>NC_053028.1:476982377-477282377 GCF_003073215.2 Triticum urartu
AGATAAATGATCATCAAAGTGGTCACTTTTATGAATTCTTATAGCTTCGAATATGATTTCACTAATGATTCCAACATCTCCTTTAGCATGCTTAAGATTGGTAAGTTCAAATAGACAATTACCAAAACTAGGATCACTAGAGTTCATCTTACTCAAGGCAATAGATTTATGGAGAATTTCATCCAAAGTTTTCAAGGAATGATCGGGAAATTGTTCCTCAAGAAATTTCCATATAGTATAGGCATAATTAAGAGTAGGCAAACTAGCAATCAAATTTTTGGGCAATCCTCTAATGATGAGCTCAATAGTTCTAAGATTGCGAATCATGTCAATATCTTCATCTAGGGTAGGATGCAAAGGATCAATATGAGGTGCACAAGGGCTAGCAATATACTTGTTCAAATGATATTGATTGAAAATTGCAAGCATCTCATTTTTCCACTCATGAAAATACTCTCCATCAAGAATAGGCACTCTATGTCTAAGACTCCCTAAGGTAGACACATCCATCTTCCTCCAATGGTGATTAAACCAATGCAATGGAGACCAAAGCTTTGATACCACTTGTAGGATCTAGAAGTAGATGTGTCTAGAGGGGGGGTGATTAGACACTTAATGCTAAAGTTGCAATTTTTAAGCTTTTTCGGTTTAAGTGGAGTTTAGGCACAATTTCAACACACACAATACATATCAAGCAAGCATGCAAAGAGTATATGATCAGCGGAATGTAAAGCATGCAACTTGCAAGAATGTAAGGGGAAGGGTTTGGAGAATTCAAACGCAATTGGAGACACGGATGTTTTTCCCGTGGTTTGGATAGGTGGTGCTATCCTACATCCACGTTGATGGAGACTTCAACCCACGAAGGGTAACGGTTGCGCGAGTCCACGGAGGGCTCCACCCACAAAGGGTAACGGTTGTGCGAGTCCACGAAGGGCTCCACCCACGAAGGGTCCATGAAGAAGCAACCACCCACAAAGGGTCCACGAAGAAGCAACCTTGTCTATCCCACCATGGCCATCGCCCACGAAGGACTTGCCTCACTAGCGGTAGATCTTCACGAAGTAGGCGATCTCCTTGCCATTACAAACTCCTTGGTTCAACTCCACAATCTTGTCGGAGGCTCCCAAGTGACACCTAGCCAATCTAGGAGACACCACTCTCCAAGAAGTAACAAATGGTGTGTAGGTAATGAACTCCTTGCTCTTGTGCTTCAAATGATAGTCTCCCCAACACTCAACTCTCTCTCATAGGATTTGGATTTTGTGGAAAGAAGATTTGAGTGGAAAGCAACTTGGGGAAGGCTAGAGATCAAGATTCATATGGTAGGAATGGAATATCTTGGTCTCAACACATGAGTAGGTGGTTCTCTCTCAGAACATATGAATTGGAATTGTGTATGTGTTCTGATGGCTCTCTCCATGAATGAAGAGGAGGTGGAGGGGTATATATAGCCTCCACACAAAATCCAACCGTTACACATAGTTTTCCAATCTCGGTGGGACCGAATCAACAAACTCGGTCGGACCAAAAAGGTAAACCTAGTGACCGTTAGAGATTTTCGGTGGGACTGACATGCAACTCGGTAGGACCGATATGGTTAGGGTTTGGGCATAACGTAATCTCGGTGAGACCGATTACACAAACTCGGTGAGACCGATTTTGGTAATTAGCTAACCAGAGAGTTGGTCAGGCAAACTCGGTGGGACCGATTTGCTCTTTCGGTGAGACCAAAAAGTTACAAAAAGGAAACACTGAATTTACATTGCAATCTCGGTGGGACCGATTCGCTCTTTCGGTGAGACCAAAAATTTACAAAAGGGAAACAGAGAGTTTGCAATCCCATCTCGGTGAGACCGAGATCCCTATCGGTAGAACCGAAT
Source organism: Triticum urartu (assembly GCF_003073215.2). Lineage (NCBI taxonomy): Eukaryota > Viridiplantae > Streptophyta > Magnoliopsida > Poales > Poaceae > Triticum > Triticum urartu. Next base: position 476,984,261 of record NC_053028.1, read on the forward strand.
TGCTAGGGTTTGGCAGTGGCTTATGACAAGTGAAACTCGGTGGCGCCGGATAGAAAGAATAGGTAGGACCGAGTTTGGCTTAGGGTTTAGGTCATATGTGGATATGGGAAAGTAGTTGAGGGTTTTGGAGCATATCACTAAGCACATGAAGCAAGAGGCTCATTAAGCAACACCTCATCCCTCCTTGATAGTATTGGCTTTTCCTATGGACTCAATGTGATCTTGGATCACTAAAATGTAAAATGAAGAGTCTTGAGCTTGAAGCTTTAGCCAATCCTTTGTCCTTAGCATCTTGAAGGAGTTCCCACAACCTTTAGTCCATGCCACTCCATTGTTGAACTTATCTGAAACATGCTAGATAGAAATGTTAGTCCAACAAGAGATATGTTGTCATCAATTATCAAAACCACCTAGGGAGCACTTGTGCTTTTAGGCCTACAACCTAAGAAGTTCTCGCTCATGGACACGTAGGCAGCGAGATATACGATGGTGTTGGGGGTAAAGTGGTGGAGTTGTGCTCCAAAGAAGTTCAGGAAGCCCCTAAAAAAGGATGGGGGGGCAAAGAAAATCCACGGTCAACATGGGTGGCGAGGAGAACGCACTCACCCTCTCACGGATGCGGTTCGGTCTTGCCTTCCGAGAGCCACGCCGACTCGTGGGGAATCAGTCCCCCCTCGACCAGATCGTCGATGTCATCCTGACTAATCATCGACCAAATCCAATCGCCCTGGATCCAGCCGCGCGGAAGGCCAGACCTCGACGAAGATCCGCCCCGGCTGGACTTTTTCCCCTTCGCCTTCATCGTTGCCTTCTTCGCGCGCTCCAGAGACACTGTCTTCTCCTTCCCCATGGCTGCGGGCAAAACTCGAACAGAGCAGCGACGCCAGGAGTAGAGGTGGATGTGGCGGAGAAAGCAGAGGAGAAGGAAGAAGAATGGGAACGCACTGTGCAGAAAACCCCAATCCGGCACCTTATATGAGGCCGCTTTCGAGTGGCTGACCTGTGGGTCCATAAGATCCTATCAAATCCCGCAACAGTTGCGCGCGAGGTATGTGGCGAAAAAGGTGGCGCGGTGATCAAGGGGCCTTGCGTAATCCTGTCTGATTACTGCGGCCTCCTCCGTCTCGTGCGCTTCCCCAAAATACGAATCCCACAATATTCGTGAACAGCAGGGCAACCTGTCAGACGAAAGATTTTTTTCCATATCAGTACTCAAAACATTGCAGTAAAAGTTCACTCGGCAGAACCAAGAATGGACAAAGGCGACTGAAAAAGAAGTTGAAGTCATCATGATTGTTCATTTGGTCCCAATAAGACGCTCCCGAAGCGCGAAAATTGAATCGGAGGTGTTCTCAACTCCTTCTCCACTCAAGCCCTGAACCATTCGGGGGCTAATGATGAAGCTATGTACCTAGGGTAGGGTCATAGGCCTGACCTAGACACCCTCCCCTAGGACATCATCTTAAAGCCAGAAGCATTCAAGGGATATCATCATCCACTCGACTACAAGTCGTTCCACCCAGAAGATTCAAGGTCACTCGACCGCAACAATTATCACTCGACAGACAGAAGACCTAAAAGTCACTCTTCACGACAACGGTTGGATGTTTACTTCATAGACTTAATAGGCATTTATGTCATTTAATTACTAGCATTACCAGTAACGCCCCCCTCTTAATGTACCTTAAACCCCTTGTAACGTGGGCTGGCTGGGGTCCTGGCGCACTCTATGTAAGCCACCCCCTCCACTGGCACAAGGGTTCGCACCCCCTGTAAACACACACATATATAATCCAGTCGACCGCCTCCAGGCACCGAGACGTAGGGCTGTTACTTCCTCCGCGAAGGGCCTGAACTCGTAAAACTCATGTGTACAAGTTCGCCATAGCTAGGATCTTGCCTCCTCATACCTACCCCCCATTCTACTGTCAGTCTTAGATCCATGACACCCGGTTGTTGTCACTCCGGGGTTGCCGGGTCATAACCGTAGTAGGTGACTATAACTTGCAAGATCGGATCTAAAACATGGTTATAATGATGAATTCATAAGCGGTTCATATCCAAAATCATGGCACCCGGGCCTAAAGTCACAAGCATTAAGCATGGCAAAGTCATAGCAACATCAATCTAAGAACATAGTGGATACTAGGGATCAGGCCCTAACAAAACTAACTTGATTACATGATGAATCTCATCCAACTCCTCACTGACCAGCGAGCCTACAAAGGAATTACTCACTCCCGGTGGGGAACATCATGGAATTGGCGATGGAGAATGGTTGGTGATGACGGAGAACAAAGATCCCCCTCTCCGGAGGCCCAAACGGACTCCGGATCTGCCCTCCCGAGGAAGAACAGGGCTTGGCGGCGGCTCCGTCTCGTGGATCACGATAATTCTTTTTCCCTAATTTTTTTCTGAAATAATGTGAATTTATAGTATCAAGGGGGTCATCAGCGGGGCCACCAGGTGGGTACAACCCACCTAGGCGTGCCAGGAGAGGGGGGCGCGCCCTGGTGGGTTGTGCCCACCAAGGGCCCCCTCTCCGGTGGGTCTTGGCTCCAGAAATTCTTATTATTGGTATAAAAATCCTCAAAAAGTTTTGTTCCATTCCGAGAACTTTTATTTCTGCACAAAAACAACACCATGGTAGTTCTGCTGAAAACAACGTCAGTCCGGGGTTAGTTTCATTCAAATCATGCAAATTAGAGTCCAAAACAAGAGGAAAAGCGTGAGAAAAAGTAGATACGTTGGAGACGTATCAACTCCCCCAAACTTAAACCTTTGCTTGTCCTCAAGCAATTCAGTGGATAAACTGAAAGTGAGAAAGAAAAACTTTTACGAACTCGGTTGCTCTTGTTTGCATAAATAAGCTTAAACAACACCCAGGTTTCTAGCCAACATTATAACTAACCATGTCAACAATAACTCTTAAAGATTATAATGACTCATATCAATGGCATAATCAGCTAGCGAGCAATAACAAGATATCTCAAACGGCAACGCATTGTCAAAACAACCATGATATAATACTATGACAATAATGGTATCTCGCTAGCCCTTTCTGAGACCGCAAAACATAAATGCAGAGCACCTCCGAATTTCAAGCAGCGACTACACATTGTAATTCATGGTAGAAAAGATCCAGTCATGATGCACCCAACATTAGCTATACACAATGCATAAATCATGACCGCTGTGCTCTACTTAGTTTCTGGCGCTTGTTTATAGAAGGTGATGACACAACATAAAAGTAAATATAAAGTCCCTTCACAGAGGGAAGCAGTGATTTGTAGAGGTGCCAGAGCTCAATTTTTAAAAGAGAGATAAATAAAATTTTGAGACATGCACCCTTCTTATTCACTTCACGACCATCAGTTTTCAACATCTTCCATGCTAAGCACGCTAGTAGTAGTCTCCAAGCGAAAAGTAAAGGTTTTGACTCCATTGGGAGTTTTTGTTTGATTATGTAAGAGATGAACTCTTTTTGTATTTTGCAGTTTGGGACTGGGCATCCCTATTACCTCCCATTTCCTCGTGCGATGGCGAGTGAATAAACACTCGACCTGAGGATAACATGCTTAGCACGGAAGATATTGACCATCTCTTGTCGTTCCACGAACGATCTAGGCACACAAAACGGATAATTTTGTTTAGAAGTTTTTAGAGGTGGCACATGCAAATTTACTTAGGACGGTAGGGTAATACCATATATAGGTAGGTATGGTGGACTCATCTGGAATAACTTTGGGTTCAAGGTTTTTCAAGTACAAGCAGAATCCCCACTTAGTACAGGCGAAGGCTAGCAATTTAAGATTGGGAAGCGGCCAGCTAGAGAGCAACAACGATCATAACCAGGCATTATGCATAAGTAACATTGGACACTAGCATGAGTAGGACATGAACACCATGAACATAAACATTATAGAGGCTATGTTGGTTTTGATTCAACTACATGCATGAACATGTACCAAGTCAAGCCACTTGAACATTCATAGGAGGATACCATATCATCATACTACATCACAATCATTTTAACGTTATGTTGATATCCAAGATAAATCAGTATTAACTCCCAGCTACTTATGCATGGCATGAGAAACTATAATCTCTAATTGTCATTGCAAACATGTTTAATCATAACGGGCTGAATCATGGGCACTAGGTTAAACATATTTACACAGACAAGACAAGTCGAGTTCATACCAGTTTCTCTTTGCCACGACCAGTTCATCGGATGTCGTCATTATTGCCTTTCACTTGCACGACCGAATGATATGGAAATAATAATAGTGCAAGAGTGCCATGGACTAAGCTGGAACCTGCAAACGTTTTATTCAACGGGAGAAGACAAGGTAAAATGGGCTCTTATTAGTTCAACAGTTATTCATATGAGAGCCACTCAACATTTTCATCGTGGTCTTCTCCTCGGTACAACTCAAATAAAAGAAAAGAAATTCAGAGAAACACACTGAAATATTTTTGGAGTTTTTGGTTTTCTTTAACAAGCAAATAAAAGGCAAAAACGAGAAAAACTATTTACACGGGAAAGCTCCCAACAAGCAAAAGAAGAACAAGGAAATCCTTTTGGATTTTCTTTTTAGTACTACTACTAAGCATGCATAGAAAGTAAATTAACTACAACTATTTTTTTGGTTTTTCTAAAGTTTTTCAAACACCCAAGAAGAAAGCAAGAAAATAAATCTATGCATGGATGATACAATGAAAAAGTATAAACACCGACAAATGGAATGATATGTGAACATGAATATAATGTCGGTGAGAAACACGTACTACCGCAAGCTTAGGCTTCTGGCCTATGTTGGTAGTAAATCAGTAGCGTGGAGGGTAATAGTCGGCATGGTAGCTCACGGAGGCTCTCGGGGCGGAGGCCTCAGCACGTCGTGCCGCCAACACTGCTGCATTGTGAGCTCGGGCCTCGCTCTCAAGAACAAAATATCTTTCCTTGTTGTGATAATCAAAGAGAGCAGGCGCAGGCAAATATGTGTCCACAACATGTGGTTGGTTAAACAACAAATTATAAGTGAAGTTATCAGCCCTCCCCTTGAGAATCTTATGCTCCTTTAAGGCATCAAAATCTAAATATCGAGTGGGTAGGATAGGGTCAAAGGGCAAAGGTTAAACGCCCAGTCCTCATGCTAAACGTGTGGCATAAATTCCACAATAGAACCAGCCACTTTTGGCGTTATGCTGAAGTCTGCATGTAACAATCGCTCCCAAGTGGTAATTCCTTTAACCAGTGAGAGCGTTGTGAATAAGGCTCAAGTCCGGCGAACAATGTATGCTAGAGTCTTGCTTGCCTACTATGCATTTCCCGTTAAATAATGCAAGGTACTGAATTGTAGGAAAGTGAATGCTCTTTATTCTTCCTTGCCTTACTCCCCTATTTTCACCGTAACAAAGGCTAGTCAAGAAGGTCTCATACTCAGCCTTTGCTGTCTCATCAAGCGAACACCAAAATGGAAGTTTGCAATGGTAAGCAAAATTTTCTAGTGGAATAGTAAATGGTTCATCATAAAGCATAAACGACACCCTAGACTCACGTGGAGAATATTTAAATCCTTTGACAAAGGATTCAGGGTGAAGATGGCGTTGTTCACACTTATCTGAGAAGTAGGGACCGAGACCGACATTATGAACATATTGCTCAAATTCCTCTCTGATGCCCACCTGCATCATATACTCATCGCAAGGCCATAAGCATGTTTTGGTGGCCGCATCTCACGTGGAACTTTCACTTGGTTCAACGTAAGACCTGCGGGCAGAACTGTCACTAGAGGATGCCCCTGAGGATCGTCTCCTGGAAGAACTCCTTCCAAATAGGTTCATCATGTCCGCGTACAATTTTCTGAAAATAAAATTTTGGAGTGACATTGATAGCAACTACTCCTAGAGTACATAGAGGCCATAGCAAGCATTCAAACTACTTAGAACACTAAGAATTCAACATGCAAGCACATCGACAGCAGCACCAAGAGTAGCTAATTATTCAAAGTATAAACCACTAAAACAAAAACTAATTGGACAAATGGTGGAGTCACATACCAAGCAACAATCTTCCGAAACAGTTTCAGAAATGGAGCTTCGAGCAAAGAGATCAAAAATGGCAGCAAAATGAGCAAGAACACAGGAGAGAGAGAGAGAGTGATTTTTTTCTGGAGGTAGATGACAATGTGGGACAAAGAGATAAGTGAGGGGGCCCACGTGGGGACCACAACCCCCAGGGCGCGCCAGGGGGTGCTCGCGCGCCTAGGTGGGTTGTGCCCACCTGGTGCACCCCCCTCTGGTTATTTTTGCACCAAAATTCTTAAATATTCAGGAAAAATCATATAAAAATTTCAGGGCATTCTGAGAACTTTTATTTTGGGTCATTTTTTTATTGAATGGGAAATTCAGAAAACAAACAAAACATGGCATTTTATTTTATTTAACTAATAAAAACATAGAATAAGAAGTAAGGACAGAAAGTAGTGCTTACTAAATTCATCAACTTCATACCATTCAAAAATGATTCATTAATAAGGTTGATCAAGTCTTATTAACAAGGGACAATTGCATTTTTGCCCCTAGTTGGTTCCTACCCACGGGTTTTGCCCTTACTTTTCGAGCTTGCTCAGTTTTTCCCTTACTTTTTCCGTCGAGGTCCCTCGAATGCCCTTTGACCGTTTGACCAAAACTTTGAAAATTCATAACTAATTCATATGAACTCAGAAAAATGCAAATAAGATATCAAAATGTCCAGATAAACATTAACTTTATGTGCATACCATTTGCATTCAGGACAAAAGCACCCTTTAAACTACCTAAGGTAATTAATGTTGTTAACATTATTAAAAATAAAAAGGTATAAACAATATTTTTTTCATGAATAAAAATTACAAGCAAATGTAGGTGATGTGTCCTAAACATCCTGATATCTTATTTGCATTTTTCTGAGTTCGTATCAATTTGTTATGAAGTTTTCAAATAATGGTCAAAGTCGTTACAACATTCATAACAAGATGATACGAACTCAGAAAAATGCAAATAAGATATTTGGATGTTTAGAAAAAATCACCTACATTTGCATGTAATTTTTATTCATGAAAAAAATATTGTTTATACCTTTTTATTTTTAATAATGTTAATAACATTAATTACCTCAGGTAGTTTAAAGGGCGCTTTTGTCCTGAATGCAAATGATATGCAAATAAAGGTAATGTTTATCTGAACATTTTGATATCTTATTTGCATTTTTCTGAGTTCATCTGAATTTGTTATGAATTTTCAAAGTTTTGGTCAAAGGGTCAAAGGGCATTCGAGGGACCTCGACTGGAAAAGTAAGGGCAAAACTGAGCAAGCTCGAAAAGTAAGGGTAGAACCCGTGGGTAGGAACCAACTAGGGGTAAAAATGCAATTGTCCCTATTAACAACCACTTTCGATTAGTATGAAACCGAAGAACTTTCGTAAATCACTAAGTTACCTCAATGAGGATGTGCATTTCCCCAACAATAAGCATTTCATATTTCTTTTTGACAGTAGGTAGAGGTATTTGAAAACTTCCAATAGTGATTGTCAGAGATTTTTTAATAACTTTAATACCATTGACTTGGAATTGTTTCTTCAAAAAGTGCACCGTATGCTCATTACCATTAATATGAAAAGTGACCTTGCTTTTATTGCAATCAATAACAGCCCCTACAGTGTCCAAGAAGGGTCTACCAATGATAATCGACATGTTGTCGTCCTCGGGCATCTCAAGTATAACAAAGTCAGTCAAAATAGTAACATTAGCAACAACAACGGGCACATCCTCACAGATACCGATAGGTATGGCAGTTGATTTATCAGCCATTTGCAAAGATATTTCAGTTGGTGTGAGTTTATTCAAATCAAGTCTTTTATATAAAGAGAAAGTCATAAAACTTACACCAGCTCCTAAATCACACAAAGCAATTTTCACATAATTCTTTTTGATAGAGCAATGTATAGTTGATATTCCCGGATCTCCAAGTTTTTTAGGTACTCCATCTTTGAAAGTATAATTAGCAAGTGATACGTCTCCGTCGTATATACTTTTCCAAACACTTTTGCCCTTGTTTTGGACTCTAACTTGCATGATTTGAATGGAACTAACCCGGACTGACGCTGTTTTCAGCAGAATTGCCATGGTGTTATTTTTGTGCAGAAATAAAAGTTCTCGGAATGACCTGAAAATCAACGGAGATTATTTTTGGAATATATAAAAAATACTAGAAGAAGAATCCACGTCAGGGGGGCCACACCCTATCCACGAGGGTGGGGGGCGCGCCCCCTGCCTCATGGCCCCCCTGATGCCCCACCGACCTCAACTCCAACTCTCTATATTCGTGTTCGGGGAGAAAACAATCAGAGAGAAGGATTCATCACGTTTTACGATATGGAGCTGCTGACAAGCCCTAAACTCTCTCGGGAAGGCTGGTCTGGAGTCCGTTTGGGGCTCTGGAGAGGGGAATCCATCGCCATCGTCATCATCAACCTTCCTCCATCACCAATTTCATGATGCTCACCGCCGTGCGTGAGTAATTCCATCGTAGGCTTGCTGGACGGTGATGGGTTGGATGTGATTTATCATGTAATCGAGTTAGTTTTGTTAGGGTTTGATCCCTAGTATCCACTATGTTCTAAGATTGATGTTGCTATGACTTTGCTATGCTTAATGCCTGTCACTAGGGCCCGAGTGCCATGATTTCAGATCTGAACCTATTATGTTTTCATGAATATATGTGATTTCTTGATCCTATCTTGCAAGTCTATAATCACCTACTATGTGTTATGATCCGGCAATCCCGAAGTGACAATAATCGGGACCACTCCCGGTGATGACCATAGTTTGAGGAGTTCATGTATTCACTATGTGTCAATGCTTTGGTCCGGTACTCTATTAAAAGGAGGCCTTAATATCCCTTAGTTTCCAGTAGGACTCCGCTGCCACAGAAGGGTAGGACAAAAGATGTCATGCAAGTTCTTTTCCATAAGCACGTATGACTATATTCAGAATACATGCCTATATTACATTGATGAACTGGAGCTAGTTCTGTGTCACCCTATGTTATGACTGTTATATGATCGATCGCATCCGACATAATTCTCCATCACCGATCCATTGCCTACGAGCTTTCCATATATTTTTCTTCGCTTATTTTCTTTTCCGTTGCTACTGTTACCATCACTATAAAACCCAAAAACATTACTTTTGCTACCGTTACCACTACTATCGTATTACTTTGCTACTAAATACCTTGCTGCAGATATTAAGTTTCTAGGTGTGGTTGAATTGACAACTCATCTGCAAATACTTGAGAATATTCTTTGGCTCCCCTTGTGTCGAATCAATAAATTTGGGTTGAATACTCTACCCTCGAAAACTGTTGCGATCCCCTATACTTCTGGGTTATCAAGACTATTTTCTGGCACCGTTGCCGGGGAGCATAGCTCTATTCTTTGAGTCACTTGGGATTTATATCTTCTTATCATTATGAAGAACTTGAAATATCAAAGAACCAAGATTTTTCCCTCAACTATGAGGGGAGGTGAGGAACTGCCATCTAGCTCTGCACTTGATTCACCTTCTGTTTTGAGTAAACTTGCGACACCTACACATGCTATTGATTCCGATAGGTCGCATGTTATTGATGATGCCACTTCTGCTTTGCATTATACTTATGATGAAACTACTTCTATGTTTGATACTACTGTGCCAGTAGGTGAATTTTCGGATGAACAACTTGCTAGGGCTAGAGAGAATGAAATTATTGAAACTGATAATATAGATGAAAGTGATGATGAAGATTCTCCCCCTAGATATGAACTGCCTGTTGTTCCTGAGGGTTATGTTATGGATGAAGAAACTGCTAGAGACTTCTTAGCATGCAATGATAGATCTGATCTTAAGATATTATTATCTAAGCTTAAAGAAAAGTCTTTCCATGCTAGATTGAAATATGACCCTGCTTTTGCTACTTCACCTATCTTTATTACTGATAAGGGTTATGATTTCTCTGTCGATCCTGAGTTAATCACTTTGGTTGAATCTGATCCTTTTTATGGCTATGAATCTGAAACTATTGTGGCACATCTTACTAAATTAAATGATATAGCCACCCTGTTTACTCGTGATGAGAAAACTCGCTATTACTTTATCCTTAAGTTGTTTCCGTTCTCATTAAAGGGTGATGCTAAGATATGGTTTAATTCTCTTGATCCTGGTTGTGTGCATAGTCCCCAGGATATGATTTACTACTTCTCTGCTAAGTATTTCCCCGCTCATAAGAAACAAGCTGCTTTAAGGGAAATGTATAATTTTGTGCAAATTGAAGAAGAGAGTCCCCCACAAGCTTGGGGGAGGCTTCTCCAGTTACTTAATGCTTTGCGTGATCATCCTCTCAAGAAAAATGAAATACTTGATATCTTTTATAATGGACTAACCGATGCTTCCAGAGATTACCTGGATAGTTGTGCTGGTTGTGTTTCCAGGGAAAGAACTGTTGATCAAGCTGAATTGCTATTGAATAATATGTTGACTAATAAAAATAATAGAACACTTCCTGAACCAACTCCTAAGCCAACTCCAAAGAAAAGGGGTATTCTATTTCTCAGTCCTAAAGATATGCAAGAGGCAAAGAAATCTATGAAAGAAAAAGGTATAAAAGCTGAAGATGTTAAGAATTTTACCTCCTGTTGAAGAAATACATGGTCTTAATTCATCATCTATTGAAGAAACACACGGTCTTGATAACCTGACACAGGTAGTAAAGGTAAATTCTCTCTATAGATTTGATGAAGGTGATATTCCTCGTAATAAGTCTGCTAGCCAATGCTTAGATGAGTTTGATAATTTTATTGTTAAACAAGAAAACTTCAATGCTTATGTTGGTAGACAATTGAAACATAATGCTTATATGATTGAACACTTGAGTTATTATATGGCTAGTGTTAAAGGTGAACTTAAACTTATTAGTAAACATGCTTCTATGGTTACCACTCAAGTAGAGCAAGTGCTTAAAGCTCAGAATGATTTGCTCAATGAATTAAATAATAAGAAAAATGATAATGTTGTTAGAGTTATGACTAGAGGTGGTAAAATGACTCGGGAACCTTTGTATCCTGAGGGCCATCCTAAGAGAATTGAGCAAGATTCTCAGAGAAATAATGTTGATGCACCTAGTCCTTCTAAGAGGAAGAAAAAGAAAAGTGATAGGACATTACATGCTTCTAGTGAACCTGTTGTAGACACACCTGAGAATCCCAATGATGTTTCTATCTCTGATGCTGAAACACAATCTAGTAATGAACATGAACCTAGTGATAATGTTAATGATGATGTTCATGTTGATGCTCAACCTAGCAATGATAACGAAGTAGAGATTGAAACTGTTGTTGATCTTGATAACCCACAATCAAAGAATCAACGTTATGATAAGAGAGAATTTGTTGCTAGGAAGCACGGTAAAGAAAGAGAACTATGGGTTCAGAAATCCATGCCTTTTCCTCCTAAACCATCCAAGAAAAAAGATGATGAGGATTTTGAGCACTTTGCTGAAATGATTAGACCTATCTTTTTGCGTATGCGTTTGACTGATATGCTTAAAATGAATCCTTATGCTAAATATATGAAAGATATAGTTACTAATAAGAGAAAGATACCGGAAGCTGAAATTTCCACCATGCTTGCTAATTATACTTTTAAGGGTGGAATACCAAAGAAACTTGGAGATCCAGGAGTACCAACTATACCATGCTCCATTAAAAGAAACTATGTTAAAACTACTTTATGTGTTCATGGAGCCGGTGTTAGTGGTATGCCCCTCTCTTTATATCATACACTTGATTTGAATAAGTTGACACCTACTGAAATATCTTTGCAAATGGCTAACAAATCAACTGCTATACCTGTCGATATTTGTGAGGATGTGCCTGTTGTGGTTGCAAACGTTACTATTTTAACGGACTTTGTTATTCTTGATATTCCCGAGGACGATAGTATGTCTATTATTCTTGGAAGACCCTTTTTGAATACTGCAGGGGCTGTTATTGATTGCACCAAAGGCAATGCCACTTTTCATGTTAATGGTAATGAGCATACGGTACACTTTCCGAGGAAACAACCTCAAGTCCAAAGTATCAATTCTATTGGAAAAAAATTTCAATAATCACTATTGGATCTTCCCTCTTCCTACTGTCAAGAAGAAATATGATATTCTTATTGTTGGGGACATGCATATCCCCGTTGAGGTAACATAGTGTTATTCGAAATTTCTCTGGTTCAATGCTATTCGGAATGAGTTTGTTAACAAGACTTGATCAACCTTGTTAGTGGATTCCTTTTGATGAGCATGACATGGATGAAGTTAGAAAACACAACTCTGTGTACCCTCTTTTTACTTTCTGTTATTTATATTAAGTAAAGCAAAAAATAATATTTTCTGCCAGTTTTCTGAATTATCCATGCAATAAAAAAATACCCCGAAAATAAAAGTTCTCCAAATGCCCTGAAAATTAAATATGATTTTTTCTAGTATATTTTAGAATTTCTAGCACTGGAAACACAGTAGGGGGAGCAGCCACATGCCCACGAGGGTGGAGGGCGCGCCCCCTGCCTCGTGGACCCCACGTGGGTCCCCTCCACTTATTCCAGCCACCACACACTCCTTCTTCCTCCCAAAAAAATCACTAGACAGCTCAAACCCGAGTTCTTGCTCATCTTGCTGCCATTTTCGATCTCCTTCCTCAAAGCTCCATTCACAAAACTGCTTTGGGGATTGTTCTTTGGTATGTGACTCCTCCAATGGCCCAATTAGTTTTTGTTCTAGTGCTTTATTCATTGCAAATTTTTGCTGCTTAGGTGACCCTGTTCTTGAGCTTGCATGAAAAAATTATGTGGTCAAAAGTAGTTTTAATGCATGATATGGCCTCTAGGCACTTGTGGGAGTAGCTGCTATCAATTTTGTTGAGTTTGGTTCACTTTTATTTTTATGTTACTAAAAATTTCATAAATTTTCAGAAAAAGATGAAGAGATTTTTGAGGGGCTAATCGAGCCGAAGCTCGAAGGATAAACAAAGTGAAGAGAACAAGAAGCCCAAGTATAATCTCCCTCATAGTGCGGAGGTTCAGCCATGTGAATGGCCTTGTGACGAGTTCTTGAAAGAGGCCGGGATTTATGAAGATTTTTATTATTTGGCTGAGAATGTAGGCCTCACCGCCTTCCTCCACGACCAGTGCGAACAGTATCTCTTACTCACTAATATCTTTGTGCAAAACTTTCATTTCCATGCTAGAAGCTCGCCACCTTCGGTGGAATTTTATTTATATGATGAGCATTAGGAAATGTCACTTCGTGATTTTTGTCAGGTTTGTTTGATACCTTTTGAGGGCAGCATAGAGGTACCACATCATGATGATGTGGAGGGATTTATTGATATGATTGCTGTAGGGGAAACGAGGAAAGTTTCCGATGCAAGAATCACTAGCATACATTTTCCTGTTCTACGTTACTTTTCAATATTTGCTAGTAGATGCTTAATTGGTCGCGGGAACTGTGTGAACCTTAGTGCTCCTGATATTGTTATTTTGCGCCATGCCTTGTTTCAAGATACTACTTTTAGTTTAGGCGCTATTGTTGCTAAACAGTTAAATCTGAACCGTACTAAGGGCCCCGTCCTTGGAGGCATTTTTGCCTCGCGCCTATCTGCACACTTTAACATACCTATCAGGCATTATGAGAAAGAGGAAAAGTTGCTGCCTAATATTTTTCTAGATTATAATAGCATGGTAGCACATGATTTTATTGTTAAGAATAAGAAGAAGTTGCTTAACTATAGACTAATTTTTGGTAAGAATAACATTGAGACTATTACCTTGCCTGCTCCCTCTTTGTTTAACATATTTTCAGGCAAGCACCTTGTTTTACCGGAGGACGTTTATGCATACTGGAGTGTGACACCAGCTCCAGAGCCCGAGCCAAAACCACCCCAGGACCATTATCGACAGTCAGTTTATCAGTGGAATCTGGAGGAGATTGCCAACCAGTGGCACCCAGAGGACACTCCCCCTTACACCGGAGAGGGCTACTTTGATCCATGGGCATAGACCAACTTAGGCCAAAAGCTTAAGCTTGGGGGAGTACATATCTCTCACTGAGGGAGTCCTGGATTAGGGGGTCTCTGGACAGCCGGACTATATCCTTTGGCCAGACTGTTGGACTATGAAAGTACAAGATTGAAGACTTCGTCCCGTGTCCGAAGGGGACTCTCCTTGGCATGGAAGGCAAGCTAGGCAATACGGATATGTAGATCTCCTCCCTTGTAACCGACTCTATGTAACCCTAGCCCCCTCCGGTGTCTATATAAACCGAAGGGTTTAGTCCGTAGGACAACATACAATCATACCATAGGCTAGCTTCTAGGGTTTAGCCTCTACGATCTCCTGGTAGATCAACTCTTGTAATACTCATATCATCAAGAACAATCAAGCAGGACGTAGGGTATTACCTCCATCAAGAGGGCCCGAACCATCGTGTCCCCTGCCTCCTGTTACCATCCGCCTTAGATGCACAGTTCGGGACCCCCTACCCGAGATTCACCGATTTTGACACCGACATTGGTGCTTTCATTGAGAGTTCCACTGTGTCGTCACCATAAGGCTTGATGGCTCCTTCGATCATCGGTAGCGATGCAGTCCAGGGTGAGGTTTTCCTCCCTGGACAGATCTTTGTATTCGGCGGCTTCGCACTGCGGGCCAATTCGCTTGGCCATCTGGAGCAGATCGAGAGCTACGCCCCTGGCCATCAGGTCAGGTTTGGAAACTTAAACTACACTGCCGACATCCGCGAAGACTTGATCTTCGACAGATTCGAGCCCGTGTCAGGTGCGCCGCACAGTCACGACGAGCACGACGTAACTCTGCCGTCGGACAGTGTTCGGGAGATCGCATCTGCAACTACTCCGGCCTTCAATCCAGAGCAAATTGCGCCATCCAAGGACGGAGGGATAGACCCCGCCATGGAGGCCGCACTCTCAGTGGTGATGGAGCCGGATACTGACTTCACCCCTTACGAGAGCCGTGTCGCCAAACCACTGGATTCGTCTCCGGCCACGGACTCCGAACCGCCTGCATCCGTGCCCATCGAATCCGACTGGGCGCCGATCATGGAGTTCACCTCTGCGGATATCTTTCAGCACTCGCCTTTCGGCGATGTGCTAAATTCATTAAAGTCTCTCTCCTTGTCAGGAGAACCTTGGCCGAACTATGTCCGGCTAGAATGGGATACAGACGACGAAGAAGTTCGCTGCCCGCCCACCACCCACTTAGTAGTCACTGTCGACGACTTAACCGACATGCTCAACTTCGACTTCGAAGACATCGACGGCATGGACGAAGATGCAGGAGACGAACAGCAACCAGCGCCCACAGGGCGCTGGACAACCACTTCATCACATGACATTTACATGGTGGATACACCCAAAGAGGGCAATGGCGAAGAGACAGCGGAGGATGGCCCCTCCAAGAAGCAACCCAAGCGCCGACGTCAGCGGCGCCACTCTAAGTCCCGCCATAGCAAAAACAGCGATAACAGCGTAAGAGAAAATAACACTCTAGTCAACTCCAGAGGAAACGACGACCACATTGTCCCGGCGGCAGAGCACGATGGAGCTGCAAGCGGCGAACATAGTACGGATCCGACGTCCGAACACGGCGACGCCGAGTATAAACCTCATCAAACCCTCTTTGGGGAGGAAAACAGTCCGGACGAAGATGCACACATCATCCCAGAAACGCACCTGGAGCAAGAGAACCTCCGTAGAAGGCTTATTGCCACAGCGAGGAGTCTGAAGAAGCGTAAGCAAAGGCTTAAGGCCGCACAAAATACACTCAACAGCAGGTGGAACAAAGTGCTCGACAACGAAGCAAAGTATGGTGGAAGTTACCACACAAAGAGCTATCCAAAGCACAAGCTGTTACCTGAATTCGACGACGAGGCCTTAGAGCCCACACGACCAAAAAATGAAACGGCTAACCGGCCGGATCCACCACCTTGTGACCGCGATAGAGCGGATAACAAATACGCACATAAGTCAACACACGATGTACGTGAGGACTTGCGCCAAAAATCCGGTACGACCAAATCCATCTATGGATCTAGGAAGCGTGCTCCGGCACAAAAACAAAACCAAATACCACAACCGTCCGAACGCCACGGTACATCCAAGTACAGAGGTGCCGCACACCCCCTATGTTTCACCGATGAAGTACTGGACCACGAATTCCCAGAAGGATTCAAACCAGTGAACATAGAGGCGTATGATAGGACCTCAGACCCTGGGGTCTAGATTGAGGACTTTATCCTCCATATACGTATGGCTCGCAGAGACGATCTCCATGCCATTAAATACTTTCCCCTCAAGCTTAAAGGACCAGCTCGGCACTGGCTGAAAAGCTTCCCCAAAAACTCAATTGGAAGTTGGGAGGAGCTCGAGGACGCTTTCGAGCTAATTTTCAAGGGACCTACGTCCGACCTCCGGATGCAGACGATTTAAGTCATATAATTCAACGGTCCGGAGAGTCTGCCCGAAAGCTTTGGAACAGGTTTGTCACCAAGAAGAACCAAATCGTCGACTGTCCGGACGCCGAAGCCTTAGCAGCTTTCGAACACAGTGTCCGAGACGAATGGCTCGCCAGACACCTCGGCCAAGAAAAACCGAGAACAATGGCAGCCCTAACAAGCCTCATGACTCGCTTTTGCGCAGGCGAAGACAGCTGGTTAGCCCGTAGTAGCACCAGCGACCCAAGTACATCTGAAGTCTGGGATGGCAATGGAAAACCACGATGCAATAAAAACAAGCGTCGAAATAAAGAAGATAGCCCAGATAATACGGTGGTAAACGCCGGATTCAGGGGCTCTCGGCCAGGCCAGCGGAAAAAGCCTTTCAAAGGTAGCAGAGACGGACCGTCTGGCCTAAACAAGATTCTTGACAAACTATGTCAGATTCATGTCACCCCCGATAAACCTGCAAATCACACCCACAGAGAATGCTGGGTCTTCAAGCAGGCAGGTAAGCTAAACGCCGAACACAAGGGGGGGAGACACCAAGCGAAGACGAGGACGAGCTCCGCCAGCAAAGCACTGGAGGACAGAAAAAATTCCCACCAGAGGTTAAAACAGTCAACATGATCCATGTGACGAAGAGGAGAAGCAAACATGCACTCCGAGACACACGCGCCATAGAGCCCGTCACCCCTAGGTTCAACCCCTGGTTGGCTTGCCCGATCACTTTTGATCGCGGGGATCACGCGACAAGCATCCGTCATGAAGGATTGGCTGCCTTGGTGTTATACCCAATAATAAACGTATACCATCTCACACGAGTCCTCATGGACGGCGGCAGTGGTCTAAATCTGATATATCAGGACACAGTCCGCAAAATGGGGATAGACCCGACAAAAATAAGCCACAGTACTACTACCTTCAAGGGAGTAATACCAAGCCTAGAGGCCCGCTGCACGGGCTCTCTACTACTAGAGGTTGTATTTGGTTCCTCCACAACTTCCAAAGCGAAAGGTTAACTTTCTACATCGCTCCATTCCGAAGTGGCTATCAGGCACTACTCGGAAGAGCGGCTTTCGCTCGTTTTAATGCAATCCTGCATTATGCTTCTCTCAAGATTAAGATGCCCGGTCCATGTGGCACCATCATAGTTAGCGGAAATACTGAGCGTGCTCTATGCGTGGAAGAATGTGTGGCGGCTTTAGCCGCCGAGCACTAGACGGCCTCACCAACTAGAAAAAATGACAGGTCGTCAAGACCACGGACACGGTTAGACGAGTCCGGTGCACCATTACGTATACATGATATTGGTTTGATGATCAAGCCCTCCTAGACGGTACCAGGGGCTTCCCGCGTGTAATCAGGGCTAGTCCGGGTCAACTTGACTTATCTTGAATTTTAATGGTTTATTGATAATAACCAATTTTCTGGCACAACAACTTTCACCTAAGTTCTTCTCTTTTACAGATGACAATCGTGCTACACCCGTCCAGGACACGGCACAACAGAGACACAGGCGCAGACGTGCAGCAGGGACCCGCTCAAAGGTTTCTTTTTAGATTAAGACCCTGCGTAAACCTTTTTTACTGTCTCTTGTTGTTCACATCCTCCGGATACTCAATACAACCGAGAAGGATGCCGACGTATTGGCATGTGTCCACGTCAGGATATTTCATGTACCTGGACGCCCGGGGTTTATTATTAAGGGCATTGTTCAGCCCGGCATATGTTATAAAGACCGAATACCTTAGGGAGTGTTCGGCGTCGCGAGTTTGGCCTTATATGCATCAGCTCCGAATCATGTCTTTGGTCAAATGTTGGGTTTGCCCGGCTCCCATGTTTTGGTACCTTACGTTCCGCTATATCGGCTAAGGTAGCACTGGGAGAACTACTGCGATTGTGTCCTGGTTCATCCGGATGAGCACCTCAGTAGAGAAAGCCGAAAACTGACTGTCATGATATAGCGCGAGACTGGTCAACCACTCGATGACTCAGCGGAATCTTCGGGATTCCTCCGCATTAACGAAGGGCCATTTCCCGGTCATGTACGTACGCGCCCCGTATTCGGACGAGCGCAGAAGTACCAGGGGCTATATAGTAGCCCCACCGTCAAACTCATATGGCTAAGTGAAAGTGTTAAAGCAATATAGTCTGATTGCCTCGTTCGCTGCGCTACCACTTCCTTAATGGACCAAGACGTTGGATCAAGTGTGAATACGCGTTTTTTGCGAACATCTCCGCATTATATGCGTGGGGGCGGAAGCCGACGACTGCAAACTTTCAGGTTATATACATATATACATAAACGGCCGCATAGGAGGCATCATAATACTTTCAGGAAAAAGTATAAACACAGCCTTGATAACTCAATAAAACATTGTTCTTACAATGGGAGTACATGTGACTAGAACATGATATTCTTCGAGCACTGAGCCTCTATCGAACGAGCGCCTTCAAGGACTTCTTCAAAGTAGTGCTCGGCAGCCACTCGGCCCACGGCCGAACCCTGTGTTGCAACAGTGGTGGCCTCCATCTCTGCCCAGTAGGTCTTGACACGGGCAAAAGCCATCCGCGCACCCTCTATGCACGCCGACCTCTTCATAGCATCGATGTGCGGCACAACACCAAGGAATTGTTGCACTAAACTAAAGTAACTATTCGGCCTTGGCCGTCCCGGCCACATATGATCCACAACGGACCTCATGGCGAGTCCGGACAACCTATGGAGCTCGGCCCACTCGGCCATTCGCTCATTCAACAGCAGCGGACGCACTAGAGCATGGAACTATGACCAGAACAGCTTTTCCACTTAGCGATCTCCTTGATCCTTGAAGTACTCGGCCGCATCAGCAGCACTTGCCGCCAAATCCACATAGGCGTCCACAAAACTCCATAGTTGATCAAGAGGAGCATACTTCGGATCTCCAAACTTAGTCCGCAACAAGAAGGGCTTCCCAGCCACGATATCCGCAGCTTGATGCAGCTCCTCCTTCGTCGCTCTGATTTTAGAGCGGGCTTCCTTGGCTGCTACCATGGCCTTCTCTAGGTCCGTCGCCCTCGCTCGGCTTTATTTTTCAAGAAGCTGGTAACGGTCAGCGGCATCTTTCAACTCAATGGCCATCTTGGCTATCCTTTCCTTGCTCTGGCGATGCGCGGACTGTTCAGCCCGCAGCTCTTCGACCGCCCTTAGAGCGGCTGCATCGCTATTCCTTGCTTGTTCGTTGGCTCGGGCAAGCTCTGCCCGAAGGGTCTCCACGGTGGCAGCTCCATCTGCAGTCACAACGTATTAAAGATACTAACATCATGCTCCTCTGACTATGCCTTGATCACCGGAGAAATCACTTACCCTGTGCCTCGTCAAGCCGCTTGTTGACAAGCACGATGTGGCATCTGCCGCATCAAGTTGCCGCTTTAGCTCAGCAAACCCATCAGTCCGGCTAGCCACCGGAGCTTCAGCCACCTGCACATAAAGGCGGTCTGGTTATTACCTGGGACTATGATCCTCTATTTGCCGCCATTTTCGACAACAACCAGAGTCTCAGGGGATACTATCTGCATAGGGCACACCTAACGTGTGCGGTACCGTCAAAAACATACACTATTTCACGTACCTCAAAGCCTTTCAGCAGACTCATAAAAGCTTCATGCAATCCGCTTTCAGCGGATGAAATCCTTTCAACTACCGTACTCATTAGCATACGATGCACTTCTGAGATGGCCGCTTGCTCCAGAATATCCTTCAGTGTGTCCAACCGCACACTGTATGGTTCCGGACTCTCTTTGTTGCTCTCTTTAGGAGCCGAATACTGAGTACTCCAGGTGGCCAAGGGATTACCCTCTGGCCTTGGCGGATCAGGAGAAACCCTTCGCGACGACACTTCAGGGTCGCCCGCCTCATGAGGCGGGGTGGCAGGGGGAGGTGTTTCACTCTCCATCATCTCCAGAAGAAGATCCCCCGAAGACAAACTCTGTCGAGAAGAGCTACGATCCGAGCTACAAGATATAAGCTTCAGTTATTGTCTTCAGAAGTAAGGTAGGATATTTTCACTACTAAGTACTTTTGGATTACTTACAGCTCGGTAGAGGGCTGATTCCCTTGCGGACATTGTGCGACAAGGGTGCCCCCCGGGGCAGGACCCTCTGGTGAAGATTTCTTTCCTCGTTTGGAAACTTCTGTTTCCGGATCTTCAGAGGTGGTCCTCTTCCTTCCCCGGGGAAAGGGAATGTCAGATTCTTCTCCCTGGTTATCCTCCTTCCCGGAGGCGCTCATTCCCCTGGTTGGGACAAGTAGTGAGTGAGGCTCGCTTCCAGCCTCTTTATCCCCCCTTTATCTTCCTTTGAGGGCACCTGATAAGGCGTCGGCTCCAGCATTCTGTCTAGTACTGGATTGGCCAAGCCCTCGAGAAGGGGGGGGGCGTACACCTGATCATCTTCGCCTTTGTTATCCAGTCCTGTTCAAAGAGCGACTTTTCAGAATGATGTTATGATAAATAAGAGAAATAGTGTGTTCGGCCATGGGATTGCTTACTTGGGTATCCGGGCGATTACAACTCAGACCCGCATCCTCGGTGGTGTCCGGACACTTTATTTGTGATCCGAAGAACAACTTGTACATCTCCTCGAGCGTCATGCCGAGGAAGTGCTGAATGATTCGCGGTCCCTCCAGGTTGAACTCCCACAAACGGAGAAGTCTACGTTTGCAAGGCGGGACCTGGCGAACTAGCATGACCTGCATCACCGTGACCAGGTTGACGTCTCTCTCAATGAGATCTCGGATGCGACTCTACAATATCGGCACATCCTTTACTGGACCCCAGTTTAGCCCCTCGTTGATCCATCACGTCAGTTGTGGTGGGGGGGGCGAGCAAAAGGCAGGGACGGCTGCCCACTTGGCACTTCGGGGAGCTGTGATATAAAACCACTCCTGCTGCCACAAATTGGACACCTCTGGGAAGGAACCCTCTGGGCATGGAGCATCAGCGCTTTTGCTTATTACGGCACCTCCGCACTCTGCGTGCCGCCCCTCGATCACCTTCGGCTTCACATTGAAGGTCTTGAGCCACAGGCCGAAGTGAGGGGTAATGCGGAGGAAGGCCTCACATACGACGATGAACAACGAGATGTGAAGGAGGGAATTCGGGGCCAGATTGTGGAAATCCAGCCCATAATAGAACATGAGTCCCTTAACAAAGGGATCCATAGCGAGGCCTAGTCCTCGGAGGAAGTGAGAGATGAAAACAACACTCTCGTTGGGTTCAGGAGTGGGGATGACCTGCCCTCGGGCGGGCAGCCTGTGCGAAATTTCGGCCGTCAGATATCTGGCCTCTCTCAGCTTCTTGATGTCCTCCTCTGTGACAGAGGAAGGCATCCACCGACCTTGGAGGTTGGATCCGGACATGGTTGAAGGTCCGAAGCGCCTGACCTGAGCCTGGGGTGTTGGAACTCGAGGCAGGGGAAGGATTCGATTGAGCGCGAGAGGAAAAAGGGATAGGTCTTGGCCTCTTTATAAAGAGGGTGAATGTCAAGCGTCCTCCTCGTGACCGTTTTGGACTCGCCTAAAATCGAGGAGTCATACCAACGGGCACGAGTGGGTTACCCATGTCCGTATTGATGAGAATCCCGTAATAAGGGGGACACGATCTCTGCTTCGACAAGACGTGTCAAGAAAACCGCCTCGCGATATGTGCGGTGCTGGTTGAGAAAGACGGTTCGAATAATGACCGGGCCATGACGTAACGTCGTGCTGTCAAAACGCATCAGCAGATTAGATTTGTGGAAATATTATTCTCTCTACGGTGGTATGAGGAAATTATTTTGCAGGGCTGGACACTATCCTTGGGTCCAAAATCTTCTATGGAGTATTCAAAGGAGGAACCCGCCTTGCAATGCCGAAGACAATACTGTGCGCTGGACTCATCGTCATTGAAGCCTGGTTCAGGGGCTACTGAGGGAGTCCTAGATTAGGGGCTCTCCGGACAGCCGGACTATATCCTTTGGCCGAACTGTTGGACTATGAAAGTACAAGATTGAAGACTTCGTCCCGTGTCCGGAGGGGACTCTCCTTGGCGTGGAAGGCAAGCTAGGCAATACGGATATGTAGATCTCCTCCCTTGTAACTGACTCTGTGTAACCCTAGCCCCCTCCGGTGTCTATATAAACCGGAGGATTTAGTCCATAGGACAACATACAATCATACCATAGGCTAGCTTCTAGGGTTTAGCCTCTATGATCTCGTGGTAGATCAACTCTTGTAATACTCATATCATCAAGAACAATCAAGCAGGACGTAGGGTATTACCTCCATCAAGAGGGCCTGAACCTGGGTAAACATCGTGTCCCCTGCCTCCTGTTACCATCTGCCTTAGATGCACAGTTCGGGACTCCCTACTCGAGATTCGCCGGTTTTTACACCGACACTCACCGACATTACATTCATGTTCACACACTCATGCTAGTTGTCGGTGCTCATACTTTTTCATTGTATCATCCATGCTAGTTTATTTTCATTTTCTCTCTTTCTTCTTGTGTGTTTGAAAAACCTTAAGAAAAACCAAAAAAATTAGTTGTAGCTTTTAGCCAGTTTACTTTCCATGCCTGTAGTAGTAGTAATTAAAAATAAAACTCAAAAATATTTCTCGTTCTTATTTTGCTTGTTGGGAGCTTTCTCGTGTAAATAGTTTTGTTTCTTTTCTTTGGGGGTCGAGAGGAGAAGACCATAATGAAAACGTTGAGTGGCTCTCATATGCATTGTTGTTGATCTAACAAAGAGCCCATATTACCTTGTATTCTCTCTTGAATTCAATGCTTGCACATGCACTATTATTATTATCCACACTATTCGGTCGTGCAAGTGAAAGGAAATAATGATGATTATATGATGAACTCATTGAGATGAGAAAAGCTGGTATGAACTCGACCTCTCTTGTTTTTGTAAATATGATTAGTTCATCATTCCTGATTCAGCCTGTTATGAAAGAAACATATTTGCAATGACAATTAGAGATTGTAGTTGCTTATGCCATGCTTAATTATCTAGGAGCTTATAATGGTTTACCTTGCGTGCCAACATGCTATTAAAATGGTTGTGATGTGGTATGATAGGGTGGTATCCTCCTTTGAACGATTCGAGTGGCTTGACTTGGCACATGTTCACGCATCTAGTTGAAACAAAATCAACATAGCCTCTATGATATTTATGTTCATGGTGAATTATATCCTACTCATTCTTGCATTCGGTGTTGATTAATTTTAATGCATGTTCATCACTGTTGTCTCTCTCTAGTTGGTCGCTTCCCAGTCTTTTTCTAGCCTTCACTTGTACTAAGCGGAAATACTGCTTGTGCATCCAACTCCATAAACATCAAAGTTGTTCCATATGAGTCCACCATACCTACCTATATACGGTATCTACCTGTCGTTCCAAGTAAATTTGTATGTGCCAAACTCTAAACCTTCAAATAAACATTCTGTTTTGTATGCTCGAATAGCTCATGTATCAACTATGGATGTCTGTATCTTCCATGCTAGGCGGGTTATTCTCAAGAGGAGTGGACTCCCCTCCTCACTCACGAGAAAATGGCTGGTCACCGGGATGCCTAGTCCCATGCTTTAAGCAAAACAAATCAAAATATTTGCAAACAAAACTCCCCCAGGATTGTTGTTAGTTGGAGGCATCCGTTGTTTCGGGCAAGCCATGGATTGATGCTTGTTGGTGGTGGGGGGGTATAAACTTTACCATTCTGCTTGGGAACCGCCTATAATGTGTGTAGCATGGAAGATATCGAGATCTCTTGGTTGTTATGTTGACAATGAAAGTATATCGGTCAAAATATTATTCATATCTATTTCAAAACTGAGCGCTGGCACCTCTACAAATCCCTGCTTCCCTCTGCGAAGGGCCTATCCATTTACTTTTATGTTGAGTCATCATCCTCTTATTAAAAAGCACTAGTTGGAGAGCACCGCTGTCATTTGCATTCATTATTGTTAATTTACATTGAGTATGACTATGACTGGATGTCTTTTACCATGAATTACAATGTCTAGCCAGTCCTTGATCTTTAAAGGTGCTCTGCATTTATGTTTTGCGGTCCCAGGGCTGGCGAGATACCATCTTGTTATATCCTATCATAATTGTTTTGAGAAAGTGTTGTCATCCGAGATTTGTTATTATTGCTCGCTAGCTGATTATGCCATTGATATGAGTAAACATGAGACCTAAATGTTATTGTGAATATGGTCAGTTCATAATTTTGCTGAAAACTTGAGTGCTGGCTTTACATATTTACAACAACAAGAGCAAATAGAGTTTGTAAAAGTTTTTCTTTATCACTTTCAGTTTATCAACTGAATTTCTTGAGGACAAGCAAAGGTTTAAGCTTGGGGGAGTTGATACGTCTCCGTCGTATCTACTTTTCCAAACACTTTTGCCCTTGTTTTGGACTCTAACTTGCATGATTTGAATGGAACTAACTCGGACTGACGCTGTTTTCAGCAGAATTTCCATGGTGTTATTTTTGTGCAGAAATAAAAGTTCTCCGAATGACCTAAAAATCAATGGAGATTATTTTTGGAATATATAAAAAATACTAGAAGAAGAATCCACGTCAAGGGGCCCACACCCTATCCACAAGGGTGGGGGCGCGCCTACACCCCCTGGGAGCACCCCCTGCCTCATGGGCCCCCTGATGCTCCACTGACCTCAACTCCAACTCTATATATTCGTGTTCGGGGAGAAAAAATCAGAGAGAAGGATTCATCGCGTTTTACGATACGGAGCCGCCGTCAAGCCCTAAACTCTCTCGAGAGGGCTGATCTGGAGTCCGTTCGGGGCTCCGGAGAGGGGAATCCATCGCCATCATCATCATCAACCTTCCTCCATCACCAATTTCATGATGCTCACCGCCGTGCATGAGTAATTCCATCGTAGGCTTGCTGGACGGTGATGGGTTGGATGAGATTTATCATGTAATCGAGTCAGTTTTGTTAGGGTTTGATCCCTAGTATCCACTATGTTCTGAGATTGATGTTGCTATGAATTTGCTATGCTTAATGCCTGTCACGGGCCTGAGTGCCATGATTTCAGATCTGAACCTATTATGTTTTCATGAATATATGTGAGTTCTTGATCCTATCTTGCAAGTCTATAGTCACCTACTATGTATTATGATCCGGCAACCCCGAACTGACAATAATTGGGACCACTCCCAGTGATGACCGTAGTTTGAGGAGTTCATGTATTCACTATGTGTTAATGCTTTGGTTCGGTACTCTATTAAAAGGAGGCCTTAATATCCCTTAGTTTCCAGTAGGACCCCGCTGCCACGGGAGGGTAGGACAAAAGATGTCATGCAAGTTCTTTTCCATAAGCACGTATGACTATATTCGGAATACATGCCTACATTACATTGATGAACTGGAGCTAGTTCTGTGTCACCCTATGTTATGACTGTTACATGATCGATCGCATCCGACATAATTCTCCATCACCGATCCATTGCCTACGAGCTTTCCATATATTTCTCTTCGCTTATTTACTTTTCCGTTGCTACTGTTACCATCACTATAAAACCCAAAAACATTACTTTTGCTACCGTTACTTTTTGCCACCGTTACCACTACTATCATATTACTTTGCTACTAAATACCTTACTGCAGATATTAAGTTTCCAGGTGTGGTTGAATTGACAACTCATCTGCAAATACTTGAGAATATTCTTTGGTTCCCCTTGTGTCGAATCAATAAATTTGGGTTGAATACTCTACCCTCGAAAATTGTTGCGATCCCCTATACTTGTGGGTTATCAACAAGCATAGTGGAGATTTCAGCTTCTGGTATATATCTCTTATTTGTGATGATGTCCTTCATATACTTTGCATAAGGAGTCATTTTCAGGATATCAGTCAAGCGAGTATGCAAAAAAGACTGGCCTCAGCATTTCACCAAAGTGTTCAAATTTTTCATCATCATTCTTTTTAGTTGACTTGGGTGGAAAAGGCATAGGTTTTTTAACCCACGGTTCTCTTTCTTTATCGTGTTTTCTAGCAACAAAGTCTCTTTTTCATATCTTTTATTTTTAGCTTGTGGGTTATCAAGATCAACAGGTGGTTCTATCTCGACATCATTGTCTGGTTCTTTTTCATTGGTTGGTTGAGAGTCTTCATGAACCACATCATTATCTTTTTCATTAGGTGAGTGTTCATTACCAGATTGAGTTTCAGCTTCAGAGATAGAAGTTTCATTTTCATTATCAAGAGGTTTCTCTATTTCAGGTTCACTAGAAGTGTGAAAAGTCCTATCATTTTTCTTTTTCTTCCTGCAAGGACTAGGTGCACTAGTGTTAGCTCTTTGTGAATCTTGTTCATTTCTTTTAGGGTTTCATTTTCATAAGGATAAATTCGTAGGCATTGGATCAGTGACTTGTTGGATGATATTCATCATGAGACAGTTATAACCTAGGGCGATACAGCACTAGCTCCAGTTCATCGATATAATGTAGGCATGTATTCCGTAAATAGTCATACGTGCTTTATAAAAAGAACTTGCATGACATCTTTTGTCCTACCCTCCCATGGCAGTGGGGTCCATATTGGAAACTAAGAGATATTAAGGCCTCCTTTTAATAGAGACCTCGCACGCTGGACCGAGCTCCGGAACAGCTACGAGGGCGTCCACGAAGTCCAGGCCATCCAATACTTCGTCAATGGATGCCGGGATGGCACCCTCCTCAAGCACAAGCTCTTGCGCTCCGAGCCGGACACCATGGTCGCGCTCATGGTGACGGCGGACAAATACGCCAACGCCAACTCTGTCATGAAGATCCAGGTGGCGCTGGACGAAGCCGGCAAGGCAAAGCCGGTTCCCCTCCTAAGCCTGCCGGCAGCAACACAACCAGTAGAACAACAAGAGCAAGGCCGACCAGCCAGCTCAGCGCTACGACAACCGGCTCGCCGTGGCCGCCGAATAGGCACCCGCGGCCGAGCCAGCCGCCAAACACCGAAAAACCGGCAATACAGTGTGGCAACCCGCCATGAGTTTCAAGGAGATGCTCGATGCTCCCTGCAAGCACCACAGCGGCGCGAGGCCATCCACGCACACGCTTCGGCAATGCGCCATAACCAAGTGCATTATGCGGGGCGACATCCCGCCTCCTCCGGCCCCGGCTCTGGGAGCGGGGCAGCCACCTCCGCCTCCTCCCCCGCCTCCGGCTGGCGGCGTGATGCGCGACGATGTCTACCCCAGCCGGAATGCGACCTATGTCGTCTTCACCAGCCTCAGTGACGACAAGCATAGCAAGCGCCTACTCCGGCAGGAGATGAACACCGTCATCCCGGCCAAGCCAGAATACATGCGCTGGTCGGAGCGCCCGGTCGCATGGACCCGAGAAGACCACCCGGCCGTCATGCCGAACCCGGGTGGCTACGCCCTCGTCCTCAACCCCACCATCATCGCGCCTTGGCGCATGTGCAAATTCTCCCGGGTCCTCATCAATGGTGGCAGCAGCATCAACATCCTCCACCGTGACCCCATGACCAAGCTCGGTCTCGAGGCCAAAGGCCTGGAGCCAACTCGGATGATCTTCCATGGCATCGTTCCCGGCCTCTCCTGCTCCCCGATCGGCCGGATCTGGCTCGACGTCCTGTTCGGCACCAGTGACCACTTCCGATGTGAGCTGCTCCAGTTCGAGGTGGTGGACCTGTCCAGCGAGTATCATGCGCTGCTGGGCCGGCCCGCACTCTCCAAGTTCATGGTGGTCCCCCACTATGCTTATCTGAAGATGAAGCTGCCGGGTCCGAAAGGCCTCATCGCCATCACCGGCGATTACCGCAAGTCCTTGGAGTGTGCCCGGGACGGTGCAAAACTGGCCGAGTCACTGGTCACAGGCGAGGAGCAGCGCCAGCTCCACCGGATCGTTGCCCTAGCTAGCGAGATGTCGGCCGTGCTGGTTCTGGGCGAGGAGCCGGCCGACAAGGCCTCGTTCAAGCCCTCCAACGAGACCAAGAAAGTAAAGCTGAACCCGGAAGACACCAACTATAGTAAGTACGTTGTCATGGGCACCCGCCTCGACAGCAAATAGGAAGGAGAGCTCGTTGACTTCCTCCATGAGAATCAAGATATCTTCGCATGGACCCCAAAGGACATGCCGGGTATCCCGAGGAAGTACGCCAAGCACAAACTCCACATCCGCAAGGACGCCAAGCCTGTTCTCCAACCCGTACAACATTACTCCGAGGAGATGAGAAGAACCATCGGTGAAGAAGTCGCCAAGTTTTCGGCGGCCGGCTTC
This sequence comes from Triticum urartu, assembly GCF_003073215.2. Lineage (NCBI taxonomy): Eukaryota > Viridiplantae > Streptophyta > Magnoliopsida > Poales > Poaceae > Triticum > Triticum urartu. The sequence continues at coordinate 477,013,129 of NC_053028.1, forward strand.
ATCATGGAGGTGTTCCACCCCGAGCGGCTGGCCAACCTAGTCCTCGTCCTAAAGAAAAAACAATACCTAACGCATGTGTATCGACTACACCATCCTGAACAAGGCCTGCCCCAAGGATCCACTCGCCCTCCCGTGGATCGATCAAGTCATCGACTCCACCGCCGGCTGTGAGCTCCTGTCCTTTCTGGATGCTTACTCCGGCTATCATCAGATAAAGTTGGACCCAGCCGACGCCCTGAAGACGTCCTTTATCACGCCCTTTGGGATGTATTGCTACATCACCATGTCATTTGGCCTGAAGAACGCCAACGCCACATTCTAGCCCTGCATGCAGAAATGCCTGCAGCAACAACTCGGCCGCAACATCCACGTCTACGTGGACGACATCGTGGTGAAGACTAAGCAGCACCTCACACTCCTTGACGACTTGAAGGAAACTTTCGCCAACCTGCGCGAGTACCGAGTTGAGATCATCCCAGAGAAATGCGTTTTCGGCGTCCCGGGTGGAAAGCTACTCGGCTTCCTCGTCTCGAAGCGTGGTATTGAGGACAACCCGGAGAAGATCAAGGCCATCGAGCGCATGCGCAAGCCAGCCCGACTATGCGATGTCCAGAAGTTCACTGGCTGCTTGGCCTCGGTCAGCCGGTTTCTCAGCCGGCTAGTCGAGAGGGCCTTGCCCCTGTATCAGCTGATGAAGAAAACGAAGTCGTTCGAATGGAACAACCAGGCGGACGAAGCTTTCCGGGACCTCAAATGCATGCTCTCCACCACACCCAAGAAGGAGCCGGTGTTGCTCTACATTTCCACCACCTCGCGGTCAGTCAGCACGGTGATGGTGGTCGAGCGTCCAAAGAAGGGCAAGATCCAAGCCGTCCAACGCCCAGTCTACTACCTGAGCGAGGTGCTCTCCGCCTCCAAGCAGAACTACCCTTACTACCAAAAGATGTGTTACGACGTGTATTTTACCGCCACGAAGTTGAAGCAGTACTTCCAAGAGCACGTTGTCACCGTGGTCAGCACAGCCCCACTCGGCGAGATCATCGGCTGCCGGGACGCCTCCGGCCGGGTTGCCAAGTGGGCACTCGAGCTAGCCGGCCACACCATCCTTTACAAACCCCGCACCACGATCAAGTCCCAAGCTCTGGTCGACTTCCTCGTCGACTGGACCAAGACCCAATACCTGCCACTACCGCCGGATTCAACGCACTCACGCATGCACTTCGACGGCTCCAAGATGCGCCTCAGCCTGGGGGCCAGCATCGTGCTGTCATCCCCGAAGGGCGATTGGCTCCGATACGCGCTCCAGATCCACTTCGCCGCCTCCAACAACGTCGTCGAGTATGAAGCCCTTGTGCATGGCCTCCGGCTTGCCAAGGAACTCGGCATCCGACGCATCATGTGCTACGGTGACTCGTATTTGGTGGTATAGCATTGCTCCGGCGAGTGGGACGCCCGCGACTCCAACATGGCAAGCTACCGCTTCCTCGTCCAATAGTTGTCCGACTTCTTCGACGGCTACGAGTTCCTCCACGTCCCTCGCGCAGAGAACGAGGCCACCGACACACTTGCCAAGATCGCGTTGTCTCGACAGTCCATCTTGTCCGGCGTCTCCCTCGAGCACCTGCACAAGCCGTCTGTCAAGCCAGCCCCAGACTCCGAGTCCATCTTCATCCCACACTACCCAGCCGTGCCTCTACCCGACCCGGGGGCCGCCGAATGCTGCAGCCATCGACCCGACCACCATCGTCCTCGACCCGGCCACCGCCGTCCTTGACCCGGCCGTCGCCGTCCCCGACCCGGGGCTGCCGCCCCCGGCTCGGGGGCTGCCGCCCCAAAACCTGCCATGGTGGCCGTCTTCGCCATGGTGACGGCTCCATCATGGGCCCTGCCCATCTCGGAGTTCCTGGAGAACAGGGTTCTCCCCATTGACGAGACCGAGGCTCGACAAGTGCATCATCGCGCGTCCGCCTACAACATCATCAACAACGAGCTCGTCAAGCACAGCTCCACCGGCGTTTTCCAGCGCTGCGTCGAGCAAGACAAGGGCATTGAGATCCTCCTCGACATACACCAGAGCGAGTGCGGGCACCACGCAGCCTCGAGCTCCCTGGTGGCTGATACGCCCATTTTGCATCATGTTTTCTTACTGTAATCTATAATGGTTTTATCCATAATAATGCTTTTTGGAGTAATTCTAATGCCTTTTCTCTCATAATTTGCAAGGTACACACCAAGAGGGAGAATTCTGGCAGCTAGAAATTTAGACCTGGAAAAGCTACGTCAGGCCACCTATTCTGCACAACTCCAAACAAGCTGAAACTTCACAAAGATTTTTTATGGATTATTTAAGAATTATTGGAGCAAATAACTACCAGAGGGGCCCACCAGGTGGGCACAACCCACCTGGGCGCGCCAGGGAGCCCAGGCATGCCCTGGTGGGTTGTGCCCTCCTCGGCCCACCTCCGGTGCCCATCTTTTGGTATATAAGTCATTTTGACCTAGAAAAAATAAGAGAGGACTTTCGGGATGAAGCACCGCCGGCTCAAGGCGGAACTTGGGCAGGAGCACTTTTGCCACTCCGGCGGAGCGATTCCGTCGAGGGAACTTCCCTCCCGGAGGGGGAAATCATCGTCATCATCATCACCAACAACTCTCCCATCTTGGGGAGGGCAATCTCCATCAACATCTTCAACAACACCATCTCCTCTCAAACCCTAGTTCATCTCTTGTGTTCAATCTTGTTACCGGAACTATAGATTGGTACTTGTGGGTGACTAGTAGTGTTGATTACATCTTGTAGTTGATTACTATATGGTTTACTTGGTGGGAGATTATATGTTCAGATCCAATATGCTATTTCATACACCTCTGATCATGAGCATGTTTATCATTTGTGATTAGTTACCTTTGTTCTTGAGGTCAGGGGAGAAATCATGTTGTAAGTAATCATGTGAATTTGATATGTCTTCGATATTTTGATAGTATGTATGTTGTGATTCACTTAGTGGTGTCATGTGAACATCGACTACATGACACTTCACCATATTTGGGCCTAAGGGAATGCATTGTGGAGTAGCAATTAGATGATGGGTTGCGAGACTGACAGAAACTTAAACCCCAGTTTATGCGCTATTCCATAAGGAACCAATTGGATCCAAAAGTTTAATGCTATGGGTAGAATTTATTCTTAATACTTTTCTCGGAGTTGCGGATGCTTGCAAGAGGGTTAATCACAAGTAGGAGGTTTGTTCAAGTAATAATAGCACCTAAGCACTGGTCCACCCACATATCAAATTATCAAAGTAGCGAACACATATTAAACCAACATGATGAAAGTGACTAGATGAAATTCCCGTGTACCCTCATGAATGCTTTGCTTATCATAAGAGACCATTTTGGTCTGTCCTTTGCCTAAAAAGGATTGGGCTACCTTTCTGCACTTTTTTTAATACTATCGTTACTTGCCCGTTACAAATTATCTTGCTATCAAACTATTCTGCTACTTACAATTTCAGCACTTGCAGACATTACCTTACTGAAAACTACTTGTCATTTCCTTCTGCTCCTCGTTGGGTTTGACACTCTTACTTATCGAAAAGAGGCATAATTGATCCCCTATACTTGTGGGTCATCAAGGCTATTTTTTGGCGCCGTTGCCGGGGAGTGAAGCGCCTTTGGTAAGTGGAATTTGGTAAGGAAACATTTATATAGTGTGCTGAAATTTATTGTCACTTGTTACTATGGAAAAAAAATCCTTTGAGGGGTTTTTTCGGGGTATCTTCACCTCGTCAGGAACCACAATTAGCTACCCCTCAACCCACTGCATGAACTGAAAATATTGAATATGAAATTCCTTAGGGTATGATAGAACAACTACTAGCTAATCCTTATGCAGGAGATGGAACCGAACATCCTGATATGCACTTGATATATGTAGAACAAATTTGTGGATTGTTCAAGCTTGTAGGTTTACCCAGAGATAAAGTAATGAAAAAGGTTTTCCCTTTATCTTTGAAGGGAAAAGCATTGGCATGGTATAGGCTATGCGATGATATTGTATCTTGGAACTGGAATCGTTTGAAATTGGAGTTCCACCAAAAAATTATCCTATGCATCTACATCGTGATCAGAATTATATATATAATTTTTGGCCTCGTGAAGGAGAAAGTATCGCTCTATCTCGGGGAGGCTTAATTCAATGTTATATTCAATCCCCAATCATGAGCTCTCAAGAGAAATTATTATTTAGTACTTTTATGCTCGGCTTTCTCATAATGATCGAACCATGCTTGATACTCCTTGTGCGGGTTCTTTTATGAAGAAGACTATTGAATTCCGGTGGGATCTTTTGGAAAGAGTTAAATGCAACTATGAAGATTGGGAACTCGACAAAGGTAAAGAGTCAAGTATTAAACTTAAGTATGATTGTATTAAATCTTTTATGGATACCGATGCTTTTCAAAAGTTTAGCACTAAATATGGACTTGACTCTAAGATAGTAGCCTCCTTTTGTGAATCATTTGCTACTCATGTTGAACTCCCTAATGAGAAGTGGTTTAAATATCACTCACCTATTAAAGAAGAAATAAAAGAACCGATACCAGTTAAAGAAGAAAATGTACTTTATAATGTTGATCCAGTTGTTCCTTCTGCTTATATAGAGAAACCACCTTTCCCTGTTAGGATAAAGGAACATGGTAAAGTTTCAGTTGTGGTTAACAAAAGCTATACTAGAACGCCTAAACCTGATGAACAAATTAAAGTAGAACCTAGTATTGCTATGGTTAAAGATCTCTTAGAAGAAGATATGGATGGGCATGTTATTTACTTTTGTGAAGAAGCTGCCAGAATTGCCAAACCTGACAAAAGGGATAAACATAGACCTATTGTTGGCATGCTCGTCATCTCAGTTAAAATAGGAGATCACTGTTATCATGGTTTATGTGACATAGGTGCTAGTGTGAGTGCGATTCCCTACACACTATATCAAGAAATTATGAATGACATAACACCTGCAGAAATAGAAGAAATAGATGTTACTATTAAACTTGCTAATAGAGACACTATATCACCAATTGGGATTGTTAGAGATGTTGAAGTCTCGTGTGGGAAAATAAAATAACCCTACTAACTTTCGTGTTCTTGGTTCCCCACAAGATGACTTTTGTCCCATTATCTTTGGTAGATCTTTCTTGAACACCGTTAATGCTAAAATAAATTGCAAGAAACAAACTATCGGTGTTAGTTCTGGTAATGAGTCTCATGAGTTTAGTTTTTCCAAGTTTAGTAGAAATCTTCATGAAAAGAATTTCCTAGTAAAGATAAATTAATTGGTCTTGCTTCTATTGTTGTACCACCTGCTGATCCTCTAGAACAATATTTGCTAGACCATGAGAATGATTTTCATATGCATGAAAGAAATGAAATAGATAAATTTTTCTTTGAACAACGTCCTCTCCTTAAACACAATTTGCCTATTGAAACTCTAGGAGGTCCTCCTCCACCTAAAGGTGATCCTGTGTTTGAATTAAAACAATTGCCAGACACTTTGAAATATGCTTATCTTGATGAAAAGAAGATATATCCTATTATTATTAGTGCTAACCTTTCAGAACATGAAGAAGAAAGATTATTGGAAGTTCTAAGGAAGCACCGAGTTGCTATTGGATATACTCTTGATGATCTAAAGGGCATTAGTCCCACTCTATGTCAGCACAAAATTAATATGGAACCTAATGCTAAACCCGTTGTTGATCACCGACGTCGGTTAAATCCGAAGATGAAAGAAGTGGTAAGAACAAAAATATTAAAACTTCTGGAAGCAGGTATAATGTATCCTATAGATGATAGTAGATGGGTAAGTCATGTTCATTGTGTTCCTAAGAAAGGAGGTATAACTGTTGTTCCTAATGATAAGAATGAACTTATTCCACAAAGAATTGCTACAGGCTATAGAATGGTAATAGATTTTAGAAAATTAAACAAAGCAACTAGAAAAAATCATTACCCTTTGCCTTTTATTGATCAAATGCTTGAAAGATTATCTAAGCACACACACTTTTGCTTCCTCGATGGATATTTTGGCTTTTCACAAATACCCGTTTCTCAACCTGATCAAGAAAAGACCACTTTTACTTGTCCCTTTAGAACCTATGCTTATAGATGTATGCCTTTTGGTTTATGTAATGCACCTGCTACCTTTCAAAGATGTATGACTGCTATATTCTCTGACTTTTCTGAAAAGATTGTTGAGGTTTTCATGGATGACTTCTCTATTTATGGGAAGTCTTTTAATGATTGTTTAAGCAATCTTGATCGAGTTTTGTAGAGATGTGAACAAACAAATCTTGTCTTCAATTGGGAGAAGTCCCACTTTATGGTTAATGAAGCCATTGTCTTGGGTCATAAAATTTCTGAAAGAGGTATTGAAGTGGATCAAGCTAAGGTTGATGCAATTGAGAAAATGCCATGTCCTAAAGACATAAAAGGTATTCGTAATTTCTTAGGTCATGCTGGTTTCTATAGGAGATTTATCAAAGACTTTTCAAAAATTTCTAGGCCTCTTACTAGTCTCTGGCAAAAGGATGTTCCTTTTGTTTTTTATGATGATTGTTTAGAAGCCTTTGAAACACTCAAGAAAGCCTTAATTTCTGCACCTGTTGTTCAACCACCTGATTGGAACCTGCCTTTTGAAATTATGTGTGATGCTAGTGATTATGCTGGTGGTGTTATTCTAGGACAAAGAGTTGATAAGAAATTGAATGTTATTCATTATGCTAGTAAAACTCTAGACAGTGCTCAAAGAAATTATGCTACTACTGAAAAAGAATTCTTAGCAGTTGTGTTTGCTTGTAATAAGTTTAGACCTTATATTGTTGATTCTAAAGTAACTGTTCACACATACCATGCTGCTATTAAATATCTTGTGGAAAAGAAAGATGCTAAACCTACACTTATTCGATGGGTTCTCTTGTTACAAGAATTTGACTTGCATATCATCGATAGAAAAGGAGCTGAGAACCCAGTAGCTGATAATTTGTCTAGGCTTGAAAATGTGCTTGATGACTGATGACCCACAAGTATAGGGGATCTATCGTAGTCCTTTTCATAAGTAAGAGTGTCGAACCCAACAAGGAGCAGAAGGAAATGATAAGCAGTTTTCAGTAAGGTATTCTGTGCAAGCACTGAAATTATCGGTAATAGATAGTTTTGTGGTAAGGTAATTTGTAACGGGTAACAAGTAACAAAAGTAAATAAGGTGCAGCAAGATGGCCCAATCCTTTTTGTAGCAAAGGACAATCCTGGAAAAACTCTTATATAAAGGAAAGTGCTCCCGAGGACACATGGGAATTATCGTCAGGCTAGTTTTCATCATGCTCATATGATTCACGTTCGGTACTTTGATAATTTGATATGTGGGTGGACCGGTGCTTGGGTACTGCCCTTACTTGGACAAGCGTCCCACTTATGATTAACCCCTCTTGCAAGGATCCGCAACTACAAAAGAAGTATTGAGGTAAACCTAACCATAGCATGAAACATATGGATCCAAATCAGCCCCTTATGAAGCAACGCATAAACTAGGGTTTAACCTTCTGTCACTCTAGCAACCCATCATCTACTTATTACTTCCCAATGCCTTCCCCTAGGCCCAAACAATGGTGAGGTGGCATGTAGTCGACGTTCACATGACACCACTAGAGGAAAGACAACATACATCTCATCAAAATAGCGAACGAATACCAAATTCAACATGACTACTTATAGCAAGACTTCTCCCATGTCCTCAGGAACCAACGTAACTACTCACAAATCATATTCATGTTCATAATCAGAGGGGTATTAATATGCATAAAGGATCTGAACATATGATCTTCCACCAAGTAAACCAACTAGCATCAACTACAAGGAGTAATCAACACTACTAGCAACCCACAGGTACCAATCTGATGTTTTGGGACAAAGATTGGATACAAGAGATGAACTAGGGTTTGAGATGAGATGGTGCTGGTGAATATGTTGATGGAGATTGACCCCCTCCAGATGAGAGGATCGATGGTGATGGCGATGGTGATGATTTCCCCCTCCCAGAGGGTTGTTTCCCCGACAGAACAGCTCCGCCAGAGCCCTAGATTGGTTCCGCCTTGTGGCGGTGGTGTTTCGTCCCGAAAGCTTGCTTATGATTTTTTCGAGGGCGAAAGACTCCATATAGCCAAAGATGGGCACCGGAGGCCTGCCAGGGGGGCCACGAGACAGGGGGCACGCCCCCCACCCTTGTGGATGGTGGGTGGCCCCCCTCCGGTGCTTTCTTCACCCAATATTTTTTATATAATCCAAAACTGACTTCCGTGGAGTTTCAGGACTTTTGGAGTTGTGCAGAATAGGTCTCTAATATTTGCTCCTTTTCTAGCCCAGAATTCCAGTTGCCGGCATTCTCCCTCTTCGTGCAAACCTTGTAAAATAAGAGAGAATAGGCGTAAGTATTGTGACATAATGTGTAATAACAGCCCATAATGCAATAAATATCGATATAAAAGCATGATGCAAAATGGACGTATCAATGACCCACTACCTATTGATGATAGTTTTCCTGATAAGCAATTAGCTGCAATAAATGTTTCTCATAGTACTCCTTGGTATGCTGACTATGCTAATTACATTTTTGCTAAATATTTACCACCTAGCTTTACATACCAACAAAAGAAAAAATTTCTTCTATGATTTAAGACAATACTTTTGGGATGACCCGCGTCTTTACAAAGAAGGAGTAGATGGTATTATTAGACGTTGTGTACCTGAGCATGAACAGGGACAAATCCTACGGAAATGTCACTCCGAAGCTTATGGAGGGCATCATGCTGGAGATAGATTTGCTCACAAGGTATTGCAATCTGGATTTTATTGGCCTACTCTCTTCAAGGATGCCCGTAACTTTGTCTTATCTTGTGATGAATGTCAAAGAATAGGTAATATCAGTAAGCGTCAAGAAATGCCTATGAATTATTCGCTTTCTGTTGAACCATTTGATGTTTGGGGATTTGATTACATGGGACCTTTTCCTTCCTCTAATGGGTATACACATATTTTGGTTGCTTGATTATGTTACTAAATGGGTAGAAGCTATTCCAGCCAGTAGTGTTGATCACAATACCTGTATTAAGATGCTTAAGGAAGTTATTTTCCCAAGGTTTGGAGTCCCTAGATATTTAATGACTGATGGTGGTTCACACTTTATTCATGGTGCTTTCCATAAAATGCTTGCCAAGTATGATGTTAACCATAGAATTGCATCACCATATCATCCTCAGTCTAGTGGTCAAGTTGAACTTAGCAATCGAGAAATAAAATTAATTCTGCAAAAGACTGTCAATAGGTCCAGGAGGAATTGGTCTAAGAAATTAGATGATGCACTTTGGGCTTATAGAACAGCATATAAAAATCCTATGGGTATGTCTCCTTATAAAATGGTTTATGGAAAAGCTTGTCATTTGCCTCTTGAGTTAGAACATAAAGCATATTGGACAATCAAAGAACTCAATTATGATTTCAAACTTGCTGGTGAAAATAGGTTATTTGATATTAGCTCACTAGATGAATGGAGAACCCAAGCTTATGAAAATGCAAAATTATACAAAGTAAAAGTAAAAAGATGGATTGACAAAAGAATTCAAAAGAGTGAGTTTAAAGTCGGAGAATATGTTCTTTTGTACAACTATCGTTTCAGATTCTTTGCAGTAAAACTCCTCTCAAAATGGGAAGGTCCATATGTCATCGAGGAGGTTTACCGGTCTAGAGCCATCAAAATAAATAATTCCGAAGGTACTAACCCGAAGGTTGTCAATAGGCAACGAATAAAACATTACATCTCAGGTACGCCTATTATTGTCGAAAGTAATATTATCCAAACTTTGACACCGGAAGAACACATAAAAGAGTCCTTTCGAAACACTCCAGAATCGTGAAAATAAGGAGGCACGTGATACGGTAAGTAAACGGACTCCAAAAAATACGCAAAAATATTTTTTATCAGTTTTGGAATACTTAAGAATTTTGGGAATAAATAAACTAGGAAGCGTCCCCTGGTGGGCACAAGACACGAGGGCGCGCAAGCCTGGCGCGCCCAGGTGGGTTGTGCCCACCTGGGACACCTTCCGTACTCCGTTTTTCTACCATATACTTGTCCTCCAAGATAAAAAAATCTATATATACTTCCCGAACCTGTTGATCACCGTATCGCGTAGAAATCCTCTGTTCTCTTTTTCCTTGTTATTATATGTCAGATCCCATCTACCATAGCCTCTTCAAGCTCCTCCAAGGACAAGTTCTTCAAGAACGTCATCAACCCATATCTACGGGAAGTGGTGCAGCACCCTCAGGTCATCCAGATGCATGAGGGTGTGCTTCATCTCCGCGATGTGCCATGTCCCAAGGGGACGGGAACCGTGAAGGCCAGGCTTGAAGCTGTGGAGCAAGATGTCTTCCAGTGCAAGGGGATGGAGGAGTGTGGGCTCAAAGCCATTCACCTCATGATCACGAACCTTTCCCATGATCTCAAGGTGGATGGCAAGCCCATGAAGGACATCATCTTCACCCTCAACGAGCAAATCAACTTTCTCCAAAGCCAGATCTATGATCTTCAAAACCAAGTCTTTGAATATGAGGCGAGGTTTAAAGGTATGAGTTTGGTTGCTAGTTGTAGGAATCGTGAGACTCACTCCTCCTCTTATGATGGTGAACCACTGCCATGGAAATCCGAGGACAAGAATACTACTTCATCAGCACCATCATCTTCTTCACCACCAAAAGGAAATTGAGAATCGGGTATGGGCACTCCCCTTGGCTTTTGCCAAGGTTGGGGGAGGTGCCCCGGTATCGTATCATCCCACTATCTTTTTGCTTTTACTTATTTTAGTTTGATATTTTGCTTTAGATGAATAAAAGTTTAGTTCGATCCTTTCTTCTTTGAGAGTTTGCTTAGTGATCTATCCTTGTAATCGTGTGCAAGTTATATAATAAAGTTTAGTATGAGTTTTTGCTTTCTTTACTCTCATGTTGAAAATAAAGAAAAGAAATAAGAAAGAAAAAGAGAAAGGTAATAAATAAAAGAAAGGAAATAAAGAAAGAAAATATTATATACTAATCCTATGGTAGGTGATGGCACCACATATGGAAAAGTATATGTAGAAAATTTATTAGAGATTGACAAACATAGCATTAGTCAATGATGCAACTCATGAAAGAATTAATAAGGGAAGAGAAGATTCACATATAAATATACTATCCTAGAAATCTTTTGTGATTGTGAGTCCTCATCAAAATATTATATGCAAAAATTGTTGACGTTGGACAAGGAAGACAACGTAATGATTTATGCTTGTTCGTAGTCATATTGTCATGGATCCTTTAACATGTGGTGCTTGCCCCCTATCTTTGCTAGCCAAAAATTCCGCACTAAGTAGACATACTACTTGTGCATCCAAAAACCTTAAAACCAAATCTTATTTTCAAGTGTCCACCATACCTACCTAGGGATTGAGCAAGATCCCTCAAGTAAGTTGTCATCGGTGCAAAAAGGCAATAAAAATTGCTTCTAAAAGTGTGAGATCATTTAGTGTAAGCGAAAATTGAGCGTTACACGAACTTGTGATGGTGAAGAATAAAAGCGACATACTGCATAATAAAGGTCGCTATCACAAGGGGTAATGTAAAGTTTCGTTCTTTTGCACTAAGGGATTGAGCATACAAAAAAAATAAGTGCATGGCAACCTCTGCTTCGCTCTGCGAAGGGCTTATCCTTTACTTTTATGCAAGAGTCAAGTTTTTCTCTCTATTCCTTTTATTTTTCTCCTTTGGCAAGCATCATGTAGTGAGGAAAGATCTAGGCATATATGTCTGGTTTAATATGGATGGCATGAGTTATTATCATTGACTTCACCCTTGAGGTGAGTATGTTGGGAGGCGAAACCATAAGCCCCTATCTTTCTATGTGTCCGGTTGAAACATTTTGCTCATGGGTACGCGGTGAGTGTTAGCAATCATAGAGGACTATATGATGGTTGAGTATGTGGACTTTCCTAAACGCTCCGACACGTGACCCTTCCTGAAAAGATGAGGAATTGTAGTTGCAAAGTTGACTGAGAACATAGTTTATTGGTTTCTAATAGAGTTTTTGCTTTATACTTCGATTGTATGATGAACTATTACTTATTCATGAGAAGTATATGATACCAGTTCTATGATAAAAGTCATATGTTTAATTTTGTTGTTGTTATAATAATCAACATGATGCTTCTATGTCCGTATTTCGTTTTTATCGTCACCTCTCTCTCAAAGCACGTGGACATGTTTTTCGATTTTAGTTTTCGCTCGAGGACAAGCAAGGTCTAAGCTTGCGGGAGTTGATACGTCCATTTTGCATCATGTTTTCTTACTGTTATTTATAATGCTTTTATCCATAATAATGCTTTTTGGAGTAATTATAATGCCTTTTCTCTCATAATTTGTAAGGTACACACCAAGAGGGAGAATTCTGGCAGCTGGAAATCTGGACCTGGAAAAGCTATGTCAGGCCACCTATTCTGCACAACTCCAAACAAGCTAAAACTTCACGGAGATTTTTTATGGATTATTTAAGAATTATTGGAGAAAATAACTACTAGAGGGGGCCCACCAGGTGGGCACAACCCACCTGGGCGCGCCATGGAGCCCAAGTGCGCCCTGGTGGGCCTCCTCGGCCCACCTCTGGTGCCCATCTTTTGGTATATAAGTCATTTTGACCTAGAAAAAATAAGAGAGGACTTTCGGGACGAAGCGCCGCTGCCTCGAGGCGGAACTTGGGCAGGAGCACTTTTGCCCTCCGATGGAGCGATTCTGCCGGGGGAACTTCCCTCCCGGAGGGGGAAATCATCGTCATCCTCATCACCAACAACTCTCCCATCTTGGGGAGGGCAATATCATCAACATCTTCAACATCACCATCTCCTCTCAAAACCTAGTTCATCTCTTGTCGGTGTACTAGAGTAGGGGTACCCTAGTATCCCGAACTTGTGCACGGGCAGTCGCAGCATCCCGCGGCAAGGCTTGCCGGGTGACCGCCAAGGTCCTCCGTGGTTCCCCTGGAGCCATTCAAGGACAAAGTATCCAAGCCAAGGAGACAAGACCCCGGCAAGAGGAGCTTGCCGGGAAGGCCAACCAAGGCATATCCAAGCCAAGGAGACAAGACCCCGGCAAGAGGAGCTTGCCGGGAAGGCCGACCAAGGCATCCCAAGGAACTTGCCGCGACGCGCCACGCGTCCCGGCAAGGCCCGGTGAGCGACAAGCTCCCGCACGCGACAAGACAACGACCGCGGCAAGCCACCACTCTCTGTCCGCGCTCCAGCACATCCACCAACGTGTCGCTCTAGGACCCTTCCAGGCGTACGTGGCAGGAGGCTGTGCAGCCAGCGGTACGCGGTGGCAAGCGGCGCTGACAAGATTGCCATCGTGGCGAGCGGTGGCGTCCCTGACGGTCCCTTTTGCACTATTTAGGCGACACAGATGGGCATTTAATGCCCTTGTCCCCTGCCGTCAGGGTTAGGTATGATACACTGTAGCAGGTAGCTGTACCAACCGCAGCACCTTTCCATTTTTACCCTTGTCTACGTTGCGACCTGTCGGTGACCCCTTGAGCATATAAAAGGAGGCCCATGCGCAGCGTAGAGGGGGGTGGGCGAAAAAGAGAACACTCACGCTCGATCTCGTTAGCTGCTGGAGTGTACTGTAGCACTCCGCGCTCCCGAGCAAGAACTCAATACAAACCACAAAGCAGGAGTAGGGTTTTACGCATCCGTGCGGCCCGAACCTGGGTAAACTGCTCGTGTGCTTCGCCTCGATCCGCTCTTCGTGCGACCCTCGCCCCCGCCGAACCGAAAGGGACTCGGACCGCCGGTCCCATAGGTGCTCGTGGGTCAGTACCCCGGCATCTTTGGCACACCAGGTAGGGGGCGTCGAGGTTGTGTGAACCAGATCCGGCGTTCACACGAGCTAGATTTTCATCATCTTCATCGACATGCCGCCGAAGAAGAAGGCTTCGGAGGCGGCTGCTCCGTCCGCGCTGAACCCACCACCGCCGGAGCAAATGGCTGATGGGCCAGGCGCCGGCGGAAGAACGGGCGTCGACGAGGGAGCTCACGGTGCTGCCAGGTCCAAGGACAAAGCTGCGCTACCCATCGGCGGCGTAGCCGGCTCCCACAACGACCGGGCGCACTCCAAGACCTCGGCATCCGTACATGTACCGCGCCCATCTCAGGAGGCGCGGGACCGGCAGTGTCATCGTACTCACGGTACCATGCGTTTGCTAGACCAAGATCGAGCTGGTGGATCTCGGAGTGCTCAAGACCAGCATGCACGCCAACATGCTGGCATGAGCGAGGCATGGTCGCCTGGACGGGATACTGCTCCTTCTAACGTAGTTAGAAGTCCGAGCATATCCCGCTCCTCGCACCGTTCGCCACCGCCACCCGCCACTGCAGCAAAAGCTTTGGCGCGAGCTCAACTGCTTCTAGACTACCCTCCAACGGCAGACAAGATCGACGACTAGAGGGCCACCATTCAGAGTCTCATCGGCTTCGCCAACGGCGACACTCAACGGCAGCCGAGCACGTCGCAGCCGCGGCAAGTCAGCCAGGCACAAGCCGGTGGCGCCAAGACCGGTGGAGGTGCAACCACTATGCACTCTCCGCCCCAGAGGCCAAGATCGCCGACTCGCCGGATCCACCTCGACAGCGACTCCACCGTGTCATCAGATCCACGAGCTCTTCGCGATCAGCGCCAAGTTCTTCACGAACGACAGCAAGAAGACGCTCGTACTCGCATCGAGCGCCAAAGAGAAGCGCGACGTCAATCAGACCAGCGCGCTGGGCCCTCTGTCGACATGCATGCGCTAGGGGAACCAGGCGGCTTGCCGTACGCGGTAGGTTGCCCTGCGTTTACTCGTGAGCTGCGGCAAGTCCAGTGGCCCAGCATGAAGAATTTCAAGCCAGACGTACTGGAGAAGTACGACAGCAAGTCGCATCCGTCGGAGTTCCTCAGCATCTACACCATCGTGGTGCAGGCTGCCGGGGGGCGGGACGACAAGATCCTTGCCAACTACTTCCCGCTGGTGCTCAAGCCCAACGTCAGGTCCTGGCTCATGCACTTGCCGGACAACTCCATATCTTCCTGGGCAGACCTATGCCATCAGTTTGTCGGCGCCTTTACAGGCGGCCACAAACCTCATGGCCAAGAGAGTGACCTTCATCTGCTTGCCCAGAAGGAAGGAGAGCCCCTGCGCAAGTACATTCAGAGATTCAGCCGTGTACAGCACAACATCCCAGATGTCCACCCTGTCGCGGTCATCAGCGCGTTCCATCAGAACGTGCGTAACCGCAGGATGCGGGAGGAGATGGCGATGTGCAAGATCAGAGACGTCAGTGAGCTGTATGCCCTGGCTGACAAGTGTGCACATGCTGAGGAAGGGAGGAAACTCCCCGGAGAGAATACAGGAGCACGAGGATCTGGCAGCGAGGATGCTGCCCCGGTAAAGAAAAACCGACGGCGGAACAACAGGAAGAAGAAAGGCAAAGATGTGCTAGTCGTGGAGCAGTCCGGCAACGAAGGTGGCGCCAAGAAAGCCAAGGTTGGTAGCTCCGGCAAGGAGATTGCCGCATGCACCAACTGCCAGGCTGTGGCCGTCACCGACAAGCAGGACGGCATCGACAAGCAGTATTGCAAGATCCACCGCACCAAGGGCCATGACCTCCAGAGCTGCAAGAAGGTCGAACAGCTTGTCCAGCAGCAAAAGCCTGAATACAAGCGACGCGACAAGGAGAGGGCCCAAGGAGGCGCTGGAGAATCCGGCAAGAAGTGCGCCGGCCGGGGAGGACGCCGCGGCAAGGCCAAGCAGCGGCAAGGAGACAGACCTCCCCGCAGCCGCGACAAGGATGAAGATGACGACGACGAAGACATGGATGATGTCGAGACCAGTGAACAGGAGTTCCAGAAAGCCACAAAGGTCTTGTGCGTTGACGGCGGTGCTTCTCTGCATACTTCGCACCGCCAACTCAAGCAGTGGGTGCGGGAAGTCAATGCGGCGGAACCACCTGTCGAGTCACGCAAGCTTCTAAAATGGTCCAGCACGCCTATCATCTTTGATATTGAGGACCACCCTGATCGCACAACTGCGGTCGGGTGCTTGCCGATGTTGGTTTCACCAACTATCCGCAACCTCAAGGTCACTAAGATGCTAGTTGATGGCGGGGCCGGCTTGAACCTGATCTCCTCTGCTGTACTCCACAAACTCCAGATCCCTGACAGCGAGCTTGAAGAGACCGGCACATTCCAAGGAATCAACCCGGGAAGGAGCAAGCCGAAGGGAAAGGTCACGTTGCCAGTAACATTTGGCAGCGAGTTGAACTTCAGGACTGAGAGGGTCACTTTTGACGTTGCCGATTTTCCATTGCCTTACAATGGGATACTCGGCCGTCCAGCACTCGCCAAGTTCATGGCAGCCTCTCACTACGCATACAACATGCTGAAGATGCCAGGCCCGATAAGCGTCATCTCTGTCCCTAGCGACAAGAAGGATGCTCTTATCTGCGCCGACAAGATCTACCGGGAAGCGGCAGTCGCAACAGACCGCAAGTCACCTGCCGTTGAAGCTCCCGGGGGAAGAAGAAGACCAAGTCCGGCAAGAGTTCTGATGCCCACTCTGGCAAGCGCACCTCTTCGGAGTGCTGCGCTGCCGTCGAGGACGCACCATCGAGCTCCACCGGCAAGTGTAAGAAGACAATGGCAGCTCCGCCAGAAACCAAGAAGGTGTCCGCCAAGGAGGACGGCACTGGTGGTATCTTCACCATCAGTGCCACTCTCGACCCTAAATAGGAAAGCGCGCTCATTACTTTCCTGCGGGCGAACGTTGATGTGTTTGCGTGGCAACCGTCTGACATCCCCGGTGTTCCCAGGAAAGTAATTGAGCACCATCTTGCCGTTTGTCCTCATGCACGGCCCGTCAAGCAGAAGGTCAGGAAGCAAGCAGTGGAGCGCCAAGAATTCATCGCAGAAGAGATCAAGAAGTTGGAAGCAGTAGGCCTTGTCAGAGGAGTGCTCCATCCTACGTGGTTGGCCAATCCTGTAGTCGTGCGCAAGGCGAACGGGAAATGGAGACTTTGTATCGACTTTACCGATGTTAACAAAGCTTGTCCCAAAGACCCATTTCCTTTGCCGCGCATTGACCAGATTGTTGACTCCACGGCCGGATGTGACTTGCTTTCATTTCTTGACGCATATTTAGGATACCATCAAATCTTCATGGCACAAGAGGATGAGGAGAAGACCGCATTCATCACTCCATGTGGCACGTACTGTTTCATACGGATGCCTTTCGGTTTAAAGAATGCTGGTTCAACATTTGCAAGGGTAGTCCATGTCGCTCTGGAGCCACAGATGGACAGAAATGTGGAAGCCTACATGGATGACATAGTGGTCAAGAGCAAGGACAAGGCAACTCTGATTCAAGATTTAGACGAGACCTTTGCAAATCTGCGCAAGATCAGCCTCAAGCTCAACCCTGAGAAGTGTGTGTTTGGAGTCCCCTCCGGCAAGCTTCTCGGGTTCTTCGTGTCTCAGCGGGGAATCGAAGCCAATCCCGACAAGATCAAGGCCATTGAGCAGATTGAAGCACCAAAGCGCGTCAAGGATGTACAAAGACTTGCCGGTTGCGTGGCTGCTCTCAGCAGGTTTATCTCTAGGTCTGCTGAGCGCGCCCTGCCGTTTTTCAAAATATTGAAAAAGGCAGGTCCAATGAAATGGACTCCGGAAGCGGAGGCTGCGCTGCAAGACTTAAAGAGATACCTGTCCTCCCCTCCAACACTTGTCGCACCTAAGCCACAAGAGAAGTTGCTGCTGTATATAGCGGCAACCAATCAAGTGGTTAGTGCTGCGTTAGTAGCAGAGAGGGAGGCAGATGACGAGCCAGCAACCACGGCAGGCGCATCCAGCGACAAGCAGGGGGCTTCCCCGACAAGCTCTGGTCCCGACAAGGATGGATCTGCGCAGACGCGCGAGGAGATACAGAAGAGAATGGTACAGCGCCCAGTTTACTTTGTCAGTTCCCTTCTGCAGGGGGCTAGGACAAGGTACTCTGGCATACAGAAATTGCTTTTCGGCCTTCTCATGGCCTCGAGAAAGCTGCGCCATTACTTCCAAGCACATGAGATCACAGTTGTCACTCGCTTTCCGCTGAAGAGGATACTACAGAATCCAGAAGCGACAGGCATGATTGTTGAGTGGGCACTGGAACTGTCAAGCTTTGGCCTCAAGTTTGAGAGTACTTCAACTATCCAAAGCAGAGCATTGGCAGAATTCATAGCAGAATGGACGCCAACACCAGATGAAGAAATTCCAGAAACGAGCATCCCCGTCGAAGAAGCAAGCAAAGAGTGGCTGATGTACTTTGATGGTGCCTTTTCGCTGCAAGGTGCCGGCGCTGGTGTGCTGCTTGTCGCACCCACCAGAGAGCACCTCAAGTACGTAGTCCAGATGCACTTTCCCAAGGAGTAAGCAACAAACAATACTGCAGAGTATGAAGGCTTGCTTGCCGGTCTCAGGATCGTGGCAGACCTTGGGATCAAGAAGCTCATTGTCAGGGGTGACTCGCAGCTTGTCGTCCACCAAGTGAACAAGAGCTATCAGAGTCCGTTGATGGAAGCCTACGTCAACGAAGTGAGAAAGCTAGAAGAGCACTTTGACGGCCTACAGATGGAGCATGTTCCAACAGCTCAGAACGACATTGCCGATGGCCTATCAAAGTGCGCCGCACTTAAGTTACCTGTGGAACCAGGGATCTTTGTGCTCAAGCTGACTCAACCGTCCGTAACGCCATCAACTGGAGAGAGCAAGAAGAGGAAGTTGATTTCTGGTGACTATTTTCCGGCAGAGCTTCCCGAAGCCGCCGCCAAGAAGGTCCCCAAGATCAACGCCAAGAGCGCTGAGGAGCAGTCTGCTCCGGCAAGCCCTAGGGTTTGTTCCGTTGAAGCACAGACTCCCGACAAGTTTTGCTCCGGCAAGCTTGCCGGGGAACGTCAAGCTCTGGCAAAGCCGCAGGTTCTCGCCGTAGAAGAGGATGTTCCCGCAGCAGCAGATTTGCCTTTAGTCCTTGTTGTCGAGCCACAAGCTCCAGCATGGGCACAGCAGATTGTCCGTTTCCTTCAGACAGGAGAACTTCCCGAAGAGCAAGAAGAAGCAGAAAGAGTAGCCCGGCAGTCAAGTATGTACCAGTTTGTCGACAACACACTTTACAGAAGAAGACTCAACGGTGTGAAATTGAAGTGTATTCACCGGGAAGAAGGACAAAAGCTGTTGGCAGAGATACATGGAGGCATATGTGGTCACCACATTGGCGCAAGAGCACTTGCCGGCAAAGCTTTCCGACAAGGTTTCTTTTGGCCGACAGCCCTCCAGGATGCAACTGCACAAGTAACCAAGTGTGAAGCGTGCCAGTTCCATTCCAAGCAGATACACCAACCAGCTCAAACTCTCCAGACAATCCCTTTATCCTGGCCATTTTCGGTCTGGGGGCTCGACATCCTCGGCCCCTTTCCCCGAGCAATCGGGGCTTTGAGTACTTGTACGTTGCAATCGACAAGTTCACAAAGTGGCCGGAAGTGGAAGCAGTGAAGAAGGTGACAGCACAGTCAGCAGTCAAGTTCTTCAGGTCGATTGTTTGCCGCTTCGGGATCCCTAACAGGATAATCACCGACAACGGTACGCAATTCACGAGCCGCACCTTCATGCAGTACGTCCAAGATCTTGGCGCCAAGGTCTGCTTCGCTTCTGTTGCTCACCCGAGAAGCAACAGTCAAGCGGAGAGGGCTAATGCTGAAGTGCTGCATGGGCTCAAGACCAGGACTTTTCACAGGCTACACAAGTGCGGAAGAAACTGGATCGAGGAGCTGCCGGTGGTTCTTTGGTCGATCAGGACGACGCCAAATCGAGCCACTGGCCAGACACCTTTCGCTCTAGTCTATGGAGCAGAGGCAGTTCTCCCCATGGAACTCGTATACGGGTCACCTCGAGTGCTCGCTTATGATGAGCTTGAGCAAGAGCAGCTGCGACAAGATGACGCGCTGCTCCTTGAGGAAGACCGTCTTCAGGCTGCTGTACGAGCTGCTCGCTACCAGCAAGCTTTGCGCCGCTACCATAGCCGCAAAGTTAATGCCAGAAGTCTCGAGGAAGGCGACCTTGTTCTTCGGCGTGTTCAGTCTGCCAAGAATTCCAACAAGTTGACGCCGAAGTGGGAAGGCCCTTACCGGGTGAAACGAGTCACTAGGCCTGGCGCTGTCCACCTTGAGACCGAAGATGCCATTCCGGTGAGCAACTCCTGGAACATTGAGCATCTTCGTAAGTTTTACCCGTAAGGCGCGGTTGCCGGAACCTGTTCCGGCAACCACCTTTTGTACAAGTCTTGCCGCTGTTGCATGTAATCCTTTGTACAAAGCCGGGCGCAGACCCCGTGCACAAGTAAAGCTCATGTGCTCCGCACACCTTGTCAATTTCATGCTTTTTATTTTTTGCATATGTGATCTGACACTTTGTGCAGCACCTACTCCCCGGTAAGCAATAACGAGCCGTAAGGCTCCATATCTTTATTTTCTCCTCTTTCTTTTTTCTCAAGGAAAGGAAGGTTCCCTCGCCCACAAGCTTGCCGGGGGAAAGGAGAAGATAATGGTATGGACCAGGCGTCGTTCAAGAAAGTTTCGCCTTATCGGGAAGCAAACAACAGAAAAGCTAAGTTGCCAAAGCTTGAGCAATCAGATTTTTTAAATTTTTAAGTTATCTCCCTTGAACGACCGCACTTTGTATGGAAAACCTGTGCGCGGAGGAACCAACTCGCAGCTAGTTGCGCCCTTACTTTGTTTCGAGTCCGCTCAACAACTTAAGTGAGCTGCGACTAGTTGCGACAAGGTTTCTTGTCGGTAGCGGCACCGCCAGCAGGCTGCTGACGTCCCGCACTCAGCGCTCGCGGCTAAGGTGCCTGCACCGGCAAGTTCCCTAAAAGCGTAGGGCAAAAACATACAAAGGGAGGAATCAAGTAAAGGGAATAACATTGCAATCATTACCCAGAATAGAGTTATATTACAAGGTAGATTGTCGCAGCTCTAACAGATTGTTCTCATAACATGACCAGCAGCGACAAGAAAAGAAGAAAACAGGCGGCCTAGTCTACGCGATCGCCCTCAATCCTCTTGATCCCGCTCACCTTATCCACAATGGGTGCGACAAGGGTCTTGAGCGCCTCCAGATCAGCATCCGGTGGCAGGGTCTTGAGGACGTTGGTGAGGTTGAGGCCCGGGTTGCGGAAGGCCACCTTCACCAACACCTTTTGAAGAGCTCCCGCGCAGATCTTGTGTGACTCGTCGGCCAGCTGCTTTGGAATCTTCTCCCGGAGCCGCTGGAGGGCCATCACCACGCCTTTGAAGAACAAGGTGAGCTTGGCGCTGGGTTGGAGGTTCTCATCAGAGGGATACCCGAGATCCTCCACCCCCAGCTGCGCCAGCTCCCTGTCGATATCTGCGGCAGCACTCACGAGACCCTCCGTCCAGTGCTCCACTTTCTCCAGCGTCTTGGTCAAAGTGGTCAGCTTCAACTCAAGATCTGCGTTGGAGTCCTTGGCGGCGCTAAGCTCTTTGCCCTTCTCGGCGAGACGAGCCTGCAGCTCTGAGTTGCTGTGGGCGTCCTTCTCCCGCTCAAGCTTGAGCGCGGCAAGCTCTTCACCACTCGCCTTGAGATCGGCCTCCAGCTGCGCCACCTTCGTCTCCAGCTCCTTCTTGGCGGCCTCGGCAACTGCGGCAGCATCCTCTGCTTGCTTAAGGGCTCTGCTGAATTCTTGCTCACGCGCGGCAAGCTCCTCCTTGTGGCTGTCGAGGTTAACTTTCCGCTGCGCCAGCTCGCCCTCCTGCGCAAACAGCTTCTCAGCGGCAAGCCGCTGTTGCTCTTCAACTTCGGCCTTCTCAAGGAAGAATGCCTTCTGCTCTTCGGCGAGCTGCTCCCACTCCTCTGCCAGGGACCGGAGAGCTTCCTGGTTGAGACCCCGGTGCTCCTCGGCGTGCTTCTCGATGTCCGCTCCCGCCTTCGCGACAAGCGCCTCGCGGGATTCCAGCTTGGCTTGCCGCGCGCGGTAGAGAGACAACAGCTTCCGCAGCAGCCGCTCCTCCTCAGGCTCGCCGCTGCTGCTGCTCGGCGCATCAACTAGCGTCAGCCCAGCGGAGGCGAGCACTTCTCCATCAAAGCTCTCTCCCTCGACCGGCGCCCTGGAGCTTGACGCCCAGGGGAGGTTGATGAAGACGCCATCGCCGGCCTTCAAGTAGACGCTTGGCTGGGGCTCTTCAGAGCCTGGCGCTGCGGTAGCGGCGGACGGGTCGGTGGTCGACGCAGCGCCTGGCGCTCCTGCGGCCTCAGGGCCGTCAGTGCGATCGCTAGACCCCCCGCCAGCTGCTGCGGCGGCAGCTTTGGCGGCCTCGTCGCCGGCGGGATCATCAGCGTCGGCTGCTTTTTCAGTGGCAGCGGCGTCGTCGGCAGCAACCTCGGTCTCCATCGGCTCCGCAGCAGATGGGTCTGATTGCCGGAAAAGGGGAGAAAAGTCAAGCAAATACCCGAGAAGAAGAAGAACCCAAGGGAAGCTTTGAAGAGAAGATTACCTCTACTGGGTTCAGCAGTCGTAGTCTCCGTCGTCGGGGGAACGCTGGTGCTGTTCCTTGCCGGAGAACTCTCACTTGCCGGAGGACTCTCCCTTGGTGTTTCGGGGGTGGCCTCCGGGCGCTCCTGGTGGGGCTGCTCTGCTCCTACACAAACCAACAGTCAGATGTCAGTAAAGAAAGAGTATCCATGCGCGCCTAACAGCGGCATGTAAACCATATACTTACGCTGGGGGCTGCTCTGGAGAACAGTTGCCGGGTCCGGCTAGGTGGTCTCGGGCGCACCTCCTGCTGTCGCGGTGGGTTCGTCCTCGATGACAATCACCGGGACCTTGGCTCTCTTCGCTGCTCTCTGGGCCAGAGTCCTGAAAAGGAACAAGTTCAGAGTAAAGCAAATGAGATACAAGACAAAACAGCAAGGATTGAAGAACTACAAGTACAACAAGAGAATCTTACTCTTCTTCCTCCTCGTTGGAGCTGAACGCGGAGAAGTCAAAATCCGGCCCACGTCCAGCGCGAGGAGGCGGAGGAGTAGTTTCCCTTGGCCGCTTGGCGGGAACGGTGGCGGTCGCCTGAGACGACCCCGCTCCAGTTGCCGCAGCAACATGAGGTGCTCCCGCAGCAACAGTGCTTGCCGCGGTGGAGCGCGTCACGCGGCGCGGCGACTGTTCACTCGCCTGCCGCCCCGCTACGTCCCCGGCCTTGCGGAGACGCCTTCTTGGTGGGGATGGAGGCTCTGCTTGCGGCGAGCTGCCTGAAGATGAGGAGGAAGAGGAGTTGATCTCCAGCGAGCCGCTCGTATCCTTGGCGGGCTCGCTCGACTCGGCGTTATGCCCGGCAAGCACTTTCTCGCCGGCGGGCTCCCCTCGCTCGGCACGGCTTGCCGCCTCTGCTACATCTGCCTCCTCCACGGTGAATCCGAATTCGCCCGCGGCTGCGGCTGCCGCCGCCTCTTCCAGCCTGGTGGCGATGCGTGTCATCTCCGCATCGGTGGTGTCGCGGGTGAGGCTGTCCTTTTCGTCGGGTCGGACCGGCACTTCTACCAAGCCGTCAAAGAACTGCTGCACGACGTCGTCTGCAGGCTCTTGCCAAGTTGGGACAATTCCATGCGAATCGCACAGCGGCATCATTGCACGGATGCGGTCGAGCGCGGAGTTGTTGCACAGCAGAACGACACCCTGCGGCAACCTGAACACTTCAGGATGTTGAGGGTCGTACTTGAAAAGCTCCTGGAGCATCGCGTTGAGCTCCAAAACAGTGAAGTTGAAGTTGAGGCCCGGACGCAGCCTCATGATATCCGCCGCATTCTTGAATTCCCACGTGGGTCTCCCCCGTTCCTGCAGGGGGGCAATGCGGCGGCGAAGAAAATCTGCGCCAACAGCGCCTACAGTGAGCCCGGCAAGCCTGAGGCGTAGGATCCGGGTGACGGCAATCTTAAGCCTATCATCTTCCGAGGCCACGTCACTCCAATCGCTGCCGCGTGCTACTGGGGCTTGGCGCCGGGCGGTAAATGGCTGCGGGTTCTCCTCGACAATCCAGCACCAGTCTGCTCTCCATTCCTCCCACTTGCCGCGGAACTCTCCCTCCAGATAAGTGTCCTTCTTGCCGGCCCTCGAGATCCAAGCAATTCCGCCGGATAAAGGCTCTCCTCTCTCTACTCGGGGCATAAAGAAGTGGCGAAAAAGGGCTACATTGGGATGGACTCCGACAAAGTTTTCGCAGAGATGTGCGAAAACTGCCATGGTCAGAACGGCATTGGGGGTGAAGTCAAGGAGGTGGAATCCGTAGGTGTTCATGATATCGCAGAAAAACTCAGAGAAGGGCGGGCAGAGCCCACAGTAGAAGAACAAGGCGAAGAAAGGATATCCGTTTGGAGCCATTTTCCAAGCGGCGGCTGGAAGTACCTTCGTGCGTGGATGTGTCCGCGTCTCCGTCGACCAGAAGAGATAGTAATTCTCCCTCAGCTCCCTCGCGGCGAGCTTGGGGGGGAAGACTGCCCGCTCCTTTCGCAATGCCGCAAGCCGCTGCGCCTCGGTCGACTTCACAACCTTCCCCTTGTCGGCTCTCGGAGCCATGGCGGAAGTGGTGAAGGAGGTCGACGGCGTTGGTGGTGCTGGTGGCGATGGGGGGCAGGGCGCTGCTCTCTTTCAGCTTTGGGAAGACGAGGGAGCGGCGGAGGCTTCCAAGATTGGAGTAGCAACCGGCGAATGGGCGAACTGCCCCTGTTTCCCCTGCTTATAAGGAGGGAGGGGGCGGACGTTCCGCATTTACGAATAAAGAAACCACCCACGATCTCTCCCACGATGCCGCATTCAACGCATGCCGTTCGGGGAGGGCGCGGTGGATACGGAGAGAGATACGGCGTAACCCAGGCCGCGCGTGCCTGTGCCCTGTTTTGGGCCTGGCCCAACAGCGCTCGGCATCGTGTATGGCCCAGGCCCGGGGGCTCCTATCGGTGTACTAGAGTAGGGGTACCCTAGTATCCCGAACTTGTGCACGGGCAGTCGCAGCATCCTGCGGCAAGGCTTGCCGGGTGACCGCCAAGGTCCTCCGTGGTTCCCCTGGAGCCATTCAAGGACAAAGTATCCAAGCCAAGGAGACAAGACCCCAGCAAGAGGAGCTTGCCGGGAAGGCCAACCAAGGCATATCCAAGCCAAGGAGACAAGACCCCGGCAAGAGGAGCTTGCCGGGAAGGCCAACCAAGGCATCCCAAGGAACTTGCCGCGACGCGCCACGCGTCCCGGCAAGGCCCGGTGAGCGACAAGATCCCGGACGCGACAAGACAACGACCGCGGCAAGGCGCTTGCCGCGGCAAGCCACCACTCTCTATCCGCGCTCCAGCACATCCACCAACGTGTCGCTCTGGGACCCTTCCAGGCGTACGTGGCGGGAGGCTGTGCAGCCAGCGGTACGCGGTGGCAAGCGGCGCTGACAAGATTGCCATCGTGGCGAGCAGTGGCGTCCCTGACGGTCCCTTTTGCACTATTTAGGCGACACAGACGGGCATTTAATGCCCTTGTCCCCTGCCGTCAGGGTTAGGTGTGATACACTGTAGCAGGTAGATGTACCAACCACAGCACCTTTCCATTTTTACCCTTGTCTACGTTGCCACCTGTCGGTGACCCCTTGAGCATATAAAAGGAGGCCCATGCGCAACGTAGAGGGGGGTGGGCGAAAAAGAGAACACTCACGCTCGGTCTCGTTAGCTGCTGGAGTGTACTGTAGCACTCCGCGCTCCCGAGCAAGAACTCAATACAAACCACAAAGCAGGAGTAGGGTTTTACGCATCCGTGCGGCCCGAACCTGGGTAAACTGCTCGTGTGCTTCGCCTCAATCCGCTCTTCGTGCGACCCTCGCCCCCGCCGAACCGAAAGGGACTCGGACCGCCGGTCCCATAGGTGCTCGTGGGTCAGTACCCCGGCATGTCTTGTGTTCAATCTTGTTACCGGAACAATAGATTGGTAATTGTGGGTGACTAGTAGTGTTGATTACATCTTGTAGTTGATTACTATATGGTTTACTTGGTGGAATATTATATGTTTAGATCCAATATGCTATTTAATACCCCTTTGATCATGGGCATGTTTATCATTTGTGAGTAGTTACCTTTGTTCTTGAGGTCACGGGAGAAATCATGTTGCAAGTAATCATGTGAATTTGATATGTGTTCGATATTTTGATAGTATGTATGTTGTGATTCCCTTAGTGGTGTCATGTGAACGTCGACTACATGAAACTTCACCATATTTGGGCCTAAGGGAATGCATTGTGGAGTAGCAATTAGGTGATGGGTTGCGAGAGTGACAGATGCTTAAACCCCAGTTTATGCGCTATTCCGTAAGGGACCGATTGGATCCAAAAGTTTAATGCTATGGTTAGAATTTATTCTTAATACTTTTCTCGTAGTTGCAGATGCTTGCGGGAGGGTTAACCATAAATAGGAGGTTTGTTCAAGTAAGAACAGCACCTAAGCACCGGTCCACCCACATATCAAATTATAAAAGTAGCGAACACGAATTAAACCAACATGATGAAAGTGACTAGATGAAATTCTCGTGTACCCTCGAGAACGCTTTGCTTATCATAAGAAACCGTTTTGGCATGTCCTTTGCCTCAAAAGGATTGGGCTACCTTGCTGCACTTTTGTTACTACTATCGTTACTTGCCCGTTACAAATTATCTTGCTATCAAACTATTATGCTACTTACAATTTCAGCACCTGCACACATTACCTTACTGAAAACTACTTGTCATTTCCTTCTGCTCCTCGTTGGGTTCGACACTCTTACTTATCGAAAAGAGCTACAATTGATCCCCTATACTTGTGGGTCATCAATGGCCAAGGCTTTTCTCCATGGTTTCTACTGGCCCATGGCCCTCCAAGACGCCGAGTCACTTGTCCTCAAGTGCGAGGGATGCCAGCGCTTCAGCAAGTGCGGCCACCAGCCGGCCTCTGCACTCCGAACCATCCCGATCGCCTGGCCTTTCGCAGTCTAGGGACTCTACATGGTGGGGCCCTTCAAGACCGCACGAGGCGGCATGACGCATTTGCTGGTGGCAGTGGACAAGTTCACCAAGTGGATCGAAGCACGGTCGATCAAGAAGCTGGACGGGCCAACAGCCGTCCGGATCATCAAGGATATCGTGGTGCGCTACGGCATGCCGAACAGCATCATCACGGACAACGGAACCAACTTCGCCAAGGGCACGCTCGCGCAATACTGCTCCATCTCCAGCATCCGCCTCGACCTGGCTTCCATGGCACACCCGCAGTTCAGCGGCCAGGTCGAGCGGGCCAATGGCCTCATCCTATCCGGCATCAAGCCGCAGCTTGTCGAGCCGATCGTCCATTCACCCAGCAGCTGGCTCGACGAGTTGCCAAGCATCCTCTGGAGTCTCTGCACAACGCTAAACTGGCCAACCGGGTTCACCCCATTCTTTCTCGTCTACGGAGCTGAAGCCGTCATCCTGACCGATGTCAAGTTTGACTCGCCGCGCATCACGATGTACACTGAAGCCAAAGCCAAGGAAGCCCATGAAGACAGCGTCGACCTGCTCAAAGAAGCACGCCTCTTGGCGCTCATCCGGTCATCCATCTATCAGCAAGGCCTAAGGCACTGCCACAGCAAGAAGATCAAGCCCCTTGCATTCCGCAAGGGAGACCTCGTCCTTCGACTCGTCCAGTAGCAAGTCGGCCAGCACAAGTTATCCTCCCCATAGGAAGGCCCCTTCATCGTCAGCAAGGCCTTGTGCGACCACAACGCCTACTACCTCATCGACGCCCGCAAGTCAAACAAGCGCAAGAGAGACACCGTCGGCGAAGAAACAACCCGGCCATGGAACGCAGAACTCCTCCGCCCGTTTTACAGTTAGCTGTGTGCACGTATGTATCGCTGCCTTTTGTAATCATATGAAAACTACGGAGTCCCCGAACGACGCTTAGGGGCTGCCCTTTTCGACCAAAATTATTGAGTCTCCTACACTTGCGCAAATTTCTCTTGAAAACCCCCACCGCCGAATCGACTCGCTCGACCCGGGGGCTGGCCGGCTTGGTCACCACCCGCCGCCTTCCTTAGCAACTATTGGCGTGTTCGGGTCGCCGCGGCCCCCCACTTCGCCCTAAGCCACCGAATTGGCTCCGGCTGTCGGCCGGCAAGAAAAAGTGGCCAAAGCGCCCAACACACCATGAATACTAAGTGGCGACCGCCGGATTGCCCAACTCGGCCCCGTCACTTTAAGTTGTCGCATGACCGGGTGCTCACCAACCGGCTTTGCCGGATCGCCGCCAACCGACCCAGTGGGTGTTTCGCTCGTGCTCAACATTCAAAAAGCCTAAGTACCATGCATTCCTCTCGAAGGCTGAACTCCTTGTCACGGACCGGAGCCCGGCCGTTCGACTCGCGGGGGGGAGGTCCAAGAGGGGAAGCAAGCAAGAAAACGTCTCGAAAGACGAAAAGCAGAAGCGCAAACATTCACAAAATATATACATCATAAATTAAACAGGCCCAAGGCCAGAGTTCATTACATTACACCCAAACACCCAAAGTGGGTGGGTGGACCTGCTACCTAACAGAATTTTTCACTAAGATAAGGCAGGACGGCCTCAGCCTCACGCATCTCCAGCGTCGGGTCGTGCCGCCGCCGGCTCCCCCTCGGTGGCCTCCGGGTTCATCGAGGTGCCGGTGTCTCCCTCCTTGGCGTCCCCATCACCATATGTGCCGCCTCCTCGGAGTTGCCCTCTCGATTGTCCAGAAGCAGGTCATAGTCGTCAGCAGGGATGACTCCGCCGTCGTCTGTCCGCTCCGGCTGGAACTCGTTGTAGATGGCAAACCCGGTGATCTAGCTGGCCCGAGTGGCGATCCATCCGGCCTCCGCCTGCAGCTGATGCTCCGTGCCGGCTCACTGGCCCATTAGCGCATCCAGTGCCAGATCCGTATGCCAACACATCACGAACCGGAGCGCCATCTCGGCACCAGCACGGGCGGCGGAGAAGCGCCACGTGTGGAGCCGCTCTGAACCCGCCTCCAACCACCGCGCCAGCCGCGTAAAGTTGTTCGGCGTGATGGCACCGGGCCAGAGGGCCGCCGTCATCGTCGTGCCGGCCTCAGAGAGCCGCCCATCTGCTCGCCCAAGACTCGCAGGCGAGCTTTGGCAACAGTCACGATCTCCGGGAAGGTCCAGGCAACCCGTGGATCGGTCCCGGAGCCCACTTCCCCTTGCGGATCGCGCTGGAAATGGACGGCCTCCTCCGCCACCCTGCGCGTCTTTGGGAAATGCCCTGGCAAAAAGAAGAGCAAGACAAATCAATAACCAAGTGAAGACAAGCCGGCTTCCTGACCTGGCAAAACCCAAAGAAAGCACTTACTGGCAAAACACTCGTCCAGGTGCTGCGCTCTAAGCAACCGCGCCGCTCCCTAGCGATGGCACGGTCGTGCTCTTGGAGCGTCTTCTCCAAGTCGGCGACTTTGGAAGGGCCGCCTTCAACTCAGCATCCTTGGCCTTGGCCGCCTTCTCGGACTCCACGCGGCGACGGGTTTCCACCTGACAGGCCTCCTCCTCCATGGTCCCCAACGCCTTCAGGCGCTCCACCTGAGCCTGGAGCTGGCCCTTGTCGTCGGCCAGCTTGTCGCGTTGCTGGTCGGCCTCGGCAAGGGCTCGATGTGCCTCTATGACCTTGGCTGCCTCTGCCTTGAGGCGGTCCACCTCGGCCTCAAGCTGACTCTTCTAGACCGTCAGCTGCTCCTGCAGCCGGCCGGCTTCGTTAAGCGCCTGTCGGGCCCTCGTCGCCTCCACCTTCGCCTCCGCCACCTCGGCCCCAAGCCGGTCGGCATCAGCAACAAGCCGGTCATAATGATAACTGGCTCGGATCAGCCGAGTTCTCCAAGATGACACCTCCGTTGCAGTAGGCCACGCGACAAAGACTCAGAAACAAAGGACTACTTTAAGATTCGACCCAACTACTACGTAGTTGGCCCAAATCTCGGGGGCTACAGACAGTAGGTGCGCTAGCGCGCCCCTGATAATCCCCAAGTGCAAGGAATCATCGTAGCAATTCCCAATGGTGGAAGTGATAAGTATGGAGTGTCGAACCCACAAGGAGCTAAAGGTAAGATCAGTATTCTCTCAACTCCTATCTGCCACTGATACGACTCTACATGCAACGAACGTTTGCTTCCAACTAGAAACGAGAAATAAAACTACTTGTGGGTATGAAGAGGATAACTTTGTATGATATCGGAGAGCTAAAATATGAAAGTAGGTGCTGTTATCATAAAGTTAGAATATATTACTAAATATTATAAATAGCGAGTGTGGAATAATGGTGGATCGGTGTGCGGAATTGTCTTAGGCAATTGTTTACAAGACCGATAGTCATCATTGCAATTTCATATGAGGGAGAGGCATAAGCTAACATACTTTCTCTTCTTGGATCATATGCACTTATGATTGGAACTCTAGCAAGCATCCGCAACTACTAAAGATCATTAAGGTAAAACCCAACCATAGCATTAAAGTATCAAGTCCTCTTTATTCCCATACGCCATGTCCCGCTTACCCGTGTTTGTGTTTTAGTCACTCACGCAACACAGACAATAAGCAAACCATGGACATATTGCAACACCCTACAACGAGAATCCCTCACGCTTGTGCGACACGGAGGGCACCATAGGACAGCACCAAAGTAAAACATACAACTCATACAAAATCTTAATACAATAGAACGTCACTTTATATTGCCACTTGTGATATGGACCTTTATTATGCAGTCCATCGGTTTTATTTCATCCACATCACAAGATCGTATAAAGCTTATTTTCTCCACATTAATAGATCGTACATATTTAGAGGGCAATTTTTATTGCATGCACCGATGACAACTTACTTGAAGGACCTTAATCAATCCATAGGTAGGTATGGTGGACTCTCATGGCAAAACTGGTTTAAGGAATGTTTGGAAGCACAAGTAGTATCTCTACTTGGTGCAAAGAATTTGGCTAGCATGAGGGGGAAAAGCAAGCTCAACATGTTGGATGATCCAAGACAATATACTATATTTCGGATATAAGAAAACATAACCCATTATGTTGTCTTCCTTGTCCGACATCAACCTTTTAGCATGTCATATTTTAATGAGTGCTCACAATTACAAAATATGTCCAAGATAGTATATTTATATGTGAAATCTCTCTTCCTTCAATATTCGTTCATGAATTGTTCAAGTGATCAATTCTACGTTTGCTAACTTTCAATAAGTTTACTACCTATACTTATTCTGTGTGAAGTCATTACTCCCCATGGTATAAGCATATGAAACATATACAAATTCATATTTATGATATTCAATTATTCAACCATTTACTCATAGGATATACGTGAAGCACGTGAGTAAATGACAAACTACTCCAAAAGATATAAGTGAAGGACACTGAGTAGTCAAATAATTAACTAGCCATGGGAGGATTATTTTTCATTTAAGATTTCAGATCCAATGATTTTATTCAAACAGCAAGTAAAATTAAAAATACGCTCCAAGCAAAACACATATCATGTGACGAATAAAAATATAGCTCCGAGTAAGGTATACGATAATTTTGAAGACGAAAGAGGGGATGCCTTCCGGGGCATCCCCAAGCTTAGGATCTTGAGTCTTTATTAATATTACCTTGGGGTGCCTTGGTCATCCCCAAGCTTAGGGTCTTTACACTCCTTATTCTCCTCATATCGATATCTCACCCAAAGCTTGAAAACTTCAATCACACAAAACTTAACAGAACTTCGTGAGATAGATTAGTATGATAAAGAGTAAACCATTCACTTTGGTACTGTCAAAGACAAGGCTCATAATTTTTCTCACACAATGCCTACTGTACCATATCATTTCTAAAATTTATATTGAGAAATATAAGCCATAGAAACTAGAAAACAAGCAAACTATGCAATGAAAACAGAATCTGTCAGAAACAGAACAGTCTGTAATAATCTGAACACCAACCATATTTCTGCTACTCCAAAAATTCTCAAATAAATTGGTGGGAGTGAGGAATTTGTCTATTAATCTTCTGAAAAAATAATCAACTCAATCGCACTCTTCTGTAAAAAATGGCAGCTAATCTCGTGAGTGTAAAGTTTCTGGTTTTTACAGCAAGATCACATTAACTTTCACCCAAGTCTTCCCAAAGATCTTACTTGGCACTTTATTGAAACAAAAGCTATAATACATTATTATTACATTAGCTTAATCATTAGAACACACAAAAACAGCAAGGGTAAATATTGGGTTGTCTCCCAACAAGCGCTTTTCTTTAATGACTTTTAGCTAGGCATGATGATTTCAATGATGCTCACATAAAAGATAAGAATTGAAACATAAAGAGAGCGTCATGAAGAATATGACTAGCACATTTAAACCTATCCCACTTCCTATGCCTAGGGATTTTTTGAGCACACAATTTATGGGAACAAGAATCAACTAGCATAGGAAGGCAAAACAAGTATAACTTCAAAACTTTAAGCACATAGAGAGGAAAACTTGATATTATTGCACTCCTACAAGCATGTATTCCTCCCTCATAATAATTTTCAGTAGCATCATGAATGAGTTCAACAATATTACCATCACATAAAACATTCTTTTCATGATCTACGAGCATAGAAATTTTACTACTCTCCACATAAGCAAAATTCTCCTCATTCGGAATAGCGGGATCACTAGTTCCTAAAGTTGACACTCTTCCAAACCCGCTTTAGATAATAGTATTATTCATACTCCAGAATATATAAGTGAAGTTCATGGAGATTTCTACAATTAATATAGACTAACCAATATCCAAGCTCAAAAATATATAAGTGAAGCACACGAAGCATTCTATAAAACCATACTCAAAAGATTTAAGTGACGCTCAAAGAGCAATTCTATAAGATCATACTTAGAAGATATAAGTGAAGCACATGAAGTATTCTATAAATTTATGAAGGGACACCTCATACTAGCATGCTTCTTAAAGAAAAATAAAAACACAAATCATGTGAACAAAACAAAAACCGAGGTATACCGATAATTGTTGAAGAAGAAAGATGGGATACCAACCGGGGCATCCCCAAGCTTAGATGCTTGAGTATCCTTAGAATATTTACTTGGGGTGCCTTGTTCATCCCCAATCTTGAGCTCTTGCCTCTCTTTATTCTTCTCACATCGGTAACTCCTCGTTCTTCGAACACTTCATCCACACAAAACTTTAACAAAAACTTTGTGAGATCCGTTAGTATAATAAAGCAAATCACTACCTTTAGGTACTCTTTCAAACGCATTACAATTTCATATTAGAACTATATCTATTGTATTACAACTTCCCTATGTTTCATACCCTCCGATACTAGCCATAGATGCATCAAAATAAGCAAACAACACACGAAAAACAGAATCTGTCTAAAACAGGACAATCTGTAGTAATCTGGAGGTTTAGTAAATTTCTGTAACTCGAACAATTATGAAATAAATTTGAAAATTTTAAACATTTGTATAGAATTAATGTGAAAAAAATTTCATACCCATTTGGCTTTTCAGTAAAAATGTAAAATCACACGCTATAGCCAAAGTTTCTGTTTTTGTTCTGCACATAGTAAACAAGCAATCCAGTCATCCTAAAACCAAAGCTTGGCACATTATTTTTATAATACAATGGATATATATAAGGGGATAATTATTTATAGAGAAACTTCCATGAAAAATTCTACATTGTTTCCATGAGCATGAACACGAGTGCTCAAGGTCGACCCTTACTTCTTCAATGCATAACTTTCCAATCACTTCTCTTTTTGAAAAAACTTTTTAGGCATGAGAGGCAAAAAATGGTATTTTCATTCTTTTAAAAAAAATTGTATGTTTCACCCACAACTAAACAGAAACAAAAAAGGAAAAACAAAATCTACTTAGTGAAGAAAGCAAACAAGCACACACGAGAATATCAACCCCACGATATTGCTCCCCGGCAACGGCGCCAGAAAAGAGCTTGATAATCCCCAAGTGCAGGGAATCATCCTAGCAATTCCCAATGGTGGAAGTGATAAGTATGGAGTGTCAAACCAACAAGGAGCTAAAGGTAAGATCAATATTCTCTCAAGTCCTATTTGCCGCTGATACGACTCTACGTGCACCGAACGTTTGCTTCCAACTAGAAACGAGAAATAAACATACGTTGTGGGTATGAAGAGGATAACTTTGTATGATATCGGAGAGCTAAAATATAAAAGTAGGTATTGTTATCATAAAGTTAGAATATATTACTAAATATTATAAATAGCGAGTGTGGAATAATGGTCGATCGGTGTGTTGTCTTAGGCAATTGTTAACAAGACCGATAGTCGTCATTGCAATTTCATATGAGGGAGAGGCATAAGCTAACATACTTTCTCTTCTTGGATCATATGCACTTATGATTGGAACTCTAGAAAGCATCCGCAACTACTAAAGATCATTAAGGTAAAACCCAACCATAGCATTAAAGTATCAAGTCCTCTTTATTCCCATACGCCATGTCCCGCTTACCCGTGTTTGTGTTTTAGTCACTCACGCAACACAGACAATAAGCAAACCATGGACATATTGCAACACCCTACAGTGAGAATCCCTCACGCTTGCGTGACACGAAGGGCACCATAGGACAGCACCAAAGTAAAACATACAAATCATACCAATCTAGATCATCAATCAACCCACAGACAAAGGATATCTACTCAAAACATCATAGGATGGCAACACATCATTGGATCATAATATGTGGCATAAAGCACCATGTTCAAGTAGGGATTACAGCGGGGTGCGGGAGAGTGGACCGCGTAAAAGAGATGAGGATGGTGATAATGATGGTGATGTTGATGAAGACGATCACCGTGGCGATGATTCCCCTCCCGATGGCACTCCGGTGCCACTGAGAGAGAGGAGGAGAGGTTCTCCCCCTTGTGCTTCCTCCTCCATGGCCTCCCCTGGATGGGGAGAGGTTCTCCCTCCGGTCCTTGGCCTTCATGGTGATGATGGCCCCTTCGGGATCCTCCTCCATAGCCTCCGGTGATGATGGCCCCCTCCGGCAGGGTGCCAGAGAGGCCTAGATTGATTTCTCGTGGCTACAGAGGCTTGCGGCGGTGGAACTTCCGATCTAGGTTAATTTTCAGAGGTTTCTGTATTTATAGGAGAAGTTGGCGTTGATTTCACGTCAGGGGACCCTCAGGGAGTCCACAAAGCAGGGGGCGCGCCCCAGGGAGTGGGCGTGCCCCCCCACCCTCGTGGGGCCCCCGTGACTCCTCTCTGGTAGATTTTCATTCCAATACTTTTCATATTTTCCAGAAAAAATCTCCGTTGATTTTCATCGCATTCCGAGAACTTCTATTTCTGCACAAAAGCAACAACACGGTAGTTCTGCTGAAAACAGCGTCAGTCCGGGTTAGTTCTTATCAAATCATACCAAAATCATATAAAAATATTGTAAACATGGCATGAATACTTCATAAATTATAGATACGTTGGAGACGTATCAGCCCCCACTAAGAAGAGCATGCAAGAAAAGATACATGTGGCAACGCGGAGCGCCTCCTCCTTGGCGGCAAGCTGCTCCTTGAGCTGCCGGTGCATCTCCAGGAGCCGGTTGAAGACGCTGACCCGGTAGGAGTCCAGATGCTGCAAGGAACAATGATCAGCGCAAACATCGGTTTAAGATTCGACCCAACTACTACGTAGTTGGCCCGAATCTCAGGGGCTACACCCAGTGGGTGCGCTAGTGTGCCCCCACTAACAGAAGCAGCAAAAAGAAAATAAGAAGACAAGGAAGAACTTACGAACACGGCGCGCTCCAGCTCTCGCGTCTGCTCCACCTCGGCCTGGGTGAAGGCCTAGATCCTGTTTGTCCGCCCTCGAAGGCGCCGGCTCACCATGGCCATCGCTGCCTCCTCCTGGGTCAAGGGCCCGAAGAAGACCTCACTAGGCCCAGCCTAAGCCGGCTGCGACCTGGCGACCCCCTGGCCTGGGCACCAGGGCGTACTCTCCATTGACCGCCTCCTCCGTGGTCGGCATCCTCTCCGGCGCTCTTCCCGGCACAACGGCCAGAGTAGCCTACGGTTCCCCGCCCATCGGCGCCCGAGGCGCTCCCTCCGGCGCCGTCTGCGGCGCCTCCTCCAAGACGGGGAAACCACCGCCTTCCTCGACCCCCGCCCGCTCAACCACGTCGGTCTGCGATGGGGTGTCGTCCTCAACCACCACGACCTCCCGGTCGAGGTCCATCACGTCTGCACGGCCACCTTGGCCACGCTCTCCCTCCGACAATGGCATGAAGACCATCGCCATCGGCTCCATCCCTGTCGGCATCTCGGGCCACGCCGGCTCCTCGCCGGCTCGTGCCCACGCCGCTGCAGCGTTGAACTAAGCCTAGGTCGACGCCGCCTCCAGACCTGCCTCGGACCTGTTCCGGTCCCGCCAGGCCAAGGCCACGGTGTCAGTCGGGTCCAGGCCGAGGTCTGGGTCGGCCGTCGCCTCGTCCCGATCGATGGCGCTGGTTCGGGTCTTCCGGAACATGGCGCCCTCGGTGGACGCGGCATCAGCCGCTGCTAGCGCCAATGAGATTAGCGACCTGAAGAGCAACGAAGTAAACAGACAAGAACCAAGTAAAGCCGCTCGACGATTCGGATTCAACAGAAAGAGAACTTACCCGGGCACCACCAGGACGGCGGGTCTCGCCGGCTTCGCCTGCCGTGCGCCGCGCCTCCTCTTGGCGGGTGGCTTCGTGCCAGCGGCCGGGTTTGCCGTGCGCTTCACGACCGGGCCTCGGGGCGCAACGTTGTCCTTCTCGTGCAGCCGTCTTGCCGCCGCCGTCCCTCAAGATGACCCGGCTCCATCCGCGTCGCTGAGTCCTCCACCCGGCGCCACTGCACCGGCAACCCGTGTCAGCATCCCCCGCGCCGCCTCGCGCCCGGAAACTCAAGAAATATAGAAGACAAACTTACCCGCACTGCGCCCTGCGCCGGCATCGGCGTCCGCCTCCGCCGCCCCCTCACCGTGGGCCACGGGCTCCTCCGAGCCGGCCCGCACCACCTGCGTTGGTGCTCGGTCATATGGATGTGGGATGGCGTTCAGAAGCACCTCTCACGTCGCGTCGGGATGAACAAGAAGATAGGCAGCTGCAAAGTATGAAGACCAAGGACTCACCACAGGTGACGGGTTCGCCTAGTTGTACGGTCCTGAACTCCCAATCCTCCTGCAGCCCAGCCTGGGAGATGTCGTTGACCCGGCGGGCTACCTGGTCCTCTCCCAGGTGCAGGTTCGACATCTGGTTGGGGTCCTAGAGACCGGTCATCAGACTGATGATGTGGATGTGTCGCTGCAGCGGTAGCACCCGACGCCTGATGAAGGCGATGATAAGGTCGGTGCTGGTGAGCCCTTCCCACTCCCTCATCTCTAACACCCGCTAGCACAAGTTGAGCACCTCCTGCGACGGGTGCCGGGGGTAGTAGTTCCAGTTCTGCTTTGCCCGCGGCGGCGCGTAGACGAAGGGCGGAAAGTTGATGTGATCCACGCCGAGGTTGCAGACGTAGAAGAAGTAGTTCTGCCACTTCTTGGCAAAATCCTCCAGCGGCATCTTGGGGCAGCCCCCGCCCAACCACTTGTAAATGACGGCGGACCCATAGGAGGACATATCCCCAGCCTTCGGGCCCTGCTGCTTCAAGGCGAAGAAGCGCACCCAGAGATTGATTGTGGGCTTGACCCCCAGGTACCCCTCGCAGAGGGTGACGAAGCCAGAGAGCTGCAAGATGGCGGCCGCGCCAAGATGATGGGGCTGGAACCCAAAGATGTAACGCCCCGAGACCATTGCGCCAGGTGTCTTCCAGTTATTCGCTGTTGTTGCCTTGTCATTTGCTTGCATGTCATGCATTTCATATCATGTCATCATGTGCATCGCATTTGCATACATGTTCGTCTCATGCATCCGAGCATTTTCCCCGTTGTCCGTTTTGCAATCCGGCGCTCCTATGACCTCTGGCACCTCATTTTGCCTCTTTTCATGTGCGGGTGTTAAATATTCTCGG
The DNA here is from genome assembly GCF_003073215.2 of Triticum urartu. Taxonomy (NCBI): domain Eukaryota; kingdom Viridiplantae; phylum Streptophyta; class Magnoliopsida; order Poales; family Poaceae; genus Triticum; species Triticum urartu. The sequence goes on from NC_053028.1 coordinate 477,051,408, forward strand.
ATTGGACCAAGATTTGCCAAGCGGCCTTGGTATACCACTGATAGACCGCCTGTCAAGTTTCATGCCATTTGGAGTCCGTTTGATACTCCAACGGTTAACCGGGGAACCGTAAAGGTCGCATGTGTGTTGCAGCCCAACACCCCTCCAAAGTGGACCAAAACCCATCCAAACCCCCTCCATCCTCTCGGTCGTTCGATCACGGTCGCGTGGCCGAAAACCGCACCTCATTTGGACTCTCCTAGCTCCCTCTACCTATATATATGTCCTCTCCCCCGAAAATTCGCGGATGAACCCTAACATTCTTCCTCTCCGCGCCAACGGACATGTCCGCGCCCTAAGCCGCCGCCCCTGCGCCAATCCGGATCTGCCACATGGCGTTCGCTGCCTCCCGCCGTCGCCGGTCCGCGGGACCCGCGTCAGGCCCGCGGGGCCCGTTCCCCATCGCCGTGCGCCCGAGTGCGCCGCCCGCTCAGCTCGCGGCTCCCCGCGCCCCGTGCCGCCGCCGATTCCCGTCGCTGGCCGCCCGCTGTCTTGCCCCGCCGCCGCGCCTCGCCTTGACCCGCGCCGGCCGACGAGCTGACCGGCACCGCCCGCGCCGCCGCCGCCTCCGCTCGTAGCGCCGCCCGCGTCCGGCCTCGCCGTCGTGCCGCTCGCCGGAGCGCGCCGCCTCGCCGCCCATCTCCTCGCCGCTGCCCGCCTCCGGCGACCGGAGCTCGTCGGAATCTCCTCTCCGGTGGATCTGGAAAAGGTGGACCAGATCCACCACTTAAACGAACCAAACACCTCTCTGTCCCCCCCCCCCGGATCTCCTCGTCCTGATCCGTCCCATCCAGTTTCTGGAGGGTAAAATTCCACTAAGTCCTTTATCTGTGATATTTTCAGGCCATGTTCATCGCATCATAACTTCTCATCCATAGCTCCGTTTCATGCGCATGATATATCAAATTTTTCGTCTGGATACCCTCTTCATTTCATTCTATTGCACCATGCTTGTTTGAGTCCATCTTGATGCCCTAATTGCTGTTGCAAGAGTGCTATATTATGTTAGGTGTTGTATCTTATCAGTTTATGAGCATTTGTCATTTTTGCCATGATTATTGTGTGTTGTATATGGCTATGAGCTCTACATGTGTTTTTATATGCCATGCCATCTTTAAAGGGGTGTATGCCATGTATTTTTGTGATCAATGTGGTGACAGCACAAGCATGCAAAGTAGCTCTCGTGATGTTGCTGATTTCAGGGACTTAGAATTTCACTAAGTCTTTTCCCTGATGTTATTTTTATGCCATGTATTCATGTTGCTACAGAGTGATCCATGCCTCTTTTGAGCATATTCAGTAAGGATGATTTTGAGATATTGTTATGCTCTATCCATCCATGCCTTTTTTGCATTTATGGAGTACCCTAGTATGACTCAATCTTGCTCTATTTTTGCTGTAAAATGTTCCTGGCAGATTGTTTACGCGTTAATCAATTTTGCCACGGTTGTTGTAGTTCATCCATGCATGCTATGAGATTGTTCTTTCCATGGATAGCTTATTTATCATGTCTTCTTGCTGGTAGTATGCTTAGCTTGTCATGCAATGCCTTGTGGTGAGTGCATCAAGCTCACAAACATGCCTTCGTAACTCTGTTTATGCCATGTCCAGTTTTCTGCTAAGTTTGAATCTGTTAATGAAACTTGCTATGTTTACATGGGTGCCATCATATCTTCTGATCCTTTTTGGCTTATGGTTAGTAAGGGACTTTTGTTATATGCTTTGAGTAGTTTCATGCCATGCCTTGCTTTGCCATGATATGTTCCTGTAGCATGTTGTTATCTTGCTCTAAACATTGCTTCCTGATGTTAAATCCTGACATGTTATTTTCACTAAGTCTGTGAACCTGCTATCTTTTGCACTTGTGCCATGCTTGTTTGAACCTGCTATTGTGTGATTTAGCCATAGCTCAGTGTTCATCTTTTGTCAAGCATCTTGAGTGGATCACTGCCATGTGCTTTGTTGCTATGTTAGAGTGCAGTAGCTTATTTTCTTGGTGCATTTTAGATGGCATCGTGTTGTTAATCGTAGAATAGTGCCATTATTGTTTTGCTTGCCATTTCCAAACCGTGCATCCGATTCCGGTGATCTTTATATCGATTTCGACCGAAATCATCTCATCTTTCCAGCGGAACTCTTGGTTCGCCAAGTTGAGTCCTGGTTCAATCTTTTTCTTCCGGAGCACGCATATGCATTGCATATCACATCCCGCATATCATGCCATGTTTTGCATCATGTTGCTTGCGCATTGCACCGTGGTTGATGGTTGTTCCCTTTGCTTGTGTTCTTGCTTTGGGTAGAGCCAGGAGATGAGTTCATGTTCGAGGTACCCGTTGAGTACATTTTCGAGGATCAAGCTTTCGTCTTCTCGGAGAACTTTGCAGGCAAGATGACCATACCCTCGAAATCACTTCTATCTTTGCTTGCTAGTTGCTCGCTCTTTTGCTATGTTGTGATACCTACCACTTGCTATATCATGCCTCCCATATTGCCATGTCAAGCCTCTAACCCACCTTTCCTAGCAAACCGTTGTTTGGCTATGTTACCGCTTTGCTCAGCCCCTCTTATAGCGTTGCTAGTTGCAGGTGAAGATGGAGTTTGTTCCTTGTTGGAACATGGATATTTGTTGGGATATAACAATATATCTTATTTAACTAATGCATATATATACTTGGTAAAGGGTGGAAGGCTCGGCCTTATGCCTGGTGTTTTGTTCCACTCTTGCCGCCCTAGTTTCCGTCATACCGGTGTTATGTTCCTTGATTTTGCGTTCCTTACACAGTTGGGTGTTATGGGGACCCCTTGACAGTTCGCTTTGAATAAAACTCCTCCAGCAAGGCCCAACCTTGGTTTTACATTTGCCTAACAACCTATTACCCTTCCCTTGGGTCGGCCAACCCAAGGGTCATCTTTATTTTAACCCCCCGGGGGGCAGTGCTTGTCTAAGTGTTGGTCCGAACCGGGCAGCCTGCGGGGCCACCTTGGGGAAACTCGAGGGCTGGTTTTACTCGTATTTTGACCTATCCGGTGTTGCCCTGAGAACGAGATATGTGCAGCTCCTATCGGGATGTCGGCGCATCAGGCGGCTTTGATGGTCTTGTTTTACCATTGTCGAAATGTCTTGTAACCGGGATTCCGAGTCTGATCGGGTCTTCCTGGGAAAAGGAATATCCTTCGTTGACCGTGAGAGCTTGTGATGGGCTAAGTTGGGACACCCCTGCAGGGTTTTGAACTTTCGAAAGCCGTGCCCGCGGTTATGGGCAGATGGGAATTTGTTAATGTCCGGTTGTAGAAAACTTGACACTTAACTTATTTAAAATGCAACAACCGCGTGTGTAGCCGTGATGGTCTCTTCTCGGCGGGGTCCGGGAAGTGAACATGGTGTTGGAGTTATGCTCGAACGTAAGTAGTTTCAGGATCACTTCTTGATCACTTCTAGTTCACAACCGTGCTTTGCTTCTCTTCTCGCTCTCATTTGTGTAAGTTAGCCACCATATATGCTAGTGCTTGCTGCAGCTCCACCTCAATCCCTTTTCCTATCCATAAGCTTAAATAGTCTTGATCGCGAGGGTGTGAGATTGCTGAGTCCCCGTGACTCACAGATTACTTCCAAATCCAGATGTAGGTGCCGATGATACCATTCCAGGAGATGCGACTGAACTCAAGTGGGAGTTCGATGAGGACTTGGGACGTTACTACGTTTCCTTTCCAGACGATCAGTAGTGGAGCCTAGTTGGGGCGGTCGGGGATCTTATGCATTTGGGGTTGTCTTTATTTTGGTTCCGTAGTCGGACCTTGATTGTATCTGGTTGATGTAATGCTATATTCATGTATTGTGTGAAGTGGCGATTGTAAGCCAACTCTTTATCCCTTTCTTATTCAGTACATCTGATGTGTAAAGATTACCCCTCTTGCGACATGCCTACAATGCGGTTATGCCTCTAAGTCGTGCTCTGACACGTGGGAGATATAGCCGCATCGTGGGTGTTACAAAAGAACTCCAGGAAGTTGCGGAAGAAACGACTCGCGGGGAGGCCGAACCCGCGCTTGAAGTGCGGGTAGAACACCACGCGCTCCGTCCCCTCCGGCAGGCGCACGGCAACCTTTGTCTCCCCTGGCAAGCGCGTGGTGGAGCGGAGGTATGTGATGTCCTCTGCGGTGATGGACGAGCTCATCCACGAGCCCGAAGGGAGTGCCATCGGCAAGACGAAGTGAAGGAAGGAAAGAGAAGAGTGGCGGTGGAGCTCTGCTCAAAGCGGCGGGCATCGCAACACGCGGCGGTCGCAAGAAGCAAAGGGAGGATGAAGGGATAGGGGAGCGCGAGCGAGAATGATTTCCGCTGCCCCCTCTCCCCAATTTATAAGCCACAGTTCGAAACGTGGGGAAGTGGGATCGTTTGCGCTCGCCCCTCCCACTTCCCCACAATAAGTGCACACGTACGCATGCAATAACTGCCTCGAGAATGGCAACCGACTCGCGGACGCTGAAATAAATCCACGCGCGTGGGCCAAGGGCGCGCAGTGGCGGGCCCTAGCCCGTCGACCTGTCCAGTCGCGCGCATGGCCTGTCAGGCCCCTCCGGCTCCCAGGCGCCATGTGGCACCCGCGCGGAGCCCAAAAGATTGCCTCAAGATTTGGTGGACTATTCGGTTTCACACGCGCGCCGGAATGCCGCAGTCCGGCTTTCAGAAGTCGGCACACAGTGGGTGTTGTCGGACCCGGCGGTCGCAAAATTTGCCTCCTCAGGGGGAAACTGCGAAGGCCCTCCCACTCGAAGACGGCGGACCTTCACAGCTTCGGGGACTACTGTCAGGGGGATGAACCCCGGGCAGGCAACGGAACCCGGATCCTTCTTGAAAACATCAAGGCCAGCAACACCCCTCAATCCGGCTCATGCTTTGCCGGGTTGCTCAACTCGGCCAAGCCCCTCGACCCGACCGAACCCCTCAACCCGGCCCTAATGGCTCACGCAGGATGGCCGAACCCGGCATATCAAGACTTGTCCAACAAGTCAGCTCCCCCTTTGGCGTATTCCTCAACCCGGCCACGGGTCAGCTCCCGTGCCATCCCAGCCGTACGATGGGATGAGTCTCCATTCAAGGGTGAGCAAAGGAAAAGTGCCCCGCCAACACCTCTGGTCAGCCGGGGCATGGCAACAGTGCCCCACCTACCTGCTGACCAGGGCTAGCGTGGCTACAGTGCACCCGTCGTCACTACTGACGCCAGCAAGAGCTGACCTAATGGTGCGCCACTGTAGCAGACTCAACCCGGCCACTCCGCGACGATCGACAAGACGGCAAACAGTGCCCCCCAACGCACGGGACCTACACCCGGAGAAGCCGGCGAGCTCTGACCCCCAGCGGGTCCCAGCACTGGCTTCCCGGACGATGACAACCCGGCCCCACCCTAGGATCCCTCACGCATACGGGCGATCACATAACGAAACATAGGATTAGACTAGCCACACACTAGGAGAGGGATCAGCCTAAGCCTTGGCCTGCCTTCCTTCTTCCCCCATACAGCTCTAGGAGCAACTCTGTACTGTTACAAACAAACTACACTCGGTAGGACTAGGGGTGTTATCTCTCCGGAGAGCTCCGAACCTGGGTATGTCTTGCGTCCCATGCTCGCTCATGCCGACCTCGCCTCTGGAGCCCACCGGTGCCCTCGAGCCTCCTCCTCTCTTTAGCCATCCTTTGGCATCTGCCGTGCGCCCACCACGACACATTCATTTTCCCGCAGTTCAGTACTTTGCATTATTTAACGGGAAATGTATCATAGGCAAGCAAGATTGTAGTACACTTTGTGCTCTAGACTTGAGCCTCATAGGCACTGCTCCCACTGGTGAGAGGAGTTATAATCTTGGAGCGATTGTTGCACGCAGACTGCAGCATAACGCTAATAGTGGCTATTTCTATGGTGTAATTTATGCCACGTGTCTAGCACGAGGGTTGGGTGTTTCACCTTTGCCCTTTGACCCTATCCTACCCACGCAATATTTAGACTTTGATGCTATGAAAAATCATAATATCCTTAAAGGAGATATTCATAATTTCACTTATAACTTGTTATTTAACCAAGCATCTGTTGTGCACACATATTTGCCTGCGCCTGCTCTTTTTGATTATCACAACAAGGGAATATATTTTGTTCTTGAGAGTGAGGCCCAAGCTCACAACGTGGCGGTGGAGGCAGCACGATAGGCCGAGGCATCCGCACCGAGAGCCCCCGTGAGCTACCATGCCGACTACTATCTAGGCTACTGATCGACTACTAAGCTAGGCCAAAAGCCTAAGCTTGGGGGAGTACGTGTTTCTCACCGACATTACATTCATGTTCACACATCTCATTCAAGTTGTCGGTGTTTACACTTTTTCATTGTATCATCCATGCTTAATTTTATTTTCTTGCTTTCTTCTTGTGTGTTTGAAAAACCTCAGAAAAACAAAAAAATACTTGTAGTCAATTTACTTTCTATGCATGCTTAGCTGTAGCACTAAAAAGAAAACACAAAAAGATTTCCTTATTCTTCTTTTGCTTGTTGGGAGCTTTCCCATGTAAATAGTTTTCTTGTTTTTGCTTTCCCTTTTATTAGCTTGTTCAAGAAAATTAAAAACTCCAAAAATATTTTAGTGTGTTTCTCTGAATTTCTTTTCTTTTTATTTGAGTCTCACCGAGAAGACCACGATGAAAATGTTGAGTGGCACTCATTTGCATAATTTTTATCTAACAAAGAGCCCATATTACCTTGTCTTCTCCTGTTGACTAAAATGTTTGCAGATTCCAACTTGGTCCATGGCACTCTTGCACTATTATTATTTTCACTCCATTCGGTCGTGCAAGTGAAAGACAATAATGACGATATTCGATGAACTGGCCGTGGCAGAGAGAAACTGGTATGAACTCGACTTGTTCTGTTTTTGTAAATATGTTTAACCTAGTATCCATGATTCAGCCCATTATGATTAAACATGTTTGCAATGACAATTATAGATCATAGTTTATCATGCCATGCATAAGCAGCTGGGAGTTGATAATGATTTATCTTGGATATCAACATTGCATTAAAATGGTTGTGATGTAGTATGATCATATGGTATCCTCCTCTGAATGTTCAAGTGGCTTTACATGGCACGTGTTCATGCAGGTAGTTGAATCAAAACCAACATAGCCTCTATGATATTTATGTTCATGGTGTTCATATCCTACTCATGCTAGTGCCCAATGTTACTTATGCATAATGCATGTTCATGACCGTTGTTGCTCTCTAGATCGACGCTTCTCAATCTAATTGCTAGCCTTCGCATGTACTAAATGGGAATTCTGCTTGTACATCAAAAACCTTGAACCCAAATTTATTCCAAATGAGTCCACCATACCTACCTATATGCGGTATTACCCTTTTGTCCTAAGTAAATTTGCATGTGCCACCTCTAAAAACTTCTAATAAATATCCCTTTTGTGTGCTTGGATCGTTCATGGAACGATAGGAGGTGGTCGGTATCTTCCATGCTAAGCGGGTTATTCTCAGGTCGAGTGGTTATTCACTCGCCATCGCACGAGAAAAGGGCGGTAATAGGGATGCCCAGTCCCAAACTGCAAACAGAAAAAGCTTACAAATAATCAAACAAAAACTCCCAATGGAGTCAAACATTTACTTTTATCGCTTGGGAACCACCACTAGCGTGCTTAGCATGGAACATATGGATAACTGATGGTCGTGAAGTAAACAAGAAGGGTGCATGTCTCAAAATATCATTTACCTCTATTTTAAAACTTGAGCTCTGGCACCTCTGCAAATCACTACTTCCCTCTACGAAGGGACTATCTATTTACTTTTATGTTGTGTCATGACCCTCTAAAATAAGCGCCAGAACCTGAGAGCACTGTTGTCATGCTTATGACTTGTGTGTAGATAATGTTGGGTGCATCATGACTGGATCTTTTTACCATGAATTACAATGTTTAGTCACTGCTTGAACTTTGGGGGTGTTGTGCATTTATGTTTTGCGGTCTCAGAAAGGGATAGCGAGATACCACTATTGTCATATTATATCATGGTTGTTTTGACAATGTGTTGCCGTTTGAGATATCTTATTATTGCTCGCTAGCTGATTATGTCATTGATATGAGTTAATATAATTTTGAAGAGTTATTGTCGGCATGGTTATTTATAATGTTGGCTGAAAACCTGGTTGTTGTTTAAGCTTATTTATGCAAACAAGAGCAAAAGAGTTCGTAAAAGTTTTTCTTTTTCACTTTCATTTTATCAACTGAATTGCTTGAGGACAAGCAAAGGTTTAAGCTTGGGGGAGTTCTTGTGAATCCACAACTTCAATTATAACAGCGGCACCTTTCACATGCCTCTTGTACTGCCCCTGCCAAGCAAATGGACAGTTCTTCCACTTCCATTGCATACAGTCCATACTACCAAGCATGTCCGGAAAGCCCATCTTGGCATTGATCATCAACAACCTCTCTGTATCAGTGGGGGTTGGTTCTCTGAGGTACTCAGGGACGAAAACTTCCACCACGGCCGTGCAAAAACTATACATTGAGTGGATACATGTGGACTCACTCATACGAACATACTCATCCACAAGATCACAAGGAATTCCATATGCAAGCATGCGGATAGTTGCAGTGCATTTCTCGTATGAAGAGAAACCAAGCTTGCCTAGGGCATCCTCTTTGCACTCAAAGTATGGGTCATGCGCGACCACTCCCTCGTGAATACGATTGAACACATGTCTTCTCATTCGGAATTGGCAATGAAATTGATGTGGCCTGAAGAGTGCACCATCCTTAAAGTAATCGAGATAGAGAAGGGTGTGGCCTTTCTCCCTATTACGGTTCAAGGCCAGAGCATGCCCAGGGATTGATCCCCTGAACCGAGGCTGCTTCCTAGTAATGTGTTCATGTATGACCAATGCAGCCACCAGCTCTTTATCATCCGAGGATGAATCATCTGATGAGCAAATGAAGTTGTGAAAGAAAAACTCATGACTGCTATCCATTGTACCTTATGAGAAAACCGTTGAATGCCTTGCGGTCGTGTTGGAGGCGTGGCTAGATAGTGCACGTCTTGCTCCCCTCGCAGGCAGCAAAGCAAGGTTTTGGGGGTCGGTGGTCCTAGTGGGCGCCCTGCGGCAACGAACGGCCGGCCGGAAGAGATTGGGGACGATGGGCGACGCCAGCGGCCATAGTTTCTCTCCCACCGGCAACAAGGAGAGAGTCGGCAAAATGCTTTCCAAAACGCCGGTGCGGAGACAGCTATGGCATGGCGTGGTGGTGGTTGGAACAACTCCTATGGAAGACGATGCGGCCGGGAAGGGTGGTGGTGGTGGCAATGTCGTGGGATGGAGGGAGGTAGGGGAAGAGAAAAGGAGGGTATGTTTCCCCGACGGGCGGGCCAGGGCAGGACAAGGGCATGCGCCGCTCGCATCCGCGCGTGTCATTTCGGTCGCAAGCTCGGCCCAAAGTTGGGTCGAGAACGGGTCGAAAGTGGACAGAAAACAGACGATGGTCTTTTTGCTCCCGCGCGTTGGAGGGCCTGCTTTGTCCGTTTACCCCCAAACGGACGCGGGCGGACCATTTGGGGTCCTGCGTTGGAGTTGCCGTAAGAGCATCTACGGCGCGTCCGGGCACGTCTGCGGACAGCGCCTGGCGGCCCCTCATGTGTTGCGCCGCACATCCACATACCTTAAATTCCGATCCTCAAATCCATGCAATCCATGCACGTCGATCATACGATACAAACTGTTTGAATTCCAAAGTTCGAAACAAAGCAAAGCAAATCATAGTTCAACAAATCGGACATGCCAAAATCAAATCAATGTCCGAGCATGACGGATGGCCTCGGATCACTGGTCGGGCGCCTGCTTCAAGCGGAATGCATCGTGCTCTAGGCGGAATGTGTCCTGCTCGTCCTTCTCTGCCTGCATCGAGGCTGCCTCCTCCGCCTGCATCTGTGCTGTAGCCGCCCTTGCCGCCTCGTACTCCCTACGGTCGTTGATCTCCTTCTTGTCTGCAAGACACTTCTTCGCATGCTCATTCAAGAGGGTTTCGTCCGCCAACATGATCCTCGCATCTTCTGTGTCCCATGCGAGTTGCAACCTCTCCTTCTCAAGATCTATGTCGCCAAATGTCTTGGCCTTCTCAAGTTCCCATTTGATCGCTGCTTGTTGCTTCTCCAACTCGATCTTCTCCCTCTCAATTTTGAGCTTCTTCTCCGCCCTCTCCGGTCTCACTCCATCCTTTCCTTTTGCGCATCCAACATGAGCTTGTACCTCTCCTCCTAGTTCTCCCTCATAGAAAAAATGCCCATCCATGTGGACGACATTTTTGTAGCCGCGGCATCACGGGCAGCACGTGCCTTCTCCCACTTGTCCCATGACTTGGCGGTTATCCTTTGGCACGGTGGCTTTTCCATTCGTCACAACAACATAGTCCTCTTCATCGTCCAACCCAATTGATTAGTCGGAGCTTAAGCCCTCATTCCTCTTCTTGCCATACTTGAGATCGGCCACAAGTTGGTTCCACTTCAGCTTGCCAGTCAAGATGATCCAACAATGGCTAAAAGCAAAGGGCTTCTTCTCCACCTCGTGATACATAATGGTTGCCACCGTCTAGCAAACAACATATGTGTGAGCACGAGAATGCAAACACAAGAAGCATATGCAAATGACGACAAGATGAAGCAATTGAGCTTATGTGAGTTGCCACTCATTTCCCACTTTGAGGGTGTTTGGTCACTTGTGAGCAATAGCCGACGTACTTATTCACTTCCCCTTGAATGATCCCCCAACGATGTTGGAGAGATGCCACATTGTGGGTGGTCACAATAGGATGCGGCTCCGCATACTCCTTTTGTTCGTGATGCTCCTTCCAAATCTTTGCCAAATACATGGTCCCCTTTTGCGCGCTGCCGCATATTGGATCCATGGTTGTGGCCAACCAAGCTTTGACCAACAAGATGTCCTCAAATCTTGACAATGTCGGACCTCTTGCCTCCGGCGTCTTGGTCTTCTGCTTCATCTTGCTCGGATTGGGATCGGATGTTGTCCCAACTTCGAATGCGGTGGTGACCTCCAATTCATACTCCATTTTGGTCAGATCTTCATTGGCATTGATCATGTTCGACAAGAATGACTCCTACATAATTATGGTTCGCAAGCATTCATCATGTGCGAAATGAACTAGTGATCTATGCAAAAATATGATCGGACAGGAGCAAAGAAAACACACTGACTCTTGTTCGGCCATTCCGTCGAACATGTCGAGGGCAGCCCGGGCACTACCGGTGCCCGTGCTCATCCGCGCCCGAACGAGCTACGACGGGTAACATGCGTCAACCGCCGGCATCTGCGTGGGCAGAAAGCTCTCCGGGATGGCCCAATCGGCGTCGAATCCTCCTCTGTCCCAACGGCGTCAGACGGTGTAATCCTCATCCGTGCTCGGATGGAAGGGGTGTGGGGATCTAGGCGCGGCGGAAGAGACAGCTGTTCCACCATGTCCGAACCTCCCTGCGACGCCATCGCCTCTTCCCTTTCTCGTTGCGGGCGTCACCGTAACTTCCACGTGACGTTCTCCGCCTTGCAAGTTTTAGCCAATGAAGGGACCCCACCGAGGGACAAGGCGGACTGCATCTCCACCGCGGCGGTCTGGGTCAGGCTGGATGACATCTCCAGCGGTGGATCGGGACCGGTGGTGAGGATTGGGAGCAAGGGTGGAGGACGGCGAGGCTTCGGGCATGGGAAATGTTGGAGGGCGGCAAGAGGAGGAGGAAGGGTTTGGTGGATTTGGCGCAATTTGCGGCGGGGTAGGGTTGTCGGGTCCGACGTGGCGGACATGCCCCGGCATGCCCGGGCGCCCCCATATCCGCCCCATATTTGGGCTGGATATGAGGAGTGCCGGTCAGCCAGGGCGTTTGAGGCCCGTTTAAGGAGCCCGATTGAGTCGAAAAATCATGACCGGACAGTGACGGGTGGCCCACCCGGGCGTATGAAGCGGGTTTGAGGCGCCCAGCTGTAGATTCTCTAAGACATGTGTCTTTGATCAACATGATGATTCTATTAAGCACTTATTTTTTAGTCTAATAAGTTTACTCGTGCAGTATATGGACCATGATTCAAGTAGCTTAAATATTTACATACCCGCGAAAAAATCTTCAAATTATTACCCCCATGTAATCACTTAATACCCGTGAAAAAAAGCTTCAAATTACTACCCCCATGTAATGCACTTAATATTTTCGGCAATTGGTTGTGGGCATAGACAAACTATTTTCTTCACATATTCTTGTGGGGTGGCTGCCTTATGTTCGACATTGTGACTTATCAGGAATGATGTGATTTTTAACAATAAATATGTTTCATCTTTTGTCCAGATTATTCATCCATGTACATGATGGCTCCGTACTTGAGGTATCATGTAGAGTCCAGAGCATAGAGACCTTTTTATGATGGTGTCTACCTGGCTGGAGCATACAGTTAGGAAAGTTTTCTCCCTTCATGGATGATGGTGTAATCTCCGGATAGGATTTACCCCACCTTAGTCTGGACTTTTGTACTATTGCTGCAAGACGATCTTTTATTCTCGGTTGTGTTGGGCGTGTTGGCTATGTGCATGGTGCTATGCAGATGTTGTGCATTCTTTCAAAACTATTTGTATCATCTTGATATATCAACTGGATGAAATGTGTTTTATCCAAAAAAACATATAATCATTCGCGGTTGAGGTTCATCATGCAACTAAATAAAAAGTTTGTTCATGAAAATTAGTGGGTTACATACTAAAAAATATTTGTCAATTCTTCTATTTTTTGGTTTACATACTCTACATCAACTAGATATTTACACCCATATTAAATCCAAACTTAATAATTAAGCTTCACAATTCATGCAGATTACAAATTTAAAGTTTACAATTTAAATTATTCAAATTCCAACACACAAAAGGGTCTAAAATGAGGTAATAATCCAAATGAAAGCACAACAATCAAGTGCTATGAAGTGCTCTCAAGTGATCAATGAGATCAGCTTGAAACGGGGTATGAACTTCTCGGTTCTCGATCATGGCAATGGCCATCTCAGAATCATCATCTTCTTCTTCCGCCTCCTTCGATGAAGTGTCGTCGAAGAACATATCCTTAACCTCTTCATCTACTAAATGCAATATTCCATGTTAAATTTGCTTGCAATAACAGTAAACAACAATGAAAAGGGCAAAAAATAAATCACCTAGGCATTTTGTCATACACGTTGCGGGCGGAGGAGGGGAGAGACTCTGCAGGCGGCATTGTGGCGACGCCGAGGCTGAGGGGGTGGCCTGTAGGCTTCAAGGAGCTCAATTCTTCTCAAAGTCGTGCTTGCCCGTCGCCGACCAAGCACGTCGTGGCGGCAGAACACCGACTTTCAGAAGGTCACTAGCATGGCCGGGGTTCCGCGCCATTTAGCTCCTTCCATGGGTGTTCTACATGATCATGGTTGTCCACAAGTTTCATTTATGAAGAAACAAAGTTTGACGTGGCCCTATTCGTCCACATGCTCGCGACGGCGGCGGGGAAGATATACAACGATTATGACAGTAGTGTCAGCCGGCGAGCGAATCAACCATTGGCCGGGAGGGGTAGGAAAGCGGCAAAGGTGGAAGCTGTTTAGCGAGAAGGAGCAGCAGGCCAAGGAGGTATCCTTTTTTGAGCACGCCATTCGACCGCTCAAAATTGAAAGCTGGCGGGGGATTCTCCTAAAAAATCGAGCTCGCGGGCAATATATTTCAACAATCATTTCTACCCCACTGAGATCAGAGACCACCCGCTCGAAGGAAATCAAGTGAAAGCAAAAGAATAAATAAATCAAACAACCGGTCATCATCTGCTTAGCCCCTAGTTTCGGTTCTTGTGAACTCGTGAGCATGTCCTTTTCATCGAACTCTTTCGCTAACACAACTCGTGAGCCGTCTAAAGCATTTCGTTGAATACATACGTATGCACGCAGCTCGTTCACCTGTTCTTGTTCCGTTCATTCACCTGTTCCCGTGAATCCTGCACCGGCAAAGTACGAAGGCTTTTCGGGCAATACTCTAATGATATCTCTCCAGCGGTAACCAGCCCAGCATTCCTTGGAATCTCTGGGGCCCTGTGATTTTCTTTACGCGATCAACCAACCAATCTGGTTATCTCGGACGCTGTTGAACTCGTGAGCGTGTCCTTTTACACCGTCCATGTCCTGCAACCATTCTCAAAGACATGTGTGCGTGTCAGTAACTGTCCGTCTTTTTCCCGGGACAAAATCATGTGGCGCATGTCTTAGCTGAAGATGCCAAGCCGTATCTTGTTTGATCCCGACTGCAAATCGTTTTCACGGTTACAAAAGGCTCTGGACGCCTGGACCACTTGTCGTGTCAGCGCACTCTCGTGATCGCCCTTCCTGGTTCCCGGATCGAGAAGCTTCACGGCTTCACTTTGCAGGTTTGTGATGTACTGGTGTCTTGGCAAAGAAATTTCACGGAAAATAATTACGCGGCCCAGCTGAGGTGACATGTCACTCATATTATGACAACTCAAAAAAAAAGATTATGGTGCTATGTGTAAAGAAAAATGATATAGGTGTTGAAAAAATTACTAACCCGGTGTTACTTTCTCATGTCTGTAGATAGGAATACACACATGAAGTATTCGATTTGTGCAATTTATGTATTCATAGGGACAAACTCTATGCCTTTTTGTCCTACAGATGGAGCACTATTTAACTTGGTGCCTAATTTAAAGTTAAACACGTTGTGATTTCAAAATTTTGATGCTAGTCTGTTTAAAAATAATAGAAAGCTCATGGATATTATAAATGCTGCATAATTTGAAGCAGATAAGAGGGGATATACTAACCCGGTGTTACTTTCTCATGTCTGTAGATAGGAATACACACATGAAGTATTCGATTTGTGCAATTTATGTATTCATAGGGACAAACTCTATGCCTTTTTGTCCTACAGATGGAGCACTATTTAACTTGGTGCCTAATTTAAAGTTAAACACGTTGTGATTTCAAAATTTTGATGCTAGTCTGTTTAAAAATAATAGAAAGCTCATGGATATTATAAATGCTGCACAATTTGAAGCAGATAAGAGGGGATAAAAAAGGATTGGAGGTGCGGGGAATCGAACCCCGTGCCTCTCGCATGCGAAGCGAGCGCTCTACCATATGAGCTACACCCCCTTTGTGTCAGATCATTTGTTCACTTCTTAATAATTATTAATATTATCAGGTTTGCCACCAACACTTCTTAGCATTAGCAATTCCACATCTCTATCTGAGCGTGTTAAGAGCATGACACTGAGGGTGAAAGTGGTTAAGCTAATTTCCAACACGATCAGACGGTGAAGGATTTGACATCCAAACACAATCAGTTTCAAATCAGAGTCTGCATGTAAGGATGTGGAATTGCTAATATTCGGCAGTGTATTAATCATCTTTCTTATATCCATTATTACTGTACAATGTCTAAATCTGACATAATTCAACATATCCATCATTTAAATCTTCTATCCTACCTTTGAATACAAAAGATAAATAAACGTAAAACAGGATACAGTTCCAGCACTATCCAACCCAATACACAACAGTTTCACCCCTACAACCATCCAACCAAATCCGTTCAAAAAAAAACTATCAAACCAAAATACATAGCAGTTTCACCCCTACAACTATCCAAACAAATATTACCTCTGTCCTAAGATTCTTGTCTTAGATTTGTTTTACATGTGGATGTATCTAACACTAAACGTGACTAGATACATTCGTATTTAGATAAATCTAAGACAAGAATTTTGGGACTGAGGAAGTATACAACAGTTTCAACCCCATACCATTGATATCATCATTCTGCCCAATTCCCGGCAACACAAACACAAGCCGGAATACAGTACTCAAATAAGTAAGCCAAACTTAAGAATCAATTGTTGTACAATGAGAACAGTAGAACGATATCTTCTTGTTTGAACATCATCATCAGACAAGTAAAACGTCCCATGCGACGACCACACCCGATATTTACAGCCATCTGAATCAAGTCAGCTCTCATTACAACACAAAAGGATGATAAACCACACCCTCACCTCGTCCCGTTTTACATTCCCTTCACTTTCCCAAGAATCAAGGATCGACAGCCAGCAGCCGAAGCAATTAGTTCGCACCAAAAAAGGAAACAACACATCCCTCGAAGGCATCATTACTTATTCCATGCCGCCTTGGTCAGTATAACATCTAATTCTACATTGTAGGTCTTCTTCGTGGCATTTGTACAGATCAGGCAAAAGCTCATGTCATCTTTTTCGCTACAGGATGGTTATGTCTCATCGCCCCCAATTTATCTTACATTAACTTCATGCTTCATCCTTCATATGAGTGTTATGTAGTATATCACCATAAGAGGCAACCTTCAGGAGAACACAACAAAACCAAAATCATATTATCGCAATTACCAAAAAATAATCAAATACTGCACCATGACACCGGAGCAACACTATGAAGTGACCAATGCATTAAAGTTTTTCTTGAAGCATTTCCTATTTGTTGGCAGGTTTCGTATCACTAATTATGAAGATGCATAGTAATAATGTATATATTCAAAACATTGGTACAGATGTTAGATTTCTGCTATGTTAGAGCCTGCCAATAACTAACTCACATATTTCACATTTTAACATGCAGTGTTATTACAAATCTTGGTGAGATCATGTATGAATCCTACAAACCACAAGTTTTGAACTTACCACTCTATCCAGTTGAAGAAGTGAATTTAGTTGGCCTTCATTTACAGGTTTTGGCAAGGGACGCATCTGACCCATGACACCAGGCGTCTCACTCATTCTACAGCATAGATTTATATTAAGTGAGCAAACTTCAACAAGGACAGATAGCATATTGGCATAAACTGTACAAATCATGCTCTGTCTTGCATCTCACTACTTTAATTTATGAGACGAGGACTCCTCTGATGACAAAAATAAATGACAGGAATGTCCTCAGCTAAAGATTAACATACACAAGTGGTGTCATCACTCACTCGGTTCATATTTACAGCTCCTTTGATCTGATAGCTGCCATGCAAGATCCTACATATTCTTATAAAGAAATTACTCGAACAAACTGAATTAAAGTAGATGACAAAAACCCAAACATATAAATCCTATGCATATGCCATGTGTGTGCAATTAAAGTAGCATACAGGAAATAAATGAAATACAAGAAAAATGCAACAGATAACAATGTCATACCTTTTCAAAATTGTTCGAATATTGTTATTCGTACGTAGAAAGAGATCCATGTTCTCCCCCAGCTATAGGAAATTTGGAATTTCAGACACAATTAGCACAGCTCAAGCTTTCATGTGTAGCTTTGAATTAATATGTGCTGCATGAAAATGTAAATTTTCATTTACATGTTCCATCTGTGGATGGATGCCCCTAATAAAAAGTGTCCACTGCCCAATACCCATTTGGTAAAATATGCCCAGTGATAAGAGACAAAAGGTAAATCATGCAAACCTTGAAAGTTTCAATATTTGCAGAGATCTGATTGAGTAACTGGTTATTTTCCTCCAGAAGATGCTGAGTTGCATTATCTAAAACAGGGACTGCTTGAGAACATTAACATATGAAAATTATTAGGAGAAGTAAGCGAAAATGAAATAGGTCCATGAAATCACACAAGGAAAACATTGTTTAATAGTCATCAATTCATCATATCTAGGAAGAGTTATAATCACATTTCTATTATGTAGTGCAGCAAATCACACTAGCAGACCCGGGTACACAAACTTAAGACTGCATTTAGTTCTTTAAACTCATCAGCTTCCATGTGCTCACTGGAAGTGACACTAAGCATTAAACTCCAAGTGATACAGGTATCTATGGTTTGACCACAAAAAAGGGAAGGAATTATCTCCATGTAATTAACCATAACTGACAATCTCAAGAAATTAGTCTTCAATCAACTTCAACCACAAAATAGGATTTTAAAGATGTCGGACAAAGCTTTGCGCACATTTGAAGTGAGGAAACAACATTTGGCCATTACTCAAGCATCAATAATGAAAATATTTGGGACCAACCTTCATTTGCAGCCAGGCTATTCTGACCTGGATGATGCATCGACATCGAGAAGGGGACTAAATTATTTGGAGGTGCCATCTGAAAATTAGCTAGTGAGGTAGAAACAACCATTTTCTCCTGCAGCGATGTCCAGGGAACTTCATTATCGGAAAAAACAAGATTAATACTGCTGAGACAAGCTAAAGGATCTGCGAAAGGTTCGAATCTACAACAACCAGAGTAAGTATCCAAATGAACCAATCATTAAATGAGACTACCTTCAAGTCCCTTATCCTTTTCCCTGCATAGAATTCATCAGGTTTCCTCCTCCTACTCTCCTTTCCCTGGAATGGGAATAGCACATCAACAAAATAGGAAAGGACCCCTCTGTTCTCTCTGCTTGTACACAACTACTGTGTTTGCAACAGGGGAAAGAACACTTACAGCAGTCCACCGGCATCTTAACGCGACGTCCCTGATGGTCTTAGTGGGCAGCATAGCAGCAATCTTGATGTATTTCATAATGGTGGGCTCACGAGCATACCTGGTGTTGACATTAGTACAGTATAAGTCAACCAGTGCCCGCGTGGTAGCAAAACAGCGATGAGGAGGGATTGGGGTTGAACCTGGCTAGGCCCTCCTGGAATATGGAGAGCTCATAGGGGGTCCAGTCGGAGGGTGAGCCGGTGACGAACTTGTACTTGGGCGACGCCCCCTGGAGCACGGGAGCGTTGGGGGAGGGGAGGAAGACGGGAGGGGCAGGGGGCGCGGGGGCGGGGGCGGAGTCGGGATTGGATTGAAAGGAGAGCATGTTATGGTGGTGGTGGTGCAAGGAGGAGGCCCCCTGGTGGAAGCCCATCCCCATGCCCATGCTGGAATCGGCGGCCATCTCCTCGAACATCGGCGACGGCGGGAGGCACAGCAAACCCTAGCTAGGAGGCTAGGAAGGCCATGGCATTTCGTAGAGGTAATGCAGCCTTAGAGGAGTAGGGAAGGCCTGCTCTGTGGGCAATGGTACCTACGGTTTGCGGGCACGAGGATACGATTCTGGAATTCCCCGGCGAGCAGCAGCCGGAGCCGGGGGCGGAGGCGGAACGGACTTCAGATGAGACGAGGAGAACACTCCTGCGGCTGCGGCTGCGGCTGTCCACGCTACTAGACTAGCACACCCTTTCGCTTCTTTTTTTAAGCATTCCCAACACTTCTTTTTTAAGCAATTTTACCGGGTGTTCGTATAATTTACGTAATTTAGAGGAAGTTGTAAGAGGTCTTTCTCAGTTCATGTAAGCATCTTCCTCAAAATCTGTTCTTTTTTCTTCTATTTTTCACTAAACAAACATACAGATGTCACATGCATGTCTATAGTATCAACATAATAATTCAAACATTTTATATCAGGCATACATACTTGATAATCATTTCAAATCCATAATTTATAAATTTGATTTGAAATTTAAATTTGAATTCAAACATAACAAATGGCCCAAATCATATATTTTTTGAAACGAGAATGGTCCAAATAATTGCAAGTAGAAATAATGTGAAGGAAGTTTATTCACCATGAATCGGCCACAAGTGGTCAACTAGATCATGGTTGTTACCCCGCAAAAAAAAACTAGATCATGGTTGTTCATGGCCCTTATTCTCATAGAGATAGTCTGATCACTATTTTCGCTTGTCATCTATGATCATATTATGCAAGATCATGCACACGGTCATGATGCGTCATAAACCCTTTTGGTATCAGAAATCACGCGCACAATCATGATGCGTCACAGATCTTTTTGGTGTCAGAATCGTGCAGGATCAGGAAAAAATGGCAAAGTGAGCTTGTAGAACCTCAAATTGCCCTATTGGCATCCTTTCTACATGCTTCTTGACGCCTCGCAAAGTGAAAATTATTCTTACCTTAAGGATTTGACGTTGTCTTCACAAAAATAGACCGTGCCGCATATATGTCATTAGCAAGATAACAGCCCATGTTGTATTGAGGCGCATTGATTTCAAAATTCATCGACGGTGTCTCTCCAACAAAAAGCCTTGCAAACAGATGAGACATTTGCAAAACATTCAGTCCATTTGTTAGATCCTTGCAATCCAAAATATGACAGCCAAATCCAAAGGTCATATGATGCCACGACTTATAGAATTATGGCTGTATCTTTACCTTTCCCTTTGAATTGTGGATGCAGTGTTGTAGAATAATTCTTTCACTTCCAATGCATGCTTTCGGTGCTTCCAAGCATACCAGAAAGCCCTTTGATGCACCCATATGAAGTCTTGCAGTGTCCTATTCATTTGGAGCTCAAAGATATTCTTCTCTGAAAATGATAGGCTTCTCAAATTTCTTCAAACTCTTAATACAAGTGCTCTCTGCCATTTCGATCCCATCATCAGTAGAATCAGCTAGACAACCATATCCAAGCATGCCCATTGCCGCTGAAACCTTCTTCAAAGTATTGTGACCTTATTGACCAACTGCATTTCTTCTTTACACAAAGTACAAGAAATGATCTTCCGTGCCATGGGCAATGCGGAAGAACAAACCCATTGACATTCAGAACCTTCTCCTAAAAGTTTTAAAACCGTACACCGGTTTCTCTCCCAAATAGTCATCCATTAGCTTGTCATGATTGGCTTGATTGTTCGACGGAGTACAAGATGCACAGGCACTGAACCTCCCCACTTCGGTTTCTTGTTTGACATCGTGCCTACATATATAGCAACCATCATTTCAAGTTCTTCATTCTCATCGAGGATGAGTCCTTGAGAAGAACTCAACGAGAGAGTTCATTTGCAATGCAAGCGATGGCGTACAATGTGAGCACACACAATCTCAACGTGAATTCTTTGGGACATCAAAAAATTGGTTGAGGAAATTTGTCGAATACCTTGGGGACGAAATTGACCTGAGACGCATCTGAGGAGCGTCTGAGTGGAGGGTATCACCGCAGGGACGCGACTGGAGTTCTGACGCCTCGTCGGGGAAGCGGATGGCTTTTTCGAGGGGCGCCAGCATGGTACAAGGAGGCGCCGAACCGGCGAGGGGGCGCGGGGCAGCAAGACAAGGTGAGCGTCCTAAATCTTCGGCGGTTGACTCCCACAAAAGTTTATGCGAAGACACTTCTTCCCATAGATAGAGGGGAAGTTCGGAGAATTTATGGAATCCTGCAAAAAATTGCGCATTTAGGGAATTGTTGGAGAGAGATATTTTTTGGCCTAACATTCCCTAAACGGTGTTTTTTACAGATACCAAAACTGTTGTGGTTCGTCTCTGTGTTTTCTAGGCGGAATAAACATCTAAAGAATGCAATATTTTGAGTTTAATTAAAGGTTTTTGATGAAAAATGGACCGAGTTTAAAGAACTGAAGAGTGGTCACTAGTTCCATGGTCTTGCGGCGTCACAAGTAGAGGATGAGTAGGATGGAGAAGGCTCATGTCAGTGCTAAAACCGACGGATCTCGGGTAGGGGGTTCCAAGCTGGTGATCTTGGCACGATGGCAACAGGAAGAATAGGGACATGGTATTTTTACTCAGGTTCGAGCACTCTCGAAGAGGTAAGACCCTATGTCCTACTCTTATTATATTGACTATGGATAGGGTACAAAGTACAATATGATCTACCTCGAGATCGTATCAATGAGTTCTAACCTCTAAACCTTGAAATTGTGTCTCTGTCGATCATTAAAGTACGCCTTGAAGTGTACGTCAAGTCTTCAGAGAACTCTATCTTGATTACGCTGAGGGCCAGGGAAGGTGCGGCCCATTCTTCAATTGTCGATGGGTCGTCGTCCCGGCCCATAAATAGCAGGTCGACGTGGTGTGCATCCCCTAATCCAGGACACCGTTAGCTGGCCTACAACAATGACGATCGGGTATTGTTGGCATGTCTCACTGATGCTTGACAACCATGGACGTTGAAAGTTCATCTAGTCCATAATAATATTTTGGTGTGATAATAATATAGTTAGTGAAACTAATGACGATTACTAATTTTATTTCGTCATTGGTTTCTCAAGGATTATTATATGGAGATGGTTGACCCCTCCCTTAAAAAAGGAAAAAATGTAGTTTTCTGATGACTTGTGCTTTGGTTTCTTTTAAGTCATAGGACAAGTGCACTATTAAGAGGAGTCAAGGTGCTTCAATAAAAGCATGAGATCATGCAAAACATATACATTACCCATCATACATACATCACAAAGAAACTAAACTCAATACCCTCCTCCTAGGTGCCCATGGTCTACCTACCCCATGCCCACAGGGTCCAAAAAAATCTCTGTGTACATCCCGTGCGCACATGTCTCCTGACCCCATGCCTACTAGGTCGAGTGGAAAACTTACTACAGACCCAGTGTACACGAGATGTTTGACCCATGTGTTGGGGAACGTAGTAATTCAAAAAAATGCCTACGATCACACAAGATCTATCTAGCAGATGCATAGCAACGAGACGGGAGAGTGTGTCCACGTACCCTCGTAGACCGAAAGCGAAAGCGTTTAGTAACGCGGTTGATGTAGTCGAACATCTTCACGATCCAACCGATCCTTGTACCGAACGTACGGCACCTCTGTGTTCAACACACGTTTAGCACGATGACGTCCCTCGAACTCTTGATCTAGTTGAGGACGAGGGAGAGCTCCGTCAGCACGACGGCGTGGCGACAGTGATGATGAAGTTATCGGCGCAGGAGCTTCACCTAAGCACTACAACGATATGACCGAGGTGTTGAACTATGGAGGGGGCACCACACACGGCTAAGAGATTGTCTGTTGTACTTTGGGGTGCCCCCCCTGCCCATGTATATAAAGGAGTGGGAAGGAGGAGGCCGGCCAAGGAGGGGTGCGTCATAGGGGTGTTGGGGAACATAGTATTTCAAAAAAAATCCTACGATCACGCAAGATATATCTAGGAGAAGCATAGCAACGAGCGGGGAGAGTGTGTCCACGTACCCTCGTAGACCGAAAGCGGAAGCGTTTAGTAACGCGGTTGATGTAGTCAAACGTCTTCGCAATCCAATCGATCCAAGTATCAAACACATGCCACCTCCGTGATCAGCACACGTTCAACTCGATGACGTCCCTCGAACTCTTGATCCAGTTGAGGCCGAGGGAGAGTTTCGTCAGCACGACGGCGTGGTGACGGTGATGATGAAGTTCACCGGTGCAGGGCTTCGCCTAAGCACTACGACGATATGACCGAGGTGTGTAACTGTGGAGGGGGGCACTGCACATGGCTAAAAGATCAACTTCTATGTTCTAGGGTGCCCCCCTCCCCACGTATATAAAGGAGGAAGGGAGGAGGAGGCCGGCCAGGGGTGGCGCGCCCAAGGGGGGGAGTCCTACTCCAAGTAGGATTCGCCCGCCCCCCCTTTCCTACTCCCACAAGGAGAAGGGTGAAAGGATCGAGAAGAGGTGTCTAGAGGGGGTGATTAGACACTAAGTACCAAAAGTTGCAGTTTTTAATTTCTTTAAGTTGAAGTGGAGTTTTGGCACAAGTTTAACAAACACAATACATATCAAGTAAGCATGCAAAGAGTATATGAGCAGCGGAAAGTAAAGCATGCAACTTGCAAGGATGTAAAAGGATGGGATTAGAGTGTGCAAACGCAATTTGGAGGCACAAAGATTTTTGAGACGTGGTTCCGATAGGTGGTGCTATCGTACATCCACGTTGATGGAGACTTCAACCCACGAAGGGTAACGGCTGCGCGAGTCCACGGAGGGCTCCACCCACGAAGGGTCCATGAAGAAGCAACCTTGTCTATCCCACCATGGCCGTCGCCCACGAAGGACTTGCCTCACTAGCGGTAGATCTTCACGAAGTAGGCGGTCTCCTTGCCCTTACAAACTCCTTGGTTCAACTCCACAATCTTGTCGGAGGCTCCCAAGTGACACCTAGCCAATCTAGGAGACACCACTCTCCAAGAAGTAACAAATGGTGTGTTGATGATGAACTCCTTGCTCTTGTGCTTCAAATGATAGTCTCCCCAACACTCAACTCTCTCTCACAGGATATGGATTTGGTGGAAAGAAGATTTGAGTGGAAAGCAACTTGGGAAGGCTAGAGATCAACATTCATATGGTAAGAATGGAATATCTTGGCCTCAACACAAGTGTAGGTGGTTCTCTCTCAGAAAAGGTAAGTTGGAAATGTAGGTTCGTTCTGATAGCTCTCTCCACGAATGAAG
Source organism: Triticum urartu (assembly GCF_003073215.2). Classification (NCBI taxonomy): domain Eukaryota; kingdom Viridiplantae; phylum Streptophyta; class Magnoliopsida; order Poales; family Poaceae; genus Triticum; species Triticum urartu. The sequence continues at coordinate 477,075,729 of NC_053028.1, forward strand.
AGGAGGTGGAGGGGTATATATAGCCTCCACACAAAATCTAACCGTTACACACAACTTGCCAATCTCGGTGGGACCGAATTGATAAACTCAGTCGGACCGATTCAGCAAATCTAGTGACCGTTAGGATTTTCGGTGGGACCGACATGCAACTCGGTAGGACCGATATGGTTAGGGTTAGGGCATAACGTAATCTCGGTGAGACCGATTACACAAACTCGGTGAGAACGATTTTGGTAATAAGCTAACCAGAGAGTTGGTCAGGTAAACTCGGTGGGACCGATTCGCTCATTTCGGTGAGACCGAACTGTTATGAAAAGGAAACAGAGAGTTTACATTGCAATCTCGGTAGGACCGATTACGCAAACTCGGTGAGACCGATTTTGGTAATAAATCCATACAGAGAGATTGCAATCCCATATCGGTGAGACCGAGATCCCTATTGGTGAGACCGATTTGCCTAGGGTTTGTGGCAGTGGCTATAACATCTGAACTCGGTGGCGTCGATAGAAAGAATCGGTAGGGCCGAGTTTGACTTTTGGTTTAGGTCATATGTGGATGTGAGAAAGTAGTTGAGGGCTTTTGAGCATATCACTAAGCATTTTGAGCAAGAGCCTCATTAAGCAACACCTCATCCCTCCTTGATAGTATTGGCTTTTCCTATAGACTCAATGTGATATTGGATCACTGGTGAAGCTATGTACCTAGGGTAGGGTCATAGACCTGACCTAGACATCCTCCCCTAGGACATCACCCTAAAGCCAGGATCATTCAAAGGGTACCATCATCCACTTGACCAGAGACATTCCACTCGGAAGAATCAATGTCACTCAACCGTCGCAGAAGTCACTCGACGGACAGAAGAGCTAAAGCCACTCTGCATGAGCAACGGTCATGCATTTACTTATAGGCTTAATTGTCGTTTATAGCACTTTAGTGTGGGCGTTACCAGTAACGTTCTCTCTTCAATGTACCTTAAACCTATCGGCGTTCTGGGAACGGGGGTCCCCAGACTTGCCTGCCTGCGGCCTGCGGCATGGCTCAAAGGGGGGCCCAGCACGGCCCATCTTCACCAATACAAACTCAAGACCCTCGTGAGGGGCCAAGCCTCGCGGGGCGGACGACACGGAGCTTCCTCAGGCACGGCCTCGTCAGGCTGGCTCACGAGGAGGCGGAGAGATCAAGGCGGGGTACCTCGCGAGGTTCCCGTGACGCAAGCCATGACGACCCAGGGCGCCAGGCGGGCGCTAGCCCGCGCAGCGTCCTCCTTTCCTCTTTGGTGCAAAGGGGGCAAGGGCAGCCGCGGAGTACCGAGGCATCAGGCAAATGTTGCCATTTCGGTGCAACGAGACCAAGACCAGGAGGACTACGAGACGGAGGTCACCGTGGAGCCCAAGACGGCGTCATCACCAGAGCTTTGCGCAGGCGAAGACTACTTTTATCAGGATAGCTGATACTTGTTGTCCCCCTTCAAATTAGCCCGCCATTGTTGGCTCCCTTCCCGCTCAATATTTGGGAAGAGGACCAGGGCCTCTATAAATAGGACCAGCCACCCACAGAGCAAGGGGACGAAAAAGAGAGAGGAAGGGAAGACGAAGACGAGAGGAGAGAGAGAGAGAGAGAGAGAGAGAGAGAGAGAGAGAGAAAGGTGGCTGAACTCCTCCCAACAGTTCATCGCCTCAGCCAAGAACAGACCCTCGCGAGGCTGTTCTTCCTTGTATTGTTCATCATCATCAGCCCAAGAGGCAATCCACACACCACACACTAGAGTAGGGTATTACACCACAACGGTGGCCCGAACCAGTATAAACCTTGTGTCTCTTGTGTTGTTCTCCCTATAGCTTTGATCCTAGCGTGACGGAGGGGTTCAGGTAGGTAGGAGGCGAAATCTCCGCGCGCACCCAAGTGTTCGAACCTCAAGGGTCTGCCGAAACCCGAAATCCGACATTTGGCATGCCAGGTAGGGGTGCGCCGGAATTCGTCCTCCACCGCCCCGTTCTCCTCCGACCATCGCGCTCATGTCTGACGCACGTCGGGCCCGCGCGGAGCGCAGGGCCGCCCTCGCTTCCCGCATCGCCCAGACAGCCCCTGTTGGCGGGCGTCCTCGCCGTTCCCCGTCACCTGCCGTCAACGCCGCCACCGGCCCGGCGGGGGACGAGCAGCAGGCATCGTCTCAGCATCCATCCGTGTGCCAAGACGGCCGCACCGCAACTCCCTCGCTCGCCCCAGCTGGATCTTCGTCCCGCGTGCTCCGCGCGCCCATGGAGGCTCAGGCTGCACTCATCGCGGCAAACGAGCTCCTACGCTACCGTCCCGTTGACGACGTCTACGAGGAATGGCTCGACCGCGTCGCCGAGCTCGTCCGCGCTGCAGGGGGTTCTTCCGCGCCGTCCGTTCCGCTGCACCGCACCCCGCCCCGCGCGGGCGACGAGGCTCCGGCGTCACCCCGGCCGCCTCCTCCCCAAGAAGACGCCATGGCACCAAGGCGCGCGGCCCCTGGGCGGAACCCGCTCCGTCAGGTGCCAGCGCGGCAAGAGCAGAGCTGCCAAGAAGTCCCTCGCCCGCCAGAAGCTGCCCGGGCGCTCCCTGCTCCAGCACGTCGCGACCATCCTCCTGCTCCGGCACGTGGGGACATGCAAGACCAGGCTCTCCATCACCCAAGGCCTCCCGTGGCCACAGCAGGCTGCCGCGCCTACACCACCGAGCTGCGCAGCGTCGCGTGGCCAGGCAAGTTCAAGCCGGACCTGCCTCCTCGCTACGACGGCACGGCCGACCCTGCGGAGTTCCTCCAGCTCTACGAGCTGGGCATCGAAGCTGCCAACGGAGACGAGAAGGTCATGGCGAACTGGTTTCCCATGGCGCTCAAGGACGGGGCCCGCACCTGGCTCCTGAACCTGGCTCCAGGCACAATCTCCTCCTGGGAAGAGATGCGCACCCGCTTCATCGCCAACTTCCAAGGTACTCGCGACCGGCCACCCGCCGTGAGCGACATGCGCCGCATCAAGCAACAACCCGGGGAGACCCTGCAGAAGTACATCCAGCGCTTCAACAACGCACGCCTCAAGATCCCCAAGGTGACTGAGGAGGCCATCATCTCAGCTTTCTCCGACGGAGTGCGCGACGTCAAGATGAAGGAGGAGCTGGCGATGCATGAAGACCTGTGCACTTCCTTGGAGCTGTTCAACTTGGCAAACAAGTGCGCCAGGGCTGAGGAGGGGCGTCTCTCCCTCCTCGAGCTGCCTGCCGCAGACCCAGAAGAGAAGAAGCTCAAGGCCAAGAATGTGAAGCGCAAGGGGGCTGTCGTGCTCGCGGCAGAACCAGACACCAAGCGGGGCAGAGATCAGCCGAACCTCCCAAGGGCAGTCGGTACTGCGTGTACCACGACCTCCACACCCACAACACCAGCGAATGCCAAGAACTCCGAGCCGTGCGTGAAGGAAGGATCGGCCGTCGCCCTGACCGTGGTGACCGAGGATACGACCGAGGAGGAGGAAGGAACGCAGGACGCTGGGAAGACCGTGGCCCGCACCAGGGGTGGCGCGACCAACCTCGCGAGGATCGCTGGCAAGACCCACCTCGCGAGGGAGGCTGGAGGGATCATCCTCGCGAGGATTGCCCGCAAGGCAACACAGGCCTCCCACCGCTGCCGCTGCAGCCAAGGAGAAACGAGGACCGCCACCAGGACGAGGAGGCTGGGGGCTTCCAGGAGTCGCGCGCAATCGCCTGCATCCTGGGCGGAGCTCAAGCCCCAGCCTCTCAGCGCATCTTCAAGCAGTTCGCCCGCGAAGTGAACGCAGTCCTCCCCAGGCTCGAAGCCACGTGCCCTCTCAGGTGGTCGGCGTGCGCCATCACATTCAGCTCAGTAGATCAACTCAAGTGCGCAGCTACAGCCGGAGTCCTCCCGATGCTTTGTTCCCCAATCATCAGCAATGTGGTGGTCACCAAGACCCTCATCGATGGCGGGGCAGGGCTCAACGTCCTGTCCGTAGAGACATTCAACAACCTCCAAGTGCCCTACAGCCAGCTTCAGCCAACCAAGCCCTTCTCCGGTATCACCGACGGCTCCACGGTCCCGATCGGGCATGTCCGCCTCCCTGTCACCTTCGGGGCACGCGGCAACTACCGCACCAAGCTCATCGACTTCGACGTCGCTCACATCCGCCTGCCGTACAACGCCATCCTCGGGTACCCGGCGCTGGCCAAGTTCATGGCCGTGACTCACCACGGCTACAACGTCCTCAAGATGCCAGGAAGCGACAGAGTCATCACGGTGCCCTGTGAAGAGAAGGACGCGGTGTGTTCCCTGGAGCGAGCCTTTTAGGCCGCATCACTGGAAGACCCGGATCGCGGAAGCAGGAGGCTTCCCGAGGCCACCCCCAAGAAGAAGAAGACATCGTCCGGCCTGGCCCCTCAGGAGGTAGGCCCCTCTGGGCCCGTGCCTGCCCAGGGGGAACCTCCTTCCATCGCATAGGAAAGCGCGCCCAGCGCCCTCCCCAGGCAGGGCTCGAGGGCTCTCCCCTGGAGGGCCACCGACCTAGCCAGGGTCACGAGGGAGGCGCTGGGGCACCACATGGAGGCATATTTCGAAGCACGTTTCCCTCAAGAAGGAGCAAGGCAAGGAGATCCAGACCCACAGGAGTTCGTCAGCAAGGCCATTCAGGAGCTACAGGAGTCCAGAGTCATGAGAGGCGCCCGCCGCCTACCAGCAGTGGCTCCCCATCCAGGCGAGGATGGCGGGCTGCGCATCTCCATCGACGTACCAGGGCTGAACCGAGTCGCCTCTCTGGAGCGCCTCTGGCCCTCGCGAGTGGGGCGCTGCGGAGGTCCACCCCATAGCTACGTTTGCATGCCTTATGGCTTGCCGAACGCGGCTGACGCGTACCAGCGCCTCATGAGGGGCATCACGGAGGCACAAGAGGCCAGGTGCTCCACAGCCCTGGCGGAGATGGAGATGGCCCGCGAGGAACCACCCGTGCCTCCGGAGCCTCCCGAGGCCCCTGGGCCTGGGGGCTCATGAGGATCGGCTTCCACGGCCCACCAAGCCGGCTACACCAACACCCCTTCGTCTTCAGCGTCATCAGGTGACATCTTTCAAGTTTCACTTCCGGCTGGGAGCGCCCCCAGGGCTGCATTATTCCCAGGCCGCGTGGGTCCGTCCCTGCGGCGTGTATCCCTTTTATTTCGCGTCATTAGCTTATCTTGTTGGGGGCGCCCCTCGGGCTGCATGATCCCCAAGCCGCTCGTGCCAGGCCCAGCGGCATGTACCCCATTTGCGTTCATTTCCGGTTATGCGTTAGAACCGCCATGCTTGATTATTTGATGCTGGTCCGCGACGCCTCTTCTTCTCCATGCTGACCACTTGCACTTTAAAGGGGGTGTACCTAAGCATCACGACTCAGGGCTCTTACTGGCTCTCCAGCCCTCACCCTCTGGCCTTGACCACGACATCGCAACCTGGCATACCAGTGACGGCTGAGACCAGCTCGAGGGCCGGGACCCGAGGACGTAGAGTGCAGGCATCTAACCGAACTTGCAGGGACACAACACAAGATAAGGCCCAGTGCCAGGCGCAACCCGCCTAGAGGTAGGACCCCGTGAGTCCCGCGCTGGCTCACAGGTGCCCAGATACACCTCGCCAGGCCCTACCGTGCCAGCCACGTGTCAGGGCGGGGCTGTACACGCCCCGGGGGTTCCTCCCGGAGGGGGCCCCCCCTCCCACGTACCAGTGGAAGCACCATGCTCCGCGCTGGCTGACAACACTGCCGAGGAGCGGCTATGCCCGTACACATACGGAAGCGCTATGCTCCGCGCTGGTGATAAACAACTGAGGGTGGCCTCCGGGCCGCATCAACCTCAGGGAGCCCAGAGCTCAGTGTCTAGCCTCATCGCAACGCCTCCCCTCGGGAGTGCCGCGCAAGGGGGCTGGGCACGGGGGCTGCACCTGGGTCACGCCCAGACGCACGCCGCCCAGCCAAGTCCCCACGGGCCTGGTTCATCGCGCGCCTCTCCCCGAGCGGAGCCGAGGTATGAAGGCCGTTTGAGCATCAAGGGGGACTCCTGAGCATCGCGACTCAGGAGCCTAACTGGTCACGTAGCCCCTCACTCCTTGGTCCCGTCCTGGTTTCCGGCCGGGGCTATTGCTGGGTGAGGTACGCGCGGGGCCGGGCTCTGCAGACGTAGAATGGTGGATCCACCCACATCATACCTCCCTACTTCCTGTTCGTGCGCCAAGGGGGACTCCCGAGCATCACGACTCAGGAGCCTAACTTGTCACATAGCCCCTCACTCCTTGGTCCCGTCCTGGTTTCCGATCGGGGCTATTGCTGGGTGAGGTACACACGGGGCCGGGCCCTGCCGGTGTAGAACATAAGCAAGTAGGAAGGAAAAGCGCAAATTTCAAAGGAATTCGAAAGCAAATATTACAGTCCACACTGTTATCCCAATATCAAACACAAGTTTAAACGCCTCCCCGAGGCATGATACATGTGCAGGAATTAAAAGCAGGACAGGAGCCACGATGGAGTCACTTGGCGGCGGGGGAGCAGCGCGGAGCGGGTTCGCCTCACGGAGCAGCGGGGTCGGCAGCGCCTTGCTCCGGCTTGGTGCTGAAGGCCCGGAACTTCCCCAGCAGAGCCTCCGCATGACCCTTCACGGCCTCGGCAGCAGCAGCGGCACGCTCACTGGCTCCAGCAGTCTGTCGAGGTCGACACCGGGATCGCGAAGGTAGATGTGGGTGAGGACCCGCGTCAGTGCTGCAGAAGACAGGACGCGCGCCTCGGCCTTGGCCGTGGGACCAAGGCCAAGGGCGACATCTTCAAGAGCATGAACCAGGAAGGGAAGCAGCTTGGAGGGGCCGTCCTCGGTGCCGGCCAGCGGGCTCTCCAGGTCGTTGTCATAAAGTGTTCTCAGCGAGGAGCGAGCCTTCGCCTCCAACTCCGTGAAGGCCGCGCGGTCCTCGGCAAGAACCAGGGCCTTGCCGTCCAGCTCGGCCTTCCTCGCCCCCAACTCCTGCTCCAGCGCGCCTAGGCGGTCACGGCGCTTCCTGAGCTTGGCCTCCTGGCCCTCGACGGCTGCCTCGTGAGCCTTCACGCCTTCTTCCTGCTCTTGGCGAAGGCGGACCTCTTCCGCGAGCCGATCCCGCAGGCCTTGCAGCTCGTCCTCCAGCGCCTTGCAGCGACCGCGGACGTCGACCACCTCCCCCAAGGCTGCATCGCGGGCAGCCTCCGCCTCCAGGGTGGCCTGCTTCTCCTCGTCGCATGCCGTCGAGGCCTGGACCAGCGCTGCCCGAATCGAGGCGTCGGAGCGAACCCATCCAGAAGCCAGCTCCAAACGCCCGGCCACCAAGCGGGGGTCGGCGCCAAGAAGATCCTGCCGCAGTCGGTCCAGCTCAGCAACAGCATGATCCAGAATGGCAGAAGGAGTCGGAGAGATAGCGGCTGGTGGAGTAGGAGGAGAAGGCGGCAACGCAGCCGCAGCATCCTGAGGCGGAGTCTGCCGCGCCCCGACAGCTGTAGTGGCGGCGGCAGGCAAGAGCACCTTGGGAGCCACTTGGTCCGCGGGGGCTGAGCTCGCCCCAGCCGGCTCAGCCAGACCTCGCGAGGACGACCGGGCAGGAGAAGCCTGTGCGTCGCGGTCACCTTCCTTCACGAGCAGAAGCACCGCCACGGATGGAACCTCGGGAGCCCCCTTTGGCTTCTTTGCTGCGGGCGCCAACCTATCCAAAGATGCGGACGTCAAGCCTCAGAAGCAGAGCAAGAGATAAAGACAAGAATCGAATGCTTACGAGTCGTCGCCCGGCCTCCGGCCAAATTTGAAGCCTGAAAGCCGGCTGGAAGGGTCAACCTCGGGAAGCTTGGAGGCGGAAGGTGCGTCTGCGGTTCGCCCCGGGGCCGGGGGAGACCCGCGGGAGATCAACCCGGTCCTGTCCTTCTTCGAGATCAGGGGCGAGCTCCCGCCGTCCTGCTCGTCGTCGTCTTCGTCGTCATCATTCGGAGAGAGGCAGAGAACGCGGGACCTGCACCGGGGGAGGGGAGCCCTCGACTCTCCGTCAGTCGGCTCGGAGTCAGGCCCTCTTCCGCGCTCCCCTCCCTCCTCCTCTTCGCTGGAGTCGCCGGAGGGCACGTCCACTGGTTCCTCGGGAGCTTCCAGGGGCACTGGCCCATCCCCGTTGAAGACGGGCATGGACTTCACCACCCGCTCCCAGTCGTTGCGGAGGAACAAGGGCGTAGGAGCGCCCTCCAGCCTCGACACATTGCCCCCGACCAGAGATTGGAGAACCGCAGCCAGGTCTCCGGCGGCCAAGGCCGCAGGGTTCGAACGAGGCCTCCACATTGGAAGCGAGTACTGCCGAAGCGGAGCCAGCCGGTGCTCCAGGAACTCCCTCAGCAGCGACGCGCCAGTCAGCGTCGCCGCCGCCATGTCGGTCGTCCTCAGATCCGCATCCATCCTCTCCAACACCATCTTCATGCGGGGATCTGTGAGCTCCGCTCGACCCCGGTCGCTGGAGCTCGTGGGCTGCTCCGTGGGCAGGATCAGCCGAGGGTGGATGCGCCCAGCATCCACCAAGATCCACTTGCTCCTGAAGCCCTCAATCCTCTTCCCAGAGTTCGAGATGGCAATGGCGCCGCCGGACGCGACGAAGCTCGCGCATGCGGAAGCAGTCCCATGAGAGGTCCGGAGGTAGAAGTAGTGGCGCAACAAGGCCACTAAGGGCTGCACCCCAACATGTGCTTCGCAATAATAAGCAAAGATTGCCAGGAGAAGGACGGAGTTGGGATGGAGATGCAGAGCCTATAGCTTGTAATGGCGGAGGACAGAGAAGAAGAACTCGGAGAAGGGAGGCACCAGGCCAGCAACAAGGGCACTTACGAAGAGCGGATAGAAGGTGCTCCTTTGACCCTCAGGGGTAGCAGAGCCGGCCTTGAACACCTTCTCCCCGTCGATGCCCCACGCCGTCGCCATCCGGCGCAACCGGGTAAGGCCCGCCTCCGACATGTTCGGCGAGTCCAGGGCAGACGAGTACCAAGCTGCGGCCGGGGGCTGACGAGGCTCCATGGCTCCCTAGGCCGCGCGGTCAGAGCAGATCTGGAAATCCCGGAGGAAGGAAGGAGAGGCGCAAGAAAGGGGATCTGAGCAGCAACTGGAGAAAGCAAGAAGCAGGGCCTAGGCGGATGCCACTCCTTTATCAACTCGCGCGGTTACTGAGGCACCCACGTCCAGTCAACCGCCACGCGACGCCCAAGGCCGCAGGCTGTTAGGGCCCGCGGCGCTTCTCTCTTGCCCTTCTGCCTCCCTGCACGGCCAAGTCCGGGCGTGCCTTGGGCCCGGGGGCTACTGTCGGCGTTCTGGGAACGGGGGTCCCCAGACTTGCCTGCCTGCGGCCTGCGGCGTGGCTCAAAGGGGGGCCCAGCACGGCCCATCTTCACCAATACAAACTCAAGACCCTCGCGAGGGGCCAAGCCTCGCGGGGCGGACGACACGGAGCTTCCTCAGGCACGGCCTCGTTAGGCTGGCTCGCGAGGAGGCGGAGAGATCAAGGCGGGCTACCTCGCGAGGTGCCCGTGACGCAAGCCATGACGACCCAGGGCGCCAGGCGGGCGCCAGCCCGCGCAGCGTCCTCCTTTCCTCTTTGGTGCAAAGGGGGCAAGCGCAGCCGCGGAGTACCGAGGCATCAGGCAAAGGTTGCCATTTCGGTGCAACGAGACCAAGACCAGGAGGACTACGAGACGGAGGTCACCTGGAGCCCAAGACGGCGTCATCACCAGAGCTTTGCGCAGGCGAAGACTACTTTTGTCAGGATAGCTGATACTTGCTGTCCCCCTTCAAATTAGCCCGCCATTGTTGGCTCCCTTCCCGCTCAATATTTGGGAAGAGGACCAGGGCCTCTATAAATAGGACCAGCCACCCACAGAGCAAGGGGACGAAAAAGAGAGAGGAAGGGAAGACGAAGACGAGAGGAGAGAGAGAGAGAAAGGTGGCTGAACTCCTCCCAGCAGTTCATCGCCTCAGCCAAGAACAGACCCTCGCGAGGCTGTTCTTCCTTGTATTGTTCATCATCATCAGCCCAAGAGGCAATCCATACACCACACACTGGAGTAGGGTATTACACCACAACGGTGGCCCGAACCAGTATAAACCCTGTGTCTCTTGTGCTGTTCTCCCTATAGCTTTGATCCTAGCGTGGCGGAGGGGTGCAGGAAGGTAGGAGGCGAAATCTCTGCGCGCACCCCAGTGTTCAAACCTCAAGGGTCTACCGGAACCCGAAATCCGACAAAACCCTCTGTGACGTGGGCTGGCTGGGGTCCTGGCGCATTCTATATAAGCCACCCCCTCCACATGCACAAGGGTTCGCACCCCATATAACTCACACGCATATAATCTAGTCGACCGCCTCTGGGCTCCGAGACGTAGGGCTATTACTTCCTCCGAGAAGGGCCTGAAATCGTAAAAATCGCGTGTACAACTCCTCCATAGCTAGGATCTTGCCTCTACATTCCTACCCCCATTCTACTGTCAGATTTAGAACCGCGATAGTTGGCGCCCACCTTGGGGCAGGTGTCTTAGTGACTTGTTGGAGAAGTTGCGATTTTTCCAATCCCCGTCAACATGGTTTCAGGTGGAGGTTTGGCCGAGGGCCGCGAGATCCGTCTCGGCGCGCTCGTATTCGTAGCCGACGACTCCGCTTGGCTCCAAGAAGCGCCACTCGACGCTGAGGCGCTCCCCGTCCGCGGGGCAACGCACTTTCGTGCGTGTGTCCGTGGCGTCCGGTAGTCGTCGAGTCAGTATCAGTCAGCTCCTGTGTTGACCTCACTCCCTGCAGCCCACCGGAGCAAATGTTCCAGTCGATCGAGGCTTCAACGGTGGGTGAGGCATGCGGTGTCTCGCTAGTCGGCCACTCCCAAGTCGTGGCGATCGAGCCCGACGAAACTCTCTACGGCCTATTCGACCTGTCGACTGGCTCTGTAGAAACTGCATCCGAGTGCGATAGCAGCGACCCCGCGACGGAAGTTTTGATGGTCAATGGACCACGCAGTCCTCCTAGCTTCACCCGTGAAGACGGAGGAGATGGGGCCGGCGATCTGTCGCGTGTTCACGAAGAGTATCGCCCCGAACCCCTCTCTTCGCAGTGGAGGGAAGAACTTCGCCGCTGGAACATGGATGCGCTTCACACTCCTATCGTTGGTGAAACGCTTGAGGCCCAGGCCTTGGAGGAGGCACGCCTGGCCAACTTGGCTGAGCGCACTCGACTGGAGAACCTCCAGCGCGCACTCGACGAGCGTGCTCGGCAGCGTATCCCCGAGTCCAGTTGACGTCAACTTTTTCCGCCTCCGACTCAGGTATACCGAACTCCGATCTAGAATCTCGCAGTTGCGGCCCGAATAGCGGAATCAGAAGTTGGTCGAGGTTTGGTGCAGATCCGGGCTTTCCTTCGAGCAGCGGGGGAGCAGAATACAACAGTATCTCGGTCGCGGAATAGGATCCATAGCAGATTTGTGGTTGCAAACACAGTCCAGTCGGCTCACAGCCCGAGATCGCCCCCGAGGCATGAGGGACGTGTGTTACGGCATATCTCTCTCAAGGTAGTTTTGGTGATTGATGACAACATGTTTGCGAACTAATCTTGTGCTTTGAATAATTCACAGATTCTCCCCTGGCACGAGAAGCCTTCTTCCCCTCGGAGTGTATTTCAAGACGGTGTAGCTCTTTCGTTTCTTTCTTGGTGGACTAGTTGCGTAGAGGGCACCGTACTATCAAGAGGGGGTCCGCTGGGTTTTTTGCATGGGTGGAATCATCACGTACACATCAGCTTCTCACCCTCCGAGCATTTCCTTTCCATTGAAGAGATCTCTCCTCTCTTCCTTGTCCTGTCTGGGTCACAGCGGTAGTACCGCGCACCCAGCGGTAGTACCGCTGAGGAGCCAAGCGGCAGTACCGCTCCGCAGCGGTAGTACCGCCCGTGGCTCCACAGCAGTAGTACCTGGGGGCCTGGCACCTCCGCCTTGTCCTCAGCTTCTTTGAGAGATTTCTTCTCTCTCTCGCGCACGCCCCAGCGGTAGTACCGCACTGCCTGCGGTACTACGGCCGAAGGGTCACAAGCGGCAGTACCGCTCCACAGCGGTACTACCGCCCTTGACCCCACTGCCGTAGTACCGCTGGGCAGTCTGGCTCCTACCGCGTCGATTCGAGAGGTCTTTTTCTCGTGTCGGGTTTTGCGGCACTAGTCACGGTTGTAGTGGCGATAGTACCGTTCCAGCAGCGGTAGTACCGCCCTACCACCGCGGCAGTACCGCATTTGGGTCCATTCCCTACTAGTCTCCTCAGCGCGGCAGTACCGCTGGCTGGAGCGGCAGTACCGTTGTCCTGGCGGTAGTACCGCCCCCTCTCAGCGGTAGTACCGTCCTGTGCGAGGCTGGTTTGTGGGGGGCAACGGGATTGTTGCCCCCACTATAAAAGGGAGTCCCCTTCTTCCTTCTCACCTACCTCTTCCTCCCCCAAGCTCCATTTATTGCTCAAGCTCCATTAAATACTCCAAGCTTCATTTTCGCCCGATCTATCTCTCTAGCTAATCAAACTTGTTGATTTGCTCGGGAGTGGTTGAGAAGGCTCCGATCTACACTTCCACCAAGGGATTTTCGATTCCCCCACTCATCCCTAGCGGATCTTGTTACTCTTGGGTGTTTGAGCACCCTAGACGGTTGAGGTCACCTCGGAGCCATATTCCATTGTGGTGAAGCTTCGTGGTCTTGTTGGGAGCCTCCGATTAAGTTGTGGAGATTGCCCCAACCTTGTTTGTAAAGGTTCGGTCGCCACCTTCAAGGGCACCAATAGTGGAATCACGGCATCTCGCATTGTGCGAGGGCGTGAGTAGAATACGGTGGCCCTAGTGGCTTCTTGGGGAGCATTGTGCCTCCACACCGCTCCAACGGAGACGTACTTCCCCTCAAAAGGAAGGAACTTCGGTAACACATCCTCGTCTTCACCGGATCCACTCTTGGTTATCTCTTACCTTTACTTGTGCAAGCTCTTTAGTGTTTCTACCCTTGCTTGCTTGTATGCTTGTTGTTATTGCATCATATAGGTTGCTCACCTAGTTGCACATCTAGACAACCTACTTTGATGCAAAGTTTAATTTGGTAAAGAAAAGCTAAAAATTGGTAGTTGCCTATTCACCCCCCCTCTAGTCAACCATATCGATCCTTTCAACGTGGGGAATGGAGAGATCAGTACAGAAACCGTGAGCAGTATGATCACCGACTCGATCATGATGATCGTCGTCGAGTGCCCACGCCTCCCCCAAGGAGTGGGTCATACGTGCCTTGGCAGCATGATGACAGACGTCCTCACAGTGGTGGACGAAGGATTCCAGTCGACCCTAGAGAACCGGGCTTTGATGCGAGATCTATTCTCGTTCAGGGTCTGGTCGACAAAAATAGAGCTCAGAGAGAAGGCCACGACAGAGATTTTCCAACCAACAACAGAGTGCATGTCTCAGGTCCAGAGTGCTTCAGCAGAGCCATCAGGGCTGCGGTGATTCCTCCCAACTTCAGGTTGGCGACCGGAGTCAGTAAGTTCACTGGTGAGTCCAAGCCTGACACTTGGCTTGAGGATTACCGAGTGGCTATACAGATTGGTGGTGGCAACGATGAAGGTGCCATGAAGCATCTCCCTTTGATGTTAGAGGGCTCGGCCAGAGCGTGGCTGAATCAGTTAGCGCCTGGTGGTATTTATACTTGGGAAGATCTTGCCCGGGTATTTGTCAGAACATTTGAAGGTATTTGCAAATGACCAGCAGGGCTGACAGAATTACAGTGTTGCATTTAGAAACCGAATGAAACTCTAAGAGATTATATCCAGAGGTGGATCACATTACACCATACAGTGGAGAATGTGTCAGATCACCAAGCAATTTGTGCCTTCAGAGAAGGCGTTAAGTATCGGGAATTAAACCTAAAATTCGGCCGGACATGAGATATGACTCTGACTCGGATGATGGAGATTGCCACCAAATACGCCAATGGTGAAGAGGAAGACCGACTCCGGAGTGGCAAGCACAAAACAGTCGCCCACAAAACCGGAGGAGGGAACTCCAGTCGGAAGCAGAAGCGCAAAGCCGAGCCAGCTACTCCTGGAGAAGCCTTAGCCGTGACTCAAGGAAAGTTCAGAGGGAAACCCAAAGGACCGTGGAACCCCAAGAAAGTAAAAGATCAAGATGGAAATGATGTGCTAGATTTACCATGCCACATTCACACTAAGAAAGATGAAGAGGGTAATTTCATTTACCCAAAGCATACCACTCGACAGTGTCGACTCCTAATCCAGCAACTCCGAGAGAAACAACCCAAGGAAAAGGAGAAGGAAACAGACAAAGTTGAGGATGAGGAAGAGGACGATGATGGTTACCCCCATGTCAATTCCACTCTGATGATTTTTGCTGATGTTGAGAGTAAGAGTCGACTGAAAGTCATCAACAGAGAGGTGAATATGGTCGCTCCGGTGACACCCAGTTATTTGAAATGGTCTTAGACTGCCATTACATTCGACCAGTCCGATCACCCAGCGCACATAGCCACCCCTGGGAGGCAAGCGCTGGTGGTCGACCAAGTAGTCGAAGGCACTCGATTAACTAAGGTTCTGATGGACGGTGGCAGTGGTCTGAATATACTGTATGCAGATACGTTGAAAGGAATGGGCATTCCGATGTCCAGACTCAGTGAAAGCAATATGAGTTTCCATGGAGTTATTCCTGGCAAGAAGGTTGCGTCACTCGGCCAGATCGCCCTTGATGTAGTTTTCAGTGATTCCAAGAATTACCGCAAAGAAAAGTTGACATTTGAAGTCGTGGACTTCCAGAGTGCTTATCATGCTATTCTGGGCAGGCCAGCTTATGCACATTTTATGGCTCGACCATGTTACGTGTACCTCAAATTGAAGATGCCTGGTCCTAAAGGGGTGATCACTATCACTGGCAATCGAAAGAAGGCAGAAGAGTGCTTCCAGAAGGGCTCAAAGATCACCGATGCACAGATGGCAGTAGTGGAATTGCAGGAGTATCAAAAAAATGCAGATCCGAGTGATTTGTTGCGAGCTAAGAAGCCTGCCATAGATTCAGCATTCCAGACGTCTGATGAAACGAAGCCAGTTCATATTCACCCCACGGATCCCAATGCTGCTCCGACTCACATTTCAGCAACACTCGACTCCAAATAGGAAGAAGCGCTCATCCAGTTCCTCCGTGAGAACTGGGACATCTTTGCATGGAAACCTTCTAACATGCCAGGTGTTCCCAGGGGACTGGCTGAGCATCTTTTGCGAGTCGACCCAAAAGTGAAAGCAATAAAAGAACATCTTCGACGGTCCGCCATACAGAAGAGAAAGGCAACCAGTGAAGAACTGGCTCGGCTTCTAGCAGCTGAGTTTATCCGAGAGATTTATCACTCCGAGTGGTTAGCTAATGTTGTCATGGTCCCAAAGAAGGACGACTCACTTCACATGTGCATTGACTTCAAACATATCAATCGGGCCTGCCCGAAAGATCGCTTTCCTCTCCCTCGCATCGACCAAATAGTTGACTCGACTGTGGGGTGTGCGCGTTTGTCCTTTTTGGACGCTTATTCCGGGTATCATCAGATCCGTCTGTATGGACCCGATGAGATAAAAACAACTTTCATCACCCCATTTGGGTGCTTCTGTTATGTCACTATGCCATTCGGCTTGAAGAACGCTGGAGCCACATTCATGCGGATGATTCAGAAGTGTTTACTCACTCAGATCAGTCGGAATGTGGAAGCACACATGGATGACATTGTGTTCAAGTCACGTAAAGGTTCCGACCTACTGGCTGACCTTGATGAAACCTTTGCCAACCTCAGAAGGTATGAAATCAAGCTTAATCCATCAAAGTGCACGTTTGGAGTTCCAGGCAGAAAATTACTCGGTTTTCTCGTTTCCGAACTAGGGATCGATGCTAACCCAAAGAAAGTGGGTGCCATACTCCGGATGAAACGCCCTGTGCGTGTGCATGATGTCCAGAAGCTTACTGGTTGTTTGGCCGTGCTAAGTCGATTCATTTCTTGCCTCGGTGAAAAGGCACTGCCTCTTTACCGACTGATGAAGAAGTCAGATAAGTTCGAGTGGACTCCTGAAGCTGATGCAGCATTTGCAGAGCTTAAAGCCCTGCTTTCCACCCAGCCGGTGCTTGCTGCTCCAATCAGCAAAGAGCCTTTACTGCTTTACATTGCGGCCACTGGACAAGTCGTCAGTACAGTACTTACAGTCGAGCGGGAAGAAGAAGTAAAAGCTTACAAAGTTCAGCGCCCAGTATACTATGTCTCTGAAGTTTTGACTCCATCAAAGCAAAGATATCCATATTATCAGAAGCTTGTTTATGGGATTTATATGACCAAGAAGAAGGTTGCACATTACTTCTCTGACCACTCCATTACAGTCGTCAGCGACGCTCCATTATCAGAGATTCTGAACAATAGAGATGCAACTATTCGAGTGGCAAAGTGGGTGATTGAACTCCTTCCCTTAGATATCAAGTTCGAGGCAAAGAAAACTATCAAGTCCCAAGCAATAGCAGATTTCCTCGCCGAGTGGATCGAACAGCAACTACTGACTCAAGTTCACTCAGAGCACTGGACCATGTTCTTTGATGGTTCCAAGATGTTGAATGGTTCCGGTGCTGGGGTGGTACTGATATCCCCTCGAGGAGACAAGCTCAGATATGTCCTCCAGATTCACTTTGATTCCTCCAATAATGAAGCAGAATATGAAGCACTCTTGTATGGGTTACGTATGGCCATCTCACTCGGCGTCCGTTGCCTCATGGTCTATGGCGACTCAGATTTGGTAGTCAATCAAGTGATGAAGGAGTGGGACATCAGAAGCCCAGCCATGACTGGCTACTGCAACGCGGTGAGGAAGTTGGAGAAGAAGTTTGAGGGGTTAGAGCTCCATCACATACCCCGACTGGAAAATCAAGCAACCGATGATTTAGCAAAGATAGGCTCTAAGAGAGAAGCCATTCCCAGTAATGTGTTCCCGGAACATATTCATGCACCTTCAGTTCAAGAAGATCCTTTCACTGAAGAGCTTCCACAGCCAAAGAGTGCCACAGATCCGACTGAAGTCGAGATTCCAGCCATGGTCGACCTAATCATGGATATTTTGGTTATTACTCCTGACTGGACAGTACTGTACATTGCATATATCCTTAGGAAAGAACTCCCAGGGGATGAAGAAGAGGCTCGACAAATCGTCCGTCGATCCAAAGCCTTTACTGTGATACGAGGACAACTGTTCAGGGAAAGTGTAACCGGAGTCAGCCAGAAATGCATAACCCCGGAAGAAGGTCTAGCGATCCTCAACGACATCCACTCGGGGACCTGTGGCCACCATGCGTCCTCTAGGACCATTGTGGCTAAAGCATACCGAGCTGGATTTTATTGGCCACGAGCAAATGAAATGGCGAAAGATATAGTCGACAGATGTGAAGGCTGCCAGTTTTACTCCAATATGTCCCACAAACCTGCGTCAGCCCTAAAGACCATTCCACTCGTCTAGCCCTTTCCTGTTTGGGGATTAGATATGGTTGGACCGTTGAGGACTGGTAGGAGCGGCTTCACTCACGTGCTTGTAGCAGTTGACAAGTTTACCAAGTGGATTGAAGCCAAGCCTATCAAGAATCTGGAAGCTAGTACTGCCGTCAGCTTCATCAGAGAATTGATGTTCAGATACGGAGTTCCACACAGCATCATCACTTACAATGGATCGAACTTCGATTCAGGTGAGTTCAGAGCCTTCTGCACCTCCCAAGGCACACGAGTCGACTATGCTTCAGTCGCCCATCCCCAGTCAAATGGACAAGCAGAGAGAGCAAATGGCCTGATTCTCAAAGGGTTGAAAACTCGACTAATGCGAGACCTCAAAAATGCAGCGGGTGCCTGGGCTGATGAACTTCCATCAGTTCTTTGGGGATTGAGGACAACTCCCAATCGGTCGACTGGACGAACTCCATTCTTCTTGGTCTATGGACCTGAAGTTGTTCTACCGAGTGACTTACTTCATAATGCACCACGAGTCGAGCTCTTCTCTGAAGACGAAGTAGAACAAGCTCGGCGGGACGCAGTCGACCTCCTAGAGGAGGAAAGAGAGATGGCCTTGATCCGGTCGACCATTTATCAGCAAGACTTGCATCGATTTCATGCCAAAAATGTGAAAGGTCAAGCCTTTCAAGAGGGAGACTTGGTTCTTCGAGTGGATCAGCAGAAACCACACAAGCTCGCTCCTGCTTGGGAAGGCCCCTTCATTGTCACCAGAGTGCTCCACAATGGAGCATACCACCTTTCCAATGTCGAGCATAAGAAGGACGAGCCACGGGCTTGGAATGCGGAGTTGCTCCGCCCCTTTTACACTTAAGTACCCATTCGAATAAAATGCAATAAGAAGTACCTTTGTAATTTGCTTATCAAAGACAAGAGCTTTACAGTCCTCTTAAACGATTGTTGTTGCTTTTATTTGCGTCTAAAATCCCCAGTGGGTGACTTAGCTGCGAATCCGTTTCACCTAAGTTTAAAAGAAAATCCTACCGAGTGGTGAGCAAGCCTCCCACTCGGAGGCTTAGCTGCGAATCCATTTCGCCTAAGTTTAAAAAATCCTACTGAGTGGTGAGCAAGCCTCCCACTCGGGGGCTTAGCTGCAGTCCAGTACTCGCCTAAGTTTGTAAAATCCTACTGAGTGGTGAGCAACCCTCCCACTCGGGGGCTTAGCTGCAGTCCAGTACTCGCCTAAGTTTGAAAAATCCTATGGAGTGGTGAGCAAGCCTCCCACTCGGGGGCTTAGCTGCACTCCAGTACTCGCCTAAGTTTAAAAAATCCTACCGAGTGGTGAGCAAGCCTCCCACTCGGGGGCTTAGCTGCAGTCCAGTACTCGCCTAAGTTTGTAAAATCCTACCGAGTGGTGAGCAACCCTCCCACTCGGAGGCTTAGCTGCAGTCCAGTACTCGCCTAAGTTTGTAAAATCCTACCGAGTGGTGAGCAACCCTCCCACTCGGGGGCTTAGCTGCAGTCCAGTACTCGCCTAAGTTTGAAAAATCCTACCGAGTGGTGAGCAACCCTCCCACTCGGGGGCTTAGCTGCAATCCAATACTCGCCTAAGTTTAAAAAATCCTACTGAGTGGTGAGCAAGCCTCCCACTCGGGGGCTTAGCTGCAGTCCAGTACTCGCCTAAGTTTGTAAAATCCTACCGAGTGGTGAGCAACCCTCCCACTCGGAGGCTTAGCTGCAGTCCAGTACTCGCCTAAGTGTAAAAACTCCTACCGAGTGGTGGGCGACCCTCTCACTCGGGAGCTTAGCTGCAGTCCGGTACTCGTCTAAGGTTTAAAGTCCGTCCTTATCCGCAAGGACGACGAGGTGCAGGTCGACTACAACATTCTCCTTTGGAGCTGCGCCACAAATACAACGTATGCTCCATCACCATCCGCAAGGACGAAGAGGTGCAGGTCGACTGCAACCTTCTCCTTTGGAGCTGCGCCACAAATACAACGTACGCTCCGTCACCATCCGCAAGGACGACGAGGTGCAGGTCGACTGCAACCTTCTCCTTTGGAGCTGCGCCACAAATACAACGTACGCTCCATCACCATCCGCAAGGACGACGAGGTGCAGGTCGACTGCAACCTTCTCCTTCGGAGCTGCGCCACAAATACGACGTACGCTCCACCCCTGTCCGCGAGGATAACGAGATGCGGGTCGAAAGATTATTCAGAGTAAAGAGAAAATCCCACTCGAAGGCAAATACAAGCATATTCAGAAATAAACCAAGTTCAGACAGATCCTACAAATTCTAGACGACAGATCAAAAGTATTCGAGCACCAAGCCCGAAGGAGTTTAACGGTTACATCAACCACTTGGCATTCCGAGGCAAATTTAAGGCAGATTTAAATCTCAAAGTTTGTTCATTCGGCAGGAGGAGGGCTGGCGGGTTCGACGAATTCGTCCAAGTCAATTCCATCTGCAATCCGAGTGGCAGCAGCGATGAAAGTCTCCATAAAGGACTAGAAATCATGTCTTTTGGTGTTGGCGACCTTGATCGCCGCCAGCTTATCTTCGCGGGCTTCCTTGCAGTGGACTCTTACCAAGGACAACGCCACGTCAGCACCACACCGGGCAGAGGACTTCTTCCATTCTTGCACTCGACCAGGAACCTCGTTGAGGCGAGCCATCAGAGACTCGAGGTCATTTTGAAGCGTCGCCCTTGGCCAGAGTGATGAGTCGATCCGTGAAATTGCCACCTTCAGATGAGCGAGGTAACTTGTAAAACTGGCGACACGGGATTCCAGTCGAAGCACATTCCTGGCAGCCTCGTCGCCGACTGGAGAAACAATAGGGTCCAAACCCGTCTCGATCCGTCCAGTCTCCTCGTCAAAGTTTTGGCAGAATTCTGCAGTCAAGGAGTTAGTGAGTCGATTGGACTGGACTAACTTGCAAGCAGTAAAGCAGTCGGATTAAAAGGAGTACCTTCCAGCATAAGAAAGAGCTTCTTGGCAAGAGTTCTCAGATAAGCTTCCACGTCATTTCTCTTACGAGCGGTGGATTCCAGCTTCTCATTCAGAGCCATCTTATCCTTCTTCAGACAAGTTACCTCTCGGTTGGATTCAGTGAGAGAGGACTTCAGCTTGCTTACTTCTTCTTCCAGCACTCCGACCGAAGCCAGCTTCTGGTCAGCAAGGGCAGTCTTATCTTGAGCCTCCTTCTGCGTAGCTGCAAGGTCCAAGTCCTTCTTCTCCAGAGCCAACCTCATTTTCTCTGCAAAATAAGCAATCGGATCAAACAAGAGATCGAAGAAATATTTTAAAGGACGATCGACGTGAGCAGTCGACAGGCAGTTACCTTCCATACCAGCAGCTTCATCTTGAGCTTTCTTCAATTTTTGTTGGGCCAGCTCCAAGTCAAGGTTGAGTTGCCTCTTCTTCTCCTCAAATTCGGCGAACTTGGAAATGAGAGTACAAGATTTCTACGGAGGGTAAAAGACATATCAATCGACAAGATCAAAGATTATTTACTTCCGAGTGAATAAAACTTAAAAGTTTACTCAGACCCCAGCCGACTGCCTGTAGTCGACCGCGGTCTCGGGGACTACACCCAGCGAGTGCACTTGGCGTGCCCCCACTGATTCAGAACCCACTCGACCGGTCCGCCCGGGTCGAGTAAAAAAAGAAGAAAGAGAGAAGAACTATTCAGACCCCGGCCGACTGCCAGCAGTCGACCGCGGTCTCGGGGACTACACCCAGTGGGTGCACTTGATGTGCCCCCACTGGTTCAGATACCACTCGGCCGGTCCGCCCGGGTCGAGTGGAAGGAAGGAAAGTGAAAACAAGTACTCAGACCCCAGCCGACTGCCCGCAGTCGACTGCGGTCTTGGGGACTACACCCAGTGGGTACACTTAGCGTGCCCCCACCGGTTCAGATCCCACTCGCCCAGGCCGAGTGGAAGAGCACAAATACTAAAGACAACAAAACACCCAGTGGGTGTACAAATTCGACGCAAACAATAAGAGATTATATGAAAGAAAATATTTCAGGTAGCATATCCTAATAGAACAAGGTCAGTCGAAAGCCAACTTACCTGGACATTGGCCCGAAGAGCCGCGCTGGCATTGTAAGCAGCCTGGCTGTTGTCGTGCACCGTCTTCATCCGCTCCATCATCACGCTAGCCTGATGGATAGCCTCCGCAGCGGCGTCCGACTGGCTTTCCGGAACATGATAGTTGGTGAAGAAAGGAGCAGACGGCCCAGATGCGGCAGCTTGGAGCTCCGAGGCATGAGGTTGGACGGCTGAAGGAAACACTGGTACAATCGACGGTGCGGGGCGCTCACTCGACAATGGGACAACAAAAGTTACAGAGGCCCCACCTGCATCTTTAGGTTGTTGGACGGTTGGTTCTGTCGTTAGTCCCGGCTGAGATGTCTTGCCAGCCGCTACTTTTTTGTTCTTGCCGGGCCTCGGGGCCACATCCTCACCATCATCCGGAAGCTCGATAACGTTGGGTGGGGCTGCAAATAAATCAGTCGACCCCTAGTGAATTGCCAGAATTTAATTGACCAAATAATCAAGAACAAGATCACGAGAATTGTACCTGGGTTGGAGGTAACCGCGTCTTCCGTTTCCTCGTCTCGGTATTGGCGGGAGGAAGTTCCAGAGGTAGCAGCACTGCAAATGTCAGCATTCAGTCGGTTATGCTCTGTTGCTCGAGTCGAACAAAGGATCAGGTTAGATGGTTACCCAGAGATGGTGGGAATGGTCACTTTGATTCTGGGCAAAGCCTTCGGTGGTTTGGAGGATGCGACCTTCAATGGTTTCGACGCTGGAGGCGGCGCGGTCTTGAGCTGCTTCGATACCTTCTCAGTCGGCACCGGAGAAGACGTCCGAGGGTGCTTTGAAGACTGCCCAGTTGGTGCGGCCACCAGGTCAGGGGCGCTTGCCGGGTCGTGAGCATGCTTGGACCTCCTTTCTCTGTGAGGAGGCGAGTCGACCTCTTCTTCGTCACTCGGGTCATCGCTCTCCTCGTCCTCCTCTGCATCCGAGTGCCACTCGCCGCTCTCGCCCCCGCTCGCCTCTCCCTCGACATTTTGCTCCTGCACTCCATTGGGCATTGAGTACATATCAACAAGAGCCTGAAAGACAAGGAATAAAAGAAAGGCAGTCGACCGTCAACAAGATGCTACATAGTAAAACAAGAAGACACTCGACAATGCAGAATCGTACCTGTTTCGGCTGGCGTGAATTGTCGAATGGAACCACCCTCTTGGACCCTCGGGGATTATCTTTGTTGCCGGTAATACCTCTCAGCCACTGCTCCACCGTGTCCTCACTAACATCCTCCGGGTGGATCCGAGTGGGATCCTCGAGTCCCGAGTACATCCACATTGAATGGTCACGAGCTTGGAGTGGTTGGATGCGTCGATTGAGGAAGACCTCCAACAGGTCCATACCGGTCACTCCATCGCGGACAAGTTGGACAACCCGCTTGACCAACACCTTCACCTGCACCTTCTCCTCCGGAATCACTCTCAAGGTGGAGGGCTTCTCCACTCGAGCCATGGAAAAGGGGGGAAGTCCAGTCGACTGGCTCGGGGTCGGCTGGTCCTTGCAGTAGAACCAGGTCGACTGCCAACCCCGAACCGAGTCGGGAAGGATCATAGTTGGGAAAGTGCTTTTGTTCCTCATTTGAATTCCAAGACCCCCGCACATCTGTATCACGTGCGTCCTCTCGTCACTCGGGTTGGCCTTCTTGACCGTTTGAGAGCGACATGTGAATATATGCTTGAAGAGACCCCAGTGTGGTCGACAACCCAAGAAGTTCTCGCACATAGACACGAAAGCGGCAAGGTACACGATGGTGTTTGGAGAAAAGTGGTGGAGTTGAGCCCCAAAGAAGTTCAAGAAACCACGAAAGAAAGGGTGGGGAGGCAAAGAAAACCCGCGGTCGACATGGGTGGCAAGGAGAACACACTCACCCTCCTGCGGCTGCGGCTCAGTCTCGTTCCTCGGGAGCCGCGCCGATTCGTGGGGGATCAGTCCCCCCTCAACCAGGTCGTCGATGTCATCTTGACTGATTGTCGAGGGGATCCAGTCGCCCTGGATCTAGCCAGGCGGTAGGCCGGACCTCGACGAAGATCCGCCCCGGATGGTCTTCTTCCCTTTCGCCTTCGTCGTCGCCTTCTTCGCACGCTCCAACGCCACCGTCTTCTCCTTCCCCATGGCAGCGAATCGAGTTAGAGCGGGGCGATGATGCTGAGAGTAGAAGCAGGCGCATCAGAGAAATCTGAGGAGGAGGAAAGAGAATGGGGGCGCACTGTTCAGAAGCCCCGGTCCGGCGCCTTATATAAGGTCACTTCCGAGTGACTGACTTGTAGGCCCGGACGATCTTATCAAATCCCGCAACAGTCGCGCGCGCGATACGTGGCAAAAAAGGTGACGTAGAGATCAAGGCCGCCTGCCTAATCCGTCCCGATTACTGCGGCCTCCCCCGCCCGGCGCGCTTCCCAAAATTTGAATCCCATGAAATCCGCAGACGACAGAACAACCCGTCAGACGGAAGATTTTTCCCATATCAACACTCGAAACTTAACAACGAAAGTTCACTCGACAAAACCAATAATGGATCAAGGCGACTGAACAAGCAGTTGAAGCCATCATGAATGTTCATTCAACCTCTGGGCGAGACATTCTCGAAGCACAAAAGCTGAATCGAAGAGATTATCAACTCCTCCACTCGAACCCTGAACCATTCAGGGGCTAGTGATGAAGCTATGTACCTAGGGTAGGGTCATAGACCTGACCTAGACATCCTCCCCTAGGACATCACCCTAAAGCCAGGATCATTCAAAGGGTACCATCATCCACTCGACCAGAGACATTCCACTCGGAAGAATCAATGTCACTCGACCGTCGCAGAAGTCACTCGACGGACAGAAGAGCTAAAGCCACTCTGCATGAGCAATGGTCGGGCATTTACTTATAGGCTTAATTGTCATTTATAGCACTTTAGTGTGGGTGTTACCAGTAACGTTCTCTCTTCAATGTACCTTAAACCCTCTGTGACGTGGGTGGTTGGGATCCTAGCGCATTCTATATAAGCCACCCCCTCCACAGGCACAAGGGTTCGCACCCCCTGTAACTCACACGCATATAATCCAGTCGACCGCCTCCGGGCTCTGAGATGTAGGGCTGTTACTTCCTCTGAGAAGGGCCTAAACTCGTAAAACTCGCGTGTACAACTCCTCCATAGCTAGGATCTTGCCTCTACATTCCTACCCCCCATTCTACTATCAAACTTAGAACCACGACAATCACTAAAATAGAAAATGTAGAGTCTTGAGCTTGGAGCTTGAGCCAATCCTTTTGTCCTTAGCATCTTGAAGGGGTTCCACATCCGCTAGTCCATGCCACTTCATTGTTGAACTTATCTGAAACATACTAGGTAAAAGTGTTAGTCCAACAAGAGATATGTTGACATTAATTACCAAAACCACCTAGGGAGCACTTGTGCTTTCAATCTCCCCCTTTTTGGTAA
The DNA here is from genome assembly GCF_003073215.2 of Triticum urartu. NCBI lineage: Eukaryota > Viridiplantae > Streptophyta > Magnoliopsida > Poales > Poaceae > Triticum > Triticum urartu. The sequence goes on from NC_053028.1 coordinate 477,100,805, forward strand.
TTGATGACAACATACATCAAAGCTTTAGATAAAGATATAGAGAATAGTAAGTAAAGCTTTGGAAAGACATGTAACATGCATAGGCCCCCCTACATGTATGCAATCATGTGAATATGGAATATAGGAGCATGTGAATGCATAAACATGACAGAGTAAGGAATGTGTTACATGTATCTTGGCTATATGCATCAGAGCAAATGATGTGAATATGAGAAATGTACCTTCATGCTCATGAGTCCTTCTTGCAAACAGTATGTACATCAGCAAGAATTTCTCATACACATGACTGTGATGCATATACTTACCTTGTGGTCTTGAGTTGGCTTAGGATGGGATGAACCTGCGTAAACAAGGTTAGATAACACAGATACACCTACTGGCCAGAGCAAACAAAAGAAACCACAAGAGTACCAAGACTGGGATGACATATAGAGTGAGTACTAAGTACCACATTGGATATAGACATGTCCCCAAAGGTAAAGATGTGCAATAAATTCAAGGATTTCCTTCCTTTAGATGTCTTGCTCCCCTAGAATCTAGCATGGGATACTGGGAGAAGATAGGGAACAGAAAATCAGAGCTCAAAGGAAATAAACAGAGCTAATGCAAACGAGCAAATATGAACATGTATTTCCCCTCTTGAAGACATGTGACTTCTCTCCTCTTGAACACCAAGCATCTGGGGTCCTTGATGATTACTCTTTATTCCCTTGAGTATTCTCTCCCCCTATAGATATGATTAAGCTTTGATGTGATCTCTCTCTCTCCCCCTTTGACATCAATTTCCAAGAAGGGTTCTTCTGGATTTTTGTCATGATGGGTTTGGTCCTTGAGTCACAGAACAAAGCAGCAAGTTGAATGGGATGCTGGCCGAAGACAAGATTCATTGAGTGGAGCTGGATCAAAAAGAATGCATAAACAAGTGGCAAGATGTCTTTCCTGTAGTGAAATCGGTGACACCGAGTTGTATGGTTCGGTTGTACCGAGAGGATTCGGTTGGACCGAAAGCATCAGACCTGTGAGACCGAGTCCATCATAGAGAAAACACTTGTCACCTCAGCTCACTAGACAAGTAAGATCTCACAAGGATTTGCAAGGAATTAACTGAAAGATTTGAAATGAATTGGATGCAAGGAATGCAGAATAGAAAATAAAAGAGAAGAAACTAAAAAGGAGTCTAGATGAAGTTTGTTTTGAAGAGGGAAACAAATATGCATGAGACAAATGCAAGAGCACAGAAAAGAACACAAGAGAACTTCATCTAGAATTGGTCGGCGACAAAGTCACCTATGTTAGAGTATATTGACTTAGGAGTCAAGTGAGATCACTTGATCATAGGTCATACTCATCGTTTAAGCTCAAAATGGGGTTACCATTTTTTGTTTAAGCTTTTTGATGTATTCACATCTTTTCAAGTTGCTTTAACTCATGACTTGGAGTAAAGCTTCTCTAAGATGGAATAACATACATTGGGTGGTGGTGTTGATCATGATCATGTAGTTGAACTTGTGTGGGTTGCTCAAGGTTGATGTAGCTCATCAAGAGTTGGGAGCACCACTTGGAGTTTGAGTTCATCTACCTACATGGGTTAGTTTTTACAAGGAAGAGCACTTGTGTATCCAAAATGACAATCATGAAACTCAACATAAAATTTGTCAAAGGATATGTTTGAATGGTTGCATGCTTCCTTGTCTTCATCCACCATTGTGTAGAGACTTGGTGATATAGAAATTGCTCAAGATGTGAGTGAGTTGCAATCTCATAGATTTAGATTCATCTAAGTACCTACATGGGTTAGATAACATGCAAGGTGCAAATATATCAAAGACATAAGATAGTCAACATAAAAGAAATATCAAGGATTAGTCATAGGCTCATGCCTTGCATGTATCAAATGGAGTTCCTACTCCAAATTTGAAGCATAAATGATGTTCAATTCACCTCTTAACCTACAAAACACTTTATCATCAAGTGGTTTCATGAATATATCATCTAACTGCTTTTTGGTGCGAACATGCTTAAGATTAATGTCCCCTTTGGCAACATGATCTCGAATGAAATGACGACGAACTTCAATATGATTAGTTCGAGAATGTTGCACGGGATTGTGAGCAATATTAATAGCACTTTCATTGTCACAAAGTAATGGAACATGTTTCACGGATATCCCATAAACTTTAAGAGTTTGGGTCATCCAAAGTAATTGAGCACAACATGATCCAGCGACAATGTATTCCACTTCGGCGGTGGATAAGGATACCGAGTTTTGTTTCTTGGAAGACCAAGACACAAGAGATCTACCAAGAAATTGACAAGTACCCGAAGTGGACTTTCTATCAACCTTGTCACCGGCATAGTCCGAGTCGGAGTAGCCAACAAGATTAAAGGAGGCCCTCTTTGGATACCAAATGCCAAAATTTGGTGTATGGATTAAGTATCTCACTATCCTTTTCACGGCCTTAAGATGACATTCTTTAGGAGCGGCTTGATATCGTGCACACATGCACACACTTAGCATAATATCGGGATGTGAAGCACATAGATATAACAATGAACCAATCATAAAGCGATAAACCTTTTGACCAACTGGTTCACCATCTTTGGTTAAATCAAGATGTCCACTAGTAGGCATGGGTGTAGTAATACCTTTGCATTCTTGCATATTGAACTTCTTGAATAAGTCCTTGGTGTACTTCATTTGAGAGACAAAGGTACCTTCCTTAGTTTGCTTGATTTGCAAACCAAGAAAGAATTTGAGTTCACTCATCATCGATATCTCAAACTTCTCCGACATTACCTTTCCAAACTTTTCACTAAAGTGAGGGTTAGTTGATCCAAATATAATATCATCGACATAAATTTGGCACACAAATAGTCCTCCATTAACCCTTTTAGTAAAAATAATAGAACCTATTTTCCAATTTCAAAGCCTTTTTCAATAAGGAACTTGGTCAAGAATTTATACCATGCTCTAGGAGCTTGTTTAAGACCATAAAGAGCTTTGTGAAGTTTGTAAAAATGATTAGGTTTCTTAGGATTGACAAATCCGGGAGGTTGCTTAACATAAACTTCCTCCTCTATTTGACCATTTAGAAAAGCACTTTTAATGTCCATTTGGTACAAGGTGATATCATGATGATTAGCATAGGCAATTAAGATGTGAATGGACTCAAGTCTAGCAACGGGGGCATATGTCTCACCATAGTCCATACCTTCGACTTGAGTGTAGCCTTGGGCGACGAGACGTGCTTTGTTGCGAACTACTTGTCCATCTTCATCTTGCTTGTTGCGAAACACCCATTTGGTACCGATGATGTTGTGGTTGTTGTCGGGCTTCTCAACTAATGTCCAAACTTGATTTCTCTCAAAGTTGTGTAGCTCTTCATGCATGGCATTTATCCAATCCGGATCTTCCAAAGCTTCTTCAACCTTCATAGGTTCAATGCTAGAGATGAATGAATAGTGTTCACAAAAGTTAGCTAAACGAGTTTTTGAGCGAGTGATTCTCCTAGTTTGGATATCATTGTAGATTTGCTCGACGGGATGGTATTTAGCAATTCTTGCTCGAACTCGTGAAAGCTTTTGCTTGGATCTTGGTTGAACATCTTCTTCATCTTGTTCTTCTTCTTAGCCTTCTTCGTTGTTGACGTCGTCGTTCTCTTGTCGTGGTGGAGAAGGAGGTTGTTGGCGTTCATCTTGGTGCACTTCCTAGTTTTCTTCATCTTGGTGTGTCCCACTTGTGGATGCTTCCGTATCAACTCTTGGTTCACCTTGTCGTGAGGTAGAAGCTTCCACTTGGATGGACGAGGTACTCTCCTTCACCTCCGTAGGACGAATCTTGCCAATAGACAAGTCTTGGATTGCTTCCGAAGGGTCTTTGTCTCCTACATCAATTGGCAATTGCTCTACTTGCGAGCCGTTAGATTCATCAAACTTCACATCTACCGTCGCTTCAACCTTTCGGGCGAAATTATTGTAGACACGGTATGTGTGAGAGTTTGAGCCATAACCAAGTAGGAAACATTCATGAGACTTAGGAGCAAATTTAGAATGACGATGCTTATCAAGAATGTAGCACTTTGAGCCGAATACTCGAAAGTATCCAACTTGTGGTTTGTTACCGGTGAGGAGCTCGTATGCCGTCTTGCCGAGTAGCTTGTGAAGATACAAGCGATTTGTTGCATGACAAGCTGTCTCAACCACTTCTGCCCAAAAGTGCTTTGGCGTCTTGTACTCATCAAGCATCGTTCTCGCCATTTCGACGAGTGTCCGGTTCTTCCTCTCAACAACTCCATTCTGTTGAGGTGTGTACGTAGCCAAGAACTCATGTGAAATCCCTTCTTCATCAAGAAAGGTGTCCACATTTGCGTTCTTGAACTTCGTTCCATTGTCGCTGCGAACCTTCTTGATTTTCACTTTAAATTGATTTTGGGCCTTCCTAGCGAAGTTTTTGAAGATCTTTTGGACCTGTGATTTTTCATCGAGAAAGAACACCCACGTAAATCTTGAAAAATCATCAACTATAACTAGACCAAAAGAATTTCCACCGAGACTTTTGTAAGCGTTAGGACCAAAAATATCCATGTGAAGTAGCTCGAGTGGCCTCCTTGTGGTAATGATGTTCTTCACGGGATGCCTTCCTCCAACATGTTTACTTTCTTGACAAGCGCTGCAAAGTCTATCCTTGTCAAATATGACATCGTTAACGCCAAGGATATGATTTCCTTTAATAAGCTTGTCAAGGTTTCGCATACCAACATGACCTAATTGTCTATGCCATAACCAACCTTTAGAAAAGCAAGTTCTAGGTTGAGCCTTTTTAGTGAAATCAACAATGTAAAGATCACCTCTGCGTATACCGGTAAAGACTATTTTATGATTATCTCTACAAAACACTTGGCAATCTACTTCAGTAAATAGGACATTGAAACCGAAATCAGCAAGTCTAGATACTGAAAGTAAATTGTAGCCAAGAGATTCAATGGGCATGACATTTTGTATGGAGCTATCATGTGATATGGCCACCTTACCCTTTGAGTTGTCACCGAAAGTGACATACTTTCGAGGACCATCGTTTTCAGCAAGCTCACGAAACATGTCTTTATCTCCGGTCATGTGATCGGCACATCCACTATCAAGAACCAATTCCTTTCCTCCTGCCATATATCCCCGAAGATTTGCCATAAGACCAAAGTGTCTCATTGCATCATCAAGATCAAAATCACTATCATCATCCTCGTCATAGTATCCATGTTCAACATCGTCATGCGGTGGATCAAATCCTAGAGAGGGTGATTTGTTAGAGTGAGTTTGACAATGATCTTCTTTATGAATTTTAATAGCTTCGGAAATAATATCACTAATAATTCCAACATCTCCTTTGGCACGCATAAGGTTTGTAAGCTCAAATAGACAATTGCCAAACATAGGATCATTGGAATTCATCTTACTCAAGGCAATAGACTTATGGAGAATTTCATCTAGATTTTTCAAGGAATAATTTGGAAAGCGTTCCTCAAGAAATTTTCATATGGTGTAGGCACACTTAAGAGTAGGCAAACATCCAATCAACTTTCTAGGCAAGCCTCTAGTGATAAGATTAACAGTTCTAAGATTGCGAATCATGTCAATTGACTCATCAAGGGTAGGATGCATGGGATCAACATGAGGTGCACAAGGGCTAGCAATATACTGTTCAAATGATATTCATTGAAAATCACAAGCATCTCATTTTTCCACTCATGAAAATACTCTCCATCAAGTATAGGCACTCTATGTCTAAGACTCCCCAAAGTAGACTCATCAATCTTCCTCCAATGGTGTTTAAACAAAAGCAATGGAGACCAAAGCTCTGATACCAATTGAAAGGATCGAGAAGAGGTGTCTAGAGGGGGGTGATTATACACTAAGTACCAAAAGTTGCAGTTTTTAATTTCTTTAAGTTGAAGTGGAGTTTTGGCACAAGTTTAACAAACACAATACATATCAAGCAAGCATGCAAAGAGTATATGAGCAGCGGAAAGTAAAGCATGCAACTTGCAAGGATGTAAAAGGATGGGATTGGAGTGTGCAAATGCAATTTGGAGACACAGAGATTTTTGAGACGTGGTTCCGATAGGTGGTGCTATCGTACATCCATGTTGATGGAGACTTCAACCCACGAAGGGTAATGGCTGCGCGAGTCCACGGAGGGCTCCACCCACGAAGGGTCCACAAAGAAGCAACCTTGTCTATCCCACCATGGCCGTCACCCACGAAGGACTTGCCTCACTAGCGGTAAATCTTCACGAAGTAGGCGATTTCCTTGCCCTTACAAACTCCTTGGTTCAACTCCACAATCTTGTCGGAGGCTCCCAAGTGACACCTAGCCAATCTAGGAGACACCACTCTCCAAGAAGTAACAAATGGTGTGTTGATGATGAACTCCTTGCTCTTGTGCTTCAAATGATAGTCTCCCCAACACTCAACTCTCTCTCACAGGATATGGATTTGGTGGAAAGAAGATTTGAGTGGAAAGCAACTTGGGAAGGCTAGAGATCAAGATTCATATGGTAAGAATGGAATATCTTGGCCTCAACACAAGTGTAGGTGGTTCTCTCTCAGAAAAGGTAAGTTGGAAGTGTAGGTTCGCTCTGATAGCTCTCTCCATGAATGAAGAGGAGGTGGAGGGGTATATATAGCCTCCACACAAAATCTAACCATTACACACAACTTGCCAATCTCGGTGAGACCGAATTGATAAACTCGGTCGGACCGATTCAGCAAATCTAGTGACCGTTAGGATTTTCGGTGGGACCGGCATGCAACTTGGTAGGACCGATATGGTTAGGGTTAGGGCATAACGTAATCTTGGTGAGACCGATTACACAAACTCGGTGAGACCGATTTTGGTAATAAGCTAACCAGAGAGTTGGCCAGGTAAACTCGGTGGGACCGATTCGCTCATTTCGGTGAGATCGGACTGTTACGAAAAGGAAACAGAGAGTTTACATTGCAATCTCGGTAGGACCGATTACGCAAACTCGGTGAGACCGATTTTGGTAATAAATCCATACAGAGAGATTGCAATCCCATCTCGGTGAGACCGAGATCCCTATTGGTGAGACCGATTTGCCTAGGGTTTGTGGCAGTGGCTATGACATCTGAACTCGGTGGCGCCGGATAGAAAGAATCGGTGGGGCCGAGTTTGACTTTTGGTTTAGGTCATATGTGGATGTGAGAAAGTAGTTGAGGGATTTTGAGCATATCACTAAGAATTTTGAGCAAGAGCCTCATTAAGCAACACCTCATCCCTCCTTGATAGTATTGGCTTTTCCTATAGACTCAATGTGATCTTGGATCACTAAAATAGAAAATGTAGAGTCTTGAGCTTGGAGCTTGCGCCAATCCTTTTGTCCTTATCATCTTGAAGGGGTTCCACATCCTCTAGTCCAAGCCACTTCATTGTTGAACTTATCTAAAACATACTAGGTAAAAGTGTTAGTCCAACAAGAGATATGTTGACATTAATTACCAAAACCACCTAGGGAGCACTTGTGCTTTCAAAGGGGGGAAGCAGGAGGAGAAGAGAAGGAAAGGGTGGCTGCCCCTAGCCCTAGTCCAATTCGGTTTGGTCTAGGGGGGGCACGCGCCACTCCTTGCCTGCCTCCTCTCTTCCACCACTAGGCCCATGAGGCCCAATAACTTCCTGGGGCGTCCCGGTAACCCTCGGTGCTCCGAAACTTATCCGAAATGACCTGAACCATTCTGGTGTCCGAATGTAACCTTTCAATATATGAGTCTTTATGTCTTGACCATTTCGAGACTCCTCGTCACGTTTGTGATCTCATCCGGGACTCCGAACAACCTTCAGTCATCAAATCACATAAACTCATATACGAATCATCATCGAATGTTAAGCGTGCGGACCCTACGGGTTCGAGAACTATGTAGACATGACCTAGACACATCTCCGTTCAATAACCAATAGCGGAACCTGGATGCTCATACTGGCTCCTACATATTCTACAAAGATCTTTATCGGTCAAACCGCACAACAACATACGTTGTTCCCTTTGTTATCGGTATGTTACTTACCCGAGATTCGGTCATCTGTATCATCATACCTTGTTCAATCTCATTACTGGCAAGTCTCTTTGCTCGTTCCATAATGCATCATCCCACAACTAACTTATTAGTCACATTGCTTGCTGATACGTCCATTTTGCATCATGCTTTTATATCGATATTTGTTGCATTATGGGCTGTTATTACACATTATGTCACAATACTTATGCCTATTCTCTCTTATTTTACAAGGTTGACATAAAGAGGGACAATGCCGGCAGCTGGGATTCTGGGCTGGAAAAGGAGAAAATATTAGAGACCTATTCTGCACAGCTCCAAAAGTCCTGAAACTCCATTGAAGTTATTTCCAAAATGTATAAAAAAATATTGAGCGCAAGAAGTACCAGAGGGTGCCACTCACCATCCACGAGGGTGGGGGCGCGCCCTACCCCCTGGGCACGCCTCCCTACCTCGTGGGCCCCCTGGTGGCCCTCCGATGCCCATCTTCTGCTATATGGAGTCTTTCGTTGAGGAAAAAATCATAAGCAAGCTTTCGGGACGAGACTCCGCCGCCACGAGGCGGGACCTTGGCGGAACCAATCTAGGGTTCCGGCGGAGCTGTTCTGCCGGGGACACTTCCCTCTAGGAGGGGGAAATCATCGCCATCGTCATCACCAACGCTCCTCTCATCGGGAGGGGGCCAATCTCCATCAAAATCTTCACCAGCACCATCTCCTCTCAAACCCTAGTTCATCTCTTGTATCCAATTCTTGTCTCTAAGTCTGGGATTGGTACCTGTAGGTTGCTAGTAGTGTTGATTACTCCTTGTAGTTGATGCTAGCCGGTTTATTTGGTGGAAGATCATATGTTCAGATCCTATATGCATATTAATACCCCTCTGATTATGAACATGAATATGCTTTGTGAGTAGTTACGTTTGTTCCTGAGGACATGGGAGAAGTCTTGCTATTAGTAGTCATGTGAATTTGGTATTCGTTCGATATTTTGATGAGATGTATGTTGTCTCTCCTCTAGTGGTGTTATGTGAATGTCAACTACATGACACTTCACCATTATTTGGGCCTAGAGGAAGGCATTGGGAAGTAATAAGTAGATGATGGGTTGCTAGAGTGACAGAGGCTTAAACCCTAGTTTATGCGTTGCTTTGTAAGGGGCTGATTTGGATCCATATGTTTCGTGCTATGGTTAGGTTTACCTTAATAATTTTTTGTAGTTGCGGATGCTTGCAATAGGATTTAATCATAAGTGGGATCTTTGTCCTAGTAAGGACAACACCCAAGCACCGGTCCACCCTCATATCAAATTATCAAAGTACCGAACGCGAATCATATGAACGTGATGAAAACTAGCTTGACGATAATTCCCATGTGTCCTCGAGAGCGCTTTCCTTCATATAAGAGTTTGTCCAGGCTTGTCCTTTGCTACAAAAAGGATTGGGCCACCTTGCTGCACTTTATTTACTTTTGTTACTTGTTGGTCGTTACAAATTATCTTATAACAAAACTATCTATTACCTATAATTTCAGTGCTTGCAGAGAATACCTTGCTGAAAACCGCTTATCATTTCCTTATGCTCCTCGTTGGGTTCGACACTCTTACTTATCGAAAGGACTATGATAGATCCCCTATACTTTGGGTCATCAAGACTCTTTTCTGGCACCGTTGCCGGGGAGTGAAGCACCTTTGGTAGGTTGAATTTGGTAAGGAAAAATTTATATAGTGTGCTGAAATCTACTGTCACTTGTTACTATGGAAAGTAATCCTTTGAGGGGCTTGTTCGGGGTATCTTCACCACAACCAGTAGAGCAAAGAGTTGCTCCTCAACCTACTCAACCTACTGAACCTACTGAAAATGAAAATGTCTACTTTGAAATTCCTTCGGGTATGATAGAAAAACTACTAGCTAATCCTTTTGCAGGAGATGGAACATTACATCCTGATGAGCACCTAATATATGTGGATGAAGTTTGTGGATTATTTAAGCTTGCAGGTATGCCCGATGATGTTATCAAGAAGAAGTTCTTCCCTTTATCTTTGAAGGGGATGCATTGACATGGTATAGGCTATGTGATGATATGGGATCATGGAACTACAAACGATTCAAATTGGAATGTCATTAGAAGTTTTATCCTATGCATCTTGTTCATCATGATCGCAATTATATATATAATTTTGGCCTCGCGAAGGAGAAAGCATCGCTCAAGCTTGGGGGAGGCTTAAATCAATGTTATATTCATGCCCCAATCATGAGCTCTCAAGAGAAATGATTATTAAAAAAATTATGCTCGGCTTTCTGATAACAATCACACCATGCTCGATACTTCTTATGCTGGCTCTTTTATGATGAAGACTATTGAATTCAAATGGGATTTATTGGAAAGAATTAAGCGCAACTCTGAAGATTGGGATCTCGACGAAGGTAAGGAGTCAGGTATGACACCTAAGTTTGATTGTGTTAAATCTTTTATGGATACCGATGTTTTCCGTAAATTTAGCACTAAATATGGACTTGACTCTAAGATAGTAGCTTCTTTCTGTGAATCTTTTGCTACTCATGTTGATCTCCCTAAGGAGAAGTGGTTTAAATATCATCCTCCCATAGAAGTAAAAGTAGCTGCACCTATTAAAGTTGAAGAAAAGACTATCACTTATAATGATCCTATTATTCCTACTGCTTATGTTGAGATACCACCTTTTCCTGTTAGGATAAAAGATCATGCTAAAGCTTCAACAGTGGTTGATACGTCTCCAACATATCTATAATTTTTGATTGTTCCATGCTATATTATATTCTGTTTTGGACATTATTGGGCTTTATATATACTTTTATATTACTTTTGGGACTAACCTATTAACCGGAGGCCCAACCCATAATTGCTGTTTTTTTGCCTATTTTAGGGCTTTGCAGAAAAAGAATATCAAACGGAGTCCAAACGGAATGAAACATTCGGGAACGTGATTTTCGGAACGAACATGATCGAGAGGACTTGGACCCTATGTCAAGCAATCAACGAGGAGGGAACGAGGTAGGGGGGCATGCCTACCCCCCAGGCGCGCCCTCCACCCTCGTGGGCCCCCTGTTGCTCCACGGACGTACTCCTTCCTCCTATATATACCTACGTACCCCCAAACTACCAGATACGGAGCCAAAATCCTAATTCCACCGCCGTAACTTTCTGTATCCACGAGATCCCATCTTGGGGCCTTTTCCGGAGCTCCGCCGGAGGGGGCATCGATCACGGAGGGCTTCTACATCAACACCATAGCCCCTCTGATGAAGTGTGAGTAGTTTACCTCAGACCTACGGGTCCATAGTTATTAGCTAGATGGCTTCTTCTCTCTTTTTGGATCTCAATACAAAGTTCTCCCCCTCTCTTGTGGAGATCTATTCGATGTAATATTCTTTTGCGGTGTGTTTGTTGAGACCGATGAATTGTGGGTTTATGATCAAGTTTATCTATGAACAATATTTGAATCTTCTCTGAATTCTTTTATGTATGATTGGTTATCTTTGCAAGTCTCTTCGATTTATCAGTTTGGTTTGCCTACTAGATTGATCTTTCTTGCAATGGGAGAAGTGCTTAGCTTTGGGTTCAATCTTGCGGCGTCCTTTCCCAGTGACAGTAGGGGCAGCAAGGCACGTATTGTATTGTTGCCATCGAGGATAACAAGATGGGGTTTATATCATATTGCATGAGTTTATCCCTCTACATCATGTCATCTTGCTTAAAGCGTTACTCTGTTCTCTTGAACTTAATACTCTAGATGCATGCTGGATAGCGGTCGATGTGTGGAGTAATAGTAGTAGATGCATGCAGGAGTCGGTCTACTTGTCTTGGACGTGATGCCTATATACATGATCATAACTAGATATTCTCATAACTATGCTCAATTCTGTCAATTGCTCAACAGTAATTTGTTTACCCACCATGAATACTTATGCTCTTGAGAGAAGCCACTAGTGAAACCTATGGCCCCCGGGTCTATCTTCCATCATATTAATCTTTCAACACTTAGTTATTTTTATTGCCTTTTATTTTACTCTGCATCTTTATCATAAAATACCAAAAATATTATCTTATCACATCTATCAGATCTCACTCTCGTAAGTGACCGTGTAGGGATTGACAACCCCTTATCGCGTTGGTTGCGAGGATTTATTTGCTTGTGTAGGTGCGAGGGACTCGTGTGTGGCCTCCTACTGGATTGATACCTTGGTTCTCAAAAACTGAGGGAAATACTTACGCTACTTTGCTGCATCACCCTTTCCTCTTCAAGGGAAAACCAACGCAGTGCTCAAGAGGTAGCAAGAAGGATTTCTGGCACCGTTTCCTGGGAGGTCTATGCAAAAGTCAACACACCAAGTACCCATCACAAACCCTTATCTCCCGCATTACATTATTTGCCATTTGCCTCTCGTTTTCCTCTCCCCCACTTCACCCTTGCCCTTTTATTCGCCCTCTCTTTTCCGCTTGCCTCTTTTTGCCCGTTTCTTGTTTGCTTGTGTGTTGGATTGCTTGCTTGTCATGATGGCTCTATCTAGATTTGGTGATCTGCACCTTAAAAGGTTAGAAGAGATCGAAAGCAACGTCAGGAGTTTTATGGTCTTACAATTTGAGCATAATAATTTCTTTAGAAATGAGCTTAAAGAACAAAAAAACTTTATGGGTTATATGAATAAAGAGCTCGATGATATGTCTAAAGAATTTGATGGTTTGAAATCTCAGATTGCTCATCTTGAGAAGTTGATAGCTGAAGTTTCGGATAAGCAAGCCACCTTAGTTAATAAGATGGCCGCTAAGCCGGATTTTTTTTGGAAGACAAAGATGAAGATCTAAAAGTTATTAATGTGTCCCCTATTAAATCTTTGTTTTGCAATATGAATCTTGATAATGATGGGACTGAATATGATCCACCTTTACCTAGACGGCGTTCCAAAAATTCGGAGTCTTTAGATCTTGATGCTAAAATTGTTAAAATTGGGATTGAAGAAGTCAAAACTTTAAATATTAATGAACCCACTATTTTGGATTTCAAGGAATTTAATTATGATAATTTCTCTTTGGTAGATTGTATTTCCTTGTTGCAATCCGTGCTAAATTCTCCTCATGCTTATAGTCAACATAAAGCTTTTACTAAACATATCGTTGATGCTTTGATGCAATCTTATGAAGAAAAACTTGAGTTGGAAGTTTATATCACTAGAAAACTTTATGATGAGTGGGAACCTACTATTAAAATTAAAATTAAAGATCATGAATGCTATGCTTTGTGTGATTTGGGTGCTAGTGTTTCCACGATTCCAAAGACTTTGTGTGATTTGCTAGGTTTCCGTGATTTTGATGATTGCTCTTTAAACTTGCACCTTGCGGATTCCACCATTAAGAAACCTATGGGAAGAATTAATGATGTTCTTATTGTTGCAAATAGGAACTATGTGCCCGTAGATTTTATTGTTCTTGTGTAGCGACCAGACCTCAAACGGTCCAATCTCTGGCTCGGGTGTCATCCCTAGATCAGTAATGCTGACACCACATAGTACTTGAAGGATTTATAACAGAGTAGCAATCACACACTTATTACATCGAGTGTCTCAAAAGAGAACTTATTACAATAAATATGGCTTAAGGCCATCTAATAACGATAACAGCGGAAGGCTTCGAAGATAAGTGAGTCCATCAACTCTGACAGCATCACTGAGTATAGAACCACGAACTGAAGGCACCTTAATCGTCATCTGAAAAGTCTGCAACATGAACGTTGCAGCCCGAAACGGGTCAGCACATGGAATATGCTGGCAATGTAACACATAGAGAGTAATGGAAGATATAGACTATACTACATGCATATTTGGCTGGTGGAAAGCTCTATGGTTACAGTTTTGTGTAAAGCCAAATTTTCCCTACTGCAAAGGAATAAATTTTATTTAACTATCATGGTAGTTGTTAAACATTGAGAATGGTTGACAGCATTCTCAATCCCAATTAAGCATCATCATTAAACAAAACCCAACAAAATTAATTAGAGTAACATGATGAGATTCACATGATAATCCAGATACTAGATACTCAAGATGTCCATAACCGGGGACATGACTAACCATGATTAGTTTATACACTCTGCAGAGGTTTGCGCACTTTTCCCCACAAGACTCGATCTCCTCCATTGGATTTCTCGCACTGCATGGTGTTTGAGAAACGGATGACCGAGACATAGTCTTTCAGAAGCGCTAGCACCTTACGATGGGTAGACCGTACCACCTACATCCCCTACATCTGCTAGTCTACCACTGTAAGAGTTCGCACGACTTAGTCAACTATGCTAGAGCCCATAGTAGCTTGTGGCTGCACACGGAAGTTTCTAGCATGAATAATCTCATGATCCCTTTGGGCCTGGGTGGCGGTCCAAAAGAAAAATAGGCAATCGCTGGAATACCCAGGTGCGTCAATCCACCCAGATGTGTATTTAAGTTGCCACCTTAGATAAACCATTAATTTAACAATCTCACATCTGTCATGGATACACTCACCCAATCCACGTCTACTAGCATAGCATGGCATAATAAGCAAACGTAGAAGTAACTCCCAAAGGTTTGATAATAAACAGGTAATAGGTACTACCTCAACTACTTCCCAAACCCACAATTTAATTAGATTCTAAACATGCAATGGTGTGAGGATTGATCTAATGCAATAAAACTGGGTAGTAGGAGGTATGATCAAAGTGTTACTTGCCTTGCTGATGATCCGGGAAACCTAGTGATTCGAAGTAGCAAGCGGCGCACTCCGGGTACTCTATCGCAAACAAACAAGCATACAATAGGTACTCAACTAATGCAACTAATGCACATGTAAAACTCGAATAAGGGATCTAACCAGAAAGTTCAACTTAAGAACTCCGGTTGGCAAAAAGAATCAAATCGAACGAAGCAATGAAAGACAAACGACAAAAGAAACATGCTTCGTTTACTATTCTGTATCTAGGGCAATTTTTTACAGGGGCAAAAACTTGTTTGAGTTCGTTAAATGGAAAGAAGGTTTCGAGACGAAACTCCAGGCGCTTGAATCGTCTGATTCCGATAAACGAGCGAAAAGTTATACTAGAACGAAAATTGGATCAGGAATCGCGATCAGAAAAATCGCGGATTTAATCCAAGAAAAAGAAAAACGATGAACAGATTAACGAACGAACGTTCGTTATCTGGATCTAACCGTTGAACGCGTTCGTTAAAATGAACGAACGAGCGAACGCTCGCTAATTAACTAAACCGAAAAAAAACCGATCTAATGAAAAAACAGATCTAACTTTTTTTAAAAAAACCGATCGGTTTTCTTCACGAAAACCGAGGCAACGGCGTCTACCTCGGCGGCTCCGGCGAACGACGGCAGCGGCGGCGCTGCTCCGGCGAACGGCGGTGAGGGGCAGCGGCGGCGGGGCGGCGGGGCGGCGCGGGTGGCGGCGCGGCGGGACGGTGCGGCGCGGGGCGGCGGCGGCGGGGGGGTAGGGTTAGGGTTAGGCCGGCGGGGCGGCTTGGGCTGTCCCGGGCCTCGGGCGGCGATACTTAAAGCCCCGGCCAGGCGGAGTCCTGGCCGGTTACGGCCCAAAGTCGGTTCGGACCCCCCCCTTTTTAAATAATTACGCTCAGAAAAAAACAAAAAAAATAGTAAACGGACTCTAAAAATCCCGAAATAAATTTTCCCCGGATTCTAAAATCAAGCCGCACAGGATGAACATTTATTTGGGGCCTAAATGCAATTTTTAAAAACGCGCATTTTTCCTAAATTCAAATAAAATAGCAAATAAAACCAAAATAAAATCTTATTTGATTTTATTATTAAATCCTCAATATTTCTTTATTTTGGGAAAGTCATTTTATTCCCTCTCTCATATTTTCATAATAGAAATAATTGAAGATAAAATAAATAAAATCAAATGATCCTATTTTCAAAATTTGAGAAAGCTCAAATATGAAAATAACAAAATCCCCAACTCTCTCCGAGGGTCCTTGAGTTGCGTAGAATTTTCTAGGATCAGCCAAAATGCAATAAAATATGATATGCAATGATGATCTAGTGTATAACATTCCAAATTGAAAATTTGGGATGTTACATCTTGGTATCGATTGCAATCCTTCATGTCCTATTATTCTTGGTAGACCTTTCCTTAGAACGATTGGTGCAATTATTGATATGAAGGAAGGGAATATTAGATTCCAATTTACGTTAAGGAAAGGCATGGAACACTGAAACAAAATAAAATTACCTTATGAATCTATTATGAGAGCCACTTATGGATTGCCTACCAAAGATGGCAATACCTAGATCTATCCTTGCCTTTATGCCTAGCTAGGGGCGTTAAACGATAGCGCTTGTTGGGAGGCAACCCAATTTTATTTTTATTCCTTGCTTTTTGCTCCTTTTTAGTAATAAATAATTTATCTAGGCTCTGTTTTGGTTGTGTTTTTTGTGTTTAATTAGTGTTTGTGCCAAGTAGAACCGTTGGGAAGACTTGGGGAAAGTCTTTTTAATCTTGCTGTAAAAAACAGAAACTTTAGCGCTCACGAGAATTGCTGCCATTTTTAAATGGAAAGTGATATTTAGTTAATTCTCTTTGCATATGATTAATAGATAAATTCCTCACGTCCAGCAATTGATTTTAGAATTTTTCGGGTTCCAGATCTTGCGTTAGCTATAGATTACTACAGACTGTTCTGTTTTTGACAGATTCTGTTTTTCATGTGTTGTTTGCTTATTTTGATGAATCTATGGCTAGTAAAATAGTTTATAAACCATAGAGAAGTTGGAATACAGTAGGTTTAACACCAACATAAATAAAGAATGAGTTCATTATAGTACCTTTAAGTGGTGTTTTTTTTTCTTTCGCTAGCGGAGCTCACGAGATTTTCTACTTTAAGTTTTGTGTTGTGAAGTTTTCAAGTTTTGGGTGAAAGATTTGATGGACTGTGGAACAAGGAGTGGCAAGAGCCTAAGCTTGGGGATGCCCATGGAACCCCAAGATAATCTAAGGACACCTAAAATCCAAAGCTTGGGGATGCCCCGGAAGGCATCCCCTCTTTCGTCTACTTCCATCGGTTACTTTACTTGGAGCTATATTTTTATTCACCACATGATATGTGTTTTGCTTGGAGAATCTTGTATGATTTGAGTCTTTGTTTTTTAGTTTACCACAATCATCCTTGCTGTAGACACCTTTTGATAGACACACACATGATTCGGAAATTATAAGAATACTCTATGTGCTTCACTTATATCTTTTGAGTTATATAGTTTTTGCTCTAGTACTTCACATATATATCTTGTAGAGCACGGTGGTGGTTTTGTTTTATAGAAACTATTATTCTCTCATGCTTCACTTATATTATTTTGAGAGTCTTAAATAGCATGGTAATTTGCTTAAATAATTCTAAATATGCTAGGTATTCAAGACTAGTAAAAACTTTCTTATGAGTGTGTTCAATACTAAGAGAAGTTTGATGCTTGATGATTGTTTTGAGACATGAAGGTAGTGATATCAAATTTGTGCTAGTTGAGTAGTTGTGAATTTGAAAAATACTTGTGCTGAAGTTTGCAAGTCCCGTAGCATGCACGTATGGTAAACGTTATGTAACAAATTTGAAACATGAGGTGTTCTTTGATTGTCCTCCTTATGAGTGGCGGTCGAGGACGAGCGATGGTCTTTTCCTACCAACATATCCCCCTAGGAGCATGCACGTAGTGCTTGGTTTTTGATGACTTGTAGATTTTTGCAATAAGTATGTGAGTTCTTTATGACTAATGTTGAGTCCATGGATTATACGCACTCTAACCTTTCCATCATTGCTAGCCTCTTCGGTACCGTGCATTGCCCTTTCTCACATTTAGAGTTGGTGAAAACTTCGCCGGTGCATCCAAACCCCGTGATATGATATACTTTTTCACACATAAACCTCCTTATATCTTCCTCAAAACAGCCACCATACCTACCTATTATGGCATTCCCATAGCCATTCCGAGATATATTGCCATGCAACTTTCCATCATTCCATTTATCATGACACATTCATCATTGTCATATTGCTTTGCATGATCATGTAGTTGACATAGTATTTGTGGCGAAGCCACCATTCAAAATCATTTCATACATGTCACTCTTGGTTCATTGCATATCCCGGTACACCATCGGAGGCATTCATATAGAGTCATACTTTGTTCTAGTATCGAGTTGTAATCATTGAGTTGTAAATAAATAGAAGTGTGATGATCATCATTTTCTAGAGCATTGTCCCAAGTGAGGAAAAAAGAAGAATAAAGGCCATAAAAAGAGAAGGCCAAAAAAATGAGAGAAAAAGAGAGAAGGGACAATGTTACTATCCTTTTACCACACTTGTGCTTCAAAGTAGCACCATAATCTTCATGATAGAGAGTCTTTTGTTTTCTCACTTTCACATACTAGTGGGAACTTTTCATTATAGAACTTGGATTGTATATTCCAACAATGGGCTTCCTCAAATGCCCTAGGTCTTCGTGAGCAAGCAAGTTGGATGCACACCCACTTAGTTTCTTTTGTTGAGCTTTCATATATTTATAGCTCTAGTGCATCCGTTGCATGGCAATCCCTACTCCTTGCATTAACATAAATTGATGGGCACCTCCATAGCTCATTGATTAGCCTCGTTGATGTGAGACTTTCTCCCTTTTTTGTCTTCTCCACATAACCCCCATCATTATATTCTATTCCACCCATAGTGCTATATCCATGGCTCACTCTCATGTATTGCGTGAAGATTGGAAAAGTTTGAGATTACTAAAGTATGAAACAATTGCTTGGCTTGTCATCGGGGTTGTGCATGATGAGAGCATTCTTGTGTGAAGAAAATGGAGCATGACTAAACTATATGATTTTGTAGGGATGAACTTTCTTTGGCCATGTTATTTTGAGAGGACATAATTGCTTAGTTAGTATGCTTGAAGTATTATTATTTTTATGTCAATATTGAAATTTTATCTTGAATCTTTCGGATCTGAATATTCATACCACAATTAGGAAGAATTACATTGAAAATATGCCAAGTAGCATTCCACATCAAAAATTCTGTTTTTATCATTTACCTACTCGAGGACGAGCAGGAATTAAGCTTGGGGATGCTTGATACGTCTCCAATGTATCTATAATTTTTGATTGTTCCATGCTATATTATATTCTGTTTTGGACATTATTGGGCTTTATTATACACTTTTATATTATTTTTGGGACTAACCTATTAACCAGAGGCCCAACCCAGAATTGCTGTTTTTTTGCCTATTTTAGGGCCGTGACCTTGATCGAGTTTTGCAGAGATGTGAAGAAACTAACCTTGTCTTGAATTGGGAGAAGTGCCACTTTATGGCTAATGAAGGTATTGTCTTGGGGCATAAAATTTCTGAAAGGGGCATTGAAGTTGATAAAGCTAAAGTTGATGCTATTGAAAAGATGATGTATCCTAGGGACATCAAAGGTATAAGAAGTTTCCTTGGCCATGCCGGCTTTTATAGGAGGTTCATTAAGGACTTCTCAAAAATTTCTTGGCCTCTGACTAATTTATTACAAAAAGATATACCATTCGTCTTTGATGATGATTGTGTAGAAGCATTTGAAATACTTAAGAAAGCATTGATCTCTGCACCTATTGTTCAGCCACCTGATTGGAATTTACCTTTTGAAATTATGTGTGATGCTAGCGATTATGCTGTAGGTGCTGTTCTAGGGCAAAGAGTTGATAAGAAATTAAATGTTATTCAATATGCTAGTAAAACTCTAGACAATGCCCAGAGAAATTATGCTACTACTGAAAAAGAATTCTTAGCAATTGTATTTGCTTGTGATAAGTTCAGACCTCATATTGTTGATTCTAAAGTAACTATTCACATAGATCATGCTTCTATTAAATATCTTATGGAAAAGAAAGATGCTAAACCTAGACTTATTAGATGGGTTCTCTTGCTAGAAGAATTTGATTTGCATATTATTGATAGAAAGGGAGCCGAGAACCCCGTTGCAGATAACTTGTCTAGGTTAGAAAATGTTCTTGATAATCCACTACCTATTGATGATAGCTTTCCTAATGAACAATTAAATGTCATAAACGCTTCTCATACTGCTCCATGGTATGCTGATTATGCTAATTACATTGTTGCTAAATTTATACCACCTAGTTTCACATACTGGCAAAAGAAAAAGTTTTTCTATGATTTAAGACATTACTTTTGGGATGACCCACATCTCTATAAAGAAGGAGTAGATGGTGTTATTAGACGTTGTGTACCTGAGCATGGACAGGAACAGATCCTACGCAAGTGTCACTCCGAAGCTTATGGAGGACACCACGCTGGAGATAGAACTGCACATAAGGTATTGCAATCCAGTTTTTATTGGCCTACTCTGTTCAAGGATGCCCGTAAGTTTGTCTTATCTTGTGATGAATGTAAAAGAATTGGTAATATTAGTAGACGTCAAGAAATGCCTATGAATTATTCACTTGTTATTGAACCATTTGATGTTTGGGGCTTTGATTATATGGGACCCTTTCCTGCCTCTAATGGATATACACATATTTTAGTTGATGTTGATTACGTTACTAAGTGGGTAGAAGCTATTCCAACTAGTAGTGCTGATCATAACACCTCTATTAAGATGCTTAAAGAAGTTATTTTTCCGAGGTTTGGAGTCCCTAGATATTTAATGACTGATGGTGGTTCACATTTTATTCATGGTGCTTTCCATAAAATGCTTGCTAAGTATGATGTTAATCATAGAATTGCATCTCCTTATCACCCACAGTCTAGTGGTCAAGTAGAATTGAGTAATAGAGAACTCAAATTAATTTTGTAGAAGACTGTTCATAGATCTAGAAAGAATTGGTCCAAGAAACTTGATGATGCATTATGGGCCTATAGAACTGCATATAAAAATCCTATGGGTATGTCTCCATATAAAATGGTTTATGGAAAAGCATGTCACTTACCTCTCGAACTAGAACATAAGGATTATTGGGCTATTAAAGAGCTCAATTATGATTTCAAACTTGCCGGTGAGAAAAGGTTATTTGACATTAGCTCACTTGATGAATGGAGAACCCAAGCCTATGAGAATGCCAAATTGTTTAAGGAAAAAGTTAAAAGATGGCATGACAAAAGGATACAAAAGCGTGAGTTTAATGTAGGTGATTATGTATTGCTATACAACTCTCGTTTAAGATTTTTTGCAGGAAAACTTCTCTCTAAATGGGAAGGTCCTTATGTTATCGAGGAGGTCTATCATTCCGGTACCATAAAAATCAGCAACTTCGAAGGCACAAATCCGAAGGTGGTGAACGGTCAAAGAATCAAACATTATATCTCAGGTAATCCTATAAATGTTGAAACCAATGTTATTGAAACCGTAACCCCGGAGGAATACATAAGGGACACTTTCCGAAACATTTCAGACTCCGAAAAGGAATAGGTATGTGGTACGGTAAGTAAACCGACTCCAAAACAGTTCTAATGGCAATTTTTATCCATTTTGGAATATTTAGAAAAATAGAAAAATAAGAAGTGGTCTAGGAAGGAGACGAGGGTGGAGGGCGCGCCCTACCCCCTGGGTGCGCCCCTGCCTCGTGGGCACCTCGTGCGCTCTCCTGACTCCGTTTTCTTGCACGTTACGTATTTTGGTTGGTAAATATTCATTATATAATCTCCTGAAGGTTTTGACTCCTGTATCATGCAATTGTCCTCTGTTTGTGTTTCGAGCTGTTGCTGCTGTAGATTAGAGCAAGATGTCCTCTCAAGAGTCAGTCGGGGAGAGCCGGGTGTCTCATCCGGCATCGAGATCAAGGACAAACAGCGATGTTGACCACTTTGGTCCAGCAACGGAGGAAGAGATGGAGGCTGATTTGAAGAGGATAGATGCCATGGAGGAGGATCAAGAAGTCACTTCTTGCTTCTGAGCTGGATTCACGATGGGGGAACTACAGAGCTCGATTATTCCAAACTCGATTATCCCTTCCAATGTTAGATTTCTTTCTTATGAAAATATGAAGAAGAGTGTCACTTGTTCTCCCGTAGCTATGCAACACCCTTGGGTGCAAGGAGCTCTAGCTGTCACAGGAAAGCTTTGTAAGGAAATAATGGACCTCAAGCAGCAAGTCAATAAGCTCGAGGAGGAGAATCGTATCCTGAGGGGCATCATCGCCAAGAATATCACATCACCAACAAAGGAGACATAATCACATGGGTATGGGCACTCCCCTTGGCAACTGCCAAGCTTGGGGGAGGTGCCCCGGTATTGTATCACCATCACATCTCTATCTTTATCGTTTTTCTTAGTTCGATCCTTTTAGTAATATCTTGATCTAGTAGAATAAAGTTTTTGGTATGATCTAGTTTTGAGTTTTGCTTTACGATCCCTCTATGTAATCGAGTCCGTGAGCTATAAATAAAGATTAGTGTTGAGTCAAGGGCTTGATTTATCTTGCTATGATCTTGAGTGAATAAAAGAAAAAAGAAAGAATAAAAAGAAACAAAGAGATCATATGGATCTTATGGGGAGTAATGAGCTCACATATAAAGAGTATGATGAATAAAAGTTGTTGAGAGTTAACAAACATAGTTTTGGTCATCGTTGCAATTAATAGGAAGTAATAAAGAAAGAGAGGTCTTCACATATAAATACACTATCTTGGACATCTTTTATGATTGTGAGCACTCATTAAATATGACATGCTAAAGAGTTGACGTTGGACAAGGAAGACAACGTAATGGGTTATGTTTTCTTACATCTGAGATAAATTATACTGTCATGGATCATCCAACATGATTGAGCTTGCCTTTCCCCTCATGCTAGCCAAATTCTTTGCACCAAGTAGAGATACTACTTGTGCTTCCAAATATCCCTAAACCCAGTTTTGCCATGAGAGTTCACCATATCTACCTATGGATCGAGTAAGATCCTTCAAGTAAGTTGTCATCGGTGCAAGCAATAAAAATTGCTCTCTAAATATGTGACTTATTAGTGTGGGAGAAAATAAGCTTTATATGATCTTGTGATATGGAAGAAATAAAAGCGATAGACTGCATAATAAAGTTCCATATCACAAGTGGCAATATAAAGTGACGTTCTTTCGCATTAAGATTTTGTGCATCCAACCATAAAAGCGCATGACAACCTCTGCTTCCCTCTGCGAAGGGCCTATATTTTACTTTTATCTCCTACCTTACATAAGAGTCATGGTGATCTTCACCTTTCCTTTTTACATTTTATCTTTTGGCAAGCACAATATGTTGGAAAGATCCTGATATATATAGCTAATTGGATGTGAGTCTTCATGAACAATTATTGTTGACATTACCCTTGAGGTAAAACGTTGGGAGGCAAAACTATAAGCCCCTATCTTTCTTTGTGTCCGATTAAAACTTCATACCCATAAATATTGCGTGAGTGTTAGCAATTGTGAAAGACTAAAAGATGGTTGAGTATGTGGACTTGCTGAAAAGCTCTTATATTGACTCTTTCCTATGTTATGATAAATTGCAATTGCCTCAATGACTGAGATTAGAGTTTGTTGGTTCTCAATGAAGTTTATGATTCATACTTGAAATTGTGATTGAATTGTTACTTTAGCATAAGAGATCATATGACAATATATATATATGTTGCTGTTCTAAGAATGATCATGATGCCCTCATGTCCGTATTTTATTTTTATCGACACCTCTATCTCTAAACATGTGGACATATTTTTTGATTTCGGCTTTCGCTTGAGGACAAGCGAGGTCTAAGCTTGGGGGAGCTGATACATCCATTTTGCATCATGCTTTTATATTGATATTTATTGCATTATGGGCTAAAAATAATCTCATTTTTTGAAAAACGTTCAAGAATTTCAAAAAATGTTTATGTTTTGAAAAATTCTCCCTGTTTCTTAAAAAAAGTTGATGTTTTGAAAATGTTCTCATTTTTTCTAAAGCTGATTTTATTTTTTCATAAAAAATCAAATAAAAAATTTCGATGTTACTTCAAGAAAACGAACGTTTTTTCTGGAAAACCGCTGGTACAGCAAGCTCTTTGTTTTTTAGTGTACACTGGTACAGCAAGCGCAAAACGCTACAGTGAATCGTTGCTACAGAACGGACCCCGTTGGTACAGTCCTTTGTAAATGGGCCGGCCCAGCCGTTGGTGCGTTGGGGCTCTCTGTTGGGAGAGCGTCATATAGGGCCTCCCCTTGCCACCCTCGCAAAATCTCGCGCTGTCTTCCCGTTCACCTACCTTCCCGTCCCCTTGCCCTTTCCGTTTCCCGCCTCCCCCAACCGCATAGAATGGCCGGCTCCGGCGGCTCTCCCGACGCCGACGATCCCAATTGCGGCGGAGCTGGGGCTGAGCCCTCCAGGACTCCTCAAGAATCCGACGACCGCTAATCCGCGCCCGGCTCCCCTCTCAGCACTCGCCCGTCCGGTCAGCCCCCGGGGACTTCGGTCGTCGCCAACGAGGGCTCCGCCTCGTCCTCCGCCTGGGGATCTGATGACGAAGACGAGCCCGCAGGCAGGTACAAGAACCCCGCCGCCGCTTCCTTCCTCTCGGGACCGTCGAGCAGCACCATGGGAGCGTCCTCCTCCGCCTCCTCCTTCTCCTCGGACAGCTGGATCGGCAGCGACCGTACGTGCGGCGGCGCCTCGACCTCCAGCTCTCTGGACGCCTCCAACTACAGGGATCTCTACAGGGATCCACCCTCTGAGTGGATGTATAATCAGGTATTGCAAGAAATCCAATGCGTTCTTGATTTGGGAATTTGCAAGAAACCTAGTACGTTCTCGATTTGGGAATCATTTCTGTGGATGTTTTGACCATGAAAGATTGATCTTGGACTTATGTGTTTGAATCTTTGATTATGGTTGCAATTTTAACAGTCACTGGCTTGGAAAGATTCACGGATTTAGGTTCTTGTAGGTATCCATGCTTAGAAAGATTCGTCAATTTTGATTTTCTGCATCGTCGTATACTTGTCTAATACCCTGCAAACATTATGCTTTCCCTACTTTCTTGTTAACTCTGTTGGGGATGCCAATGATTTACATGGTCGGTCTTCTGCAAGGCTTGTAAAATCATAGCACTGTTAAAGTCCTATATGATTGCCTCTTTCAGACATAAGCTGGAAAATAAATTAAAATTTACTCCCTAGCTTGGAAAACGATCTTATATTGTGGGGTGGAGGGAGTATATCTTGCTTCTGTGCCTCTTTATATTCCATATTGAAATTTCCCACAAAAAAATCCATATTAAAATTTGCGTGCTTCTGTGTGTGGAGTTGTGTTATCGATGAAAAGTTTTGGCTTTGCTCGAGCAAACCCATGACTTCTATCTCTGCATCCTTTTTCTTGGAAGTCTACATAGCGCCAATGGCGATTCCACTAGGGAGGCTCCAATAGGCTTAAGCCTATCCTTCAAAATCATATTTAAGCTAAACATACCGCTTGACAAATATATTCTGATGCTTTACATGCAACAATTGCACTGCATTTGCTAATTAGACTTAGGAAATTTATGTTTTAAGCCTACCCTCCAATGTCCTGCTAGATTCGTCACTGCATAGCGCGGGTCGTCTTTAAAGTGTAGCAATTGTACTAATGCTAAATGGCATTTGTTCATAGTCACTTCTTATGGATTTCACATTTAGCAGTCCATGTTATCTTTTGTCTTTATATGAATTTTAGCATTATAAATTAGCCAAGTGTAGAAGAATAGAATATTGGCATAGATAGGCAGTAACAGAAACATGAATAGTCTGCACCCTTTTCTTTTCAAAAAGGAGGCAATTCCCCGGCCCTATGAAAATGTCTGTACCTGTGAAGGTCTAGCTGAGAATTTTGTTTGTCACAAATCTTGCTAATTTAGATGTCAGATATTTATTATCCAAACTTTTTAGAATTCCATATAAACTTAATATGAATCGTACCACCAATTTCTTTGTTAAATATTACATTTGTTGCCCAGTTATGCAATGGCTACTTTTTTGTTGTTGCATTTTTTACAAAGCCGATGTTTACAATCGAGTCTTAGTTATCAATAACAGATACTGTTATCAGATAAGCTACTCTACAATGGTTTGCTTACTTTCTTCGTGAACCCTCTTCTATGCTTGAAATACTTAGTGCTCTTGAAGTCCCGTATGCTTGGCTCTTTTAGGTATAAGGTGAAATTTTTTGTTGGTTGTATAAAATTCACCATCTCGTAGATGTCAAAACAAAATGTGAGTCCACACCAGATATTATAAGATCAGCTACGCTTGGTGGTTTCTGTAATTTCTTGCTTAGTCCATTGGGGATGTCAATGGTGCTTCTTCATTTACATGACCAGTCTTCTTTTCTTCAACTTCAAGGCTTGTAAAATCTTAGGGCTGTTAAAGTCCCACATGATCGCCTCTTTCAGGCATAAGGTGGAAAAATATTAAAAAAAATTGCGTTGCTTCTGCACCCCTGTATATTCCATATTGAAATGTGTGTACTTCTATCTGTCGAGTTGTGTGTTATTAATGAATAGTTTCGCTTTGCTCAAACATAAGTTTGTAGCACACCAATATTTACAGTTCTTCGCTTTCTCAAGTTTCCGCTTTTCTTATAAAAGTGTTGGGTCTCCTACAGCCAAGGCCGCAAATGTAAACAGTGACTACAATCCAACTCAGATTGAAACTAGGCATCCTGCAAACTGTTCACAATTCTTCTGTAAATAAAACAAAAGTTTACGTTTGTTTTGTTTTCAGATTCTGGAAGCTCCTTTCTGGAGTCACGAGGCATCTGATGCTGTGAGGGCTTCTTGGAGAGACGAGTACGAGGCTTGTGATGATGTAAGGGTTTCTTTTCAAATGCTTGGTTTAATTAACTATGCCTCAACATTCCTTTCTTAATGTAACGCCCCGAGACCGTTGCGCCAGGTGTCTTCCGGTGTTTCGTTGTTGTTGCCTTGTCATTTGCTTGCGTGTCGCAACTTGTCATGTCATCATGTGCATTGCATCATCATGTTTTCAAAACCTGCATCCGTCCGGGTTCCCCCAGTGCCATCCGTTGTCAGTTCTGAGCCCAGACACACTTGCACGCGCCCGCGGCACGTCCGAAATATTATTTTTAAGTGGCCAAAAAATGTTCTCGGAATGGATTGAAAGTTGGCATGTGGTGTTGTTATGTTGTAGGTAGGCCTCGTCTCCTCGGATCCGTCGGGTCCCGACCATCCCCTTCGTTGCCGGACTCCTCAGCTAGCCGGAGCCCCGTTGCCGCGCCGTCCGTCTTCTGCATCGCCATGGCCTGCTGCTGTTTCTGTTCTTCAGAAACAAAACGAGAGCAGCAGTGGCTCGCTCGTTCGAGCGTTGACCGTGGCCTGCCCAGCTCCTTCGCCTCCTGGGCCACCAGCTACCGCCCCAAGCCAGCCTGCTTCCTTCCAGATCCGAGCTGGCCCAGTCAAGCCCGATGTGAGCAGCTCCCCAGCCCCTCTCAGTTTCGGCCCGAGTCACTATTTTTTTCCTGCGAACGATTTGTCTATTTATCCTGAGGGTGACAGATTTGCAGAAAAACCCCTCATGTTCATGCATTCAATAACTAATTAACCATGCAACAGAATTAAATAAATTATAAATGAAAAATGCTTAGAATTTTGTGTAGGTCCATAATATGCCACTTTCATCCATGTTTAAAATGTTTAAACTGATGTTTGATTAAATTTGCTTAAATAACTTGTTAAAATGTTTTGTTTCATAACTAAATAACCGCAACTCGGTATTTAATAAACTTTATATGTAAATGGGGTGGAAAATGCCTAGTTTATCATGGTGGCATCATTTTGCATGTTTAACAACTATAAAATATGGTTTAGGGCAGAACAGTACCATAACCAAAATATGCTCATGCGGAGTTTCCGGATTTGTTGTCTGTTGTTCCCGGCCTCATTTAAACTTGACTAGATAGGTAGTTTTTCTTTTGCTTCACCCTCTTGCCATGTTAATCAACATTTAATATTGTTGGGTACATAAACAAGATCGAACTAAATGCGTTATGTGGTGTTTTGGCAATATGCACCCCGATGCATATTGAGCTCCACTTAATTTGTAGGATTGTTTGTGCACTTTGCCATGCCATGCTTCATTAAACCGGACATGCATCATACTCGATTGCGCATCATGCCATGTTGATGTGTTGGTTGTTTACTATGTTGTTTGCTTCTTTCCGGTGTTGCTTCTTCGGGTCGGTTCCGATAACGTCGTGTGTGTGAGGATTCGTTCGTCTACGCTCGTTTGTCTTCCTCATGGACTCGTTCTTCTTTCTTGCGGGATTTCAGGCAAGATGACCATACCCTTGAAATCACTTCTATCTTTGCTTGCTAGTTGCTCGCTCTTTTGCTATGCCTATGCCGCAATACCTACCACTTGCTTATCATGCCTCCCATATTGTTGAACCAAGCCTCTAACCCACCTTGTCCTAGCAAACCGTTGTTTGGCTATTTTACCGCTTTGCTCAGCCCCTCTTATAGCGTTGTTAGTTGCAGGTGAAGATTGAAGTTTGTTCCTTGTTGGAACATGGAGATGTTGTTCCTTGTTAGAACAGGTTTACTTGTTGGGATATCACAATATCTCTTATTTAATTAATGCATCTATATACTTGGTAAAGGGTGGAAGGCTCGGCCTTATGCCTGGTGTTTTGTTCCACTCTTACCACCCTAGTTTCCGTCATATCGGTTTTATGTTCCCGGATTTTGCGTTCCTTACGCGGTTGGGTTATAATGGGAACCCCTTGACAGTTCGCTTTGAATAAAACTCCTCCAGCAAGGCCCAACCTTGGTTTTACCATTCGCCACCTAGCCTTTTTCCCTTGGGAGTCGCGCATCCCGAGGGTCATCTTTATTTTAACCCCCCCCCCCCAGGCCAGTGCTTGTCTAAGTGTTGGTCCAACCCAGAGCACCGTGCGGGGCCGTCCCTTGGCAACTTGGGTTACGTTGGCTCCCGTACGCTTAGCTTATTTGGTGTGCCCTGAGAACGAGATATGTGCAGCTCCTATCGGGATGTCGGCGCATCGGGTGGTCTTGCTGGACTTGTTTTACCATTGTCGAGGATGTCTTGTAGAACCGGGATACCGAGTCTGATCGGAATGTCTCGGGAGGAGGTCTATTCCTTCGTTGACCGTGAGAGCTTGTCATGGGCTAAGTTGGGACACCCCTGCAGGGATTTGAACTTTCGAAAGCCATGCCCGCGGTTATGGGCAGATGGGAATTTGTTAATGTCCGGTTGTAGAAAACCTGAAGTTGACCTTAATTAAAATGCATCAACCGCGTGTGTTACCGTGATGGTCTCTTTCCGGCGGAGTCCGAGAAGTGAACACGGTGTTGGAGTTATGCTTGACGTAGGTTGTTCTAGGATCACTTCTTGATCATAGTTGTTCGACCGTGCTTTGCCTTCTCTTCTCGCTCTCATTTGCGTATGTTTAGCCACCATATATGCTAGTCGCTTGCTGCAGCTCCACCTCATACCTTTTACCCTTCCTATAAGCTTAAATAGTCTTGATCGCGAGGGTGCGAGATTGCTGAGTCCCCGTGGCTCACAGATACTTCCAAAACCAGCTTGCAGGTGCCGATGAGTCCGTGCAGATGACGCAACCAAGCTCAGGAGGAGCTCGATGAAGAACTTGTTCTTTGTTTTGTTTCGTTCTAGTGGATCAGTAGTGGAGCCCAGTTGGGGTCGATCGGGGACCGTGTCGCATTTGGGGTTCTTCTTTTATTTTGGTTCCATAGTCGGACCTTGATTGTATCTGATTGATGTAATGCTTTATTCATGTAATTGTGTGAAGTGGCGATTGTAAGCCAACTATGTATCTTTTTACCTTATGTATTACATGGGTTGTGTGAAGATTACCTCACTTGCGACATTACTTTCAATGCGGTTATGCCTCTAAGTCGTGCTTCGACACGTGGGAGATATAGCCGCATCGAGGGCGTTACAAGTTGGCATCAGAGTCTTCCCCGACCTTAGGAGCCCCATTGCTTGATCGTTTTTAGCGGCCGAGTTGAGTCTAGAAAAATGTTTTGAGTCATTTAGGAATTATATATCGGAGAGTTTAGGAATTCTTTTTTACTGCCCAGTCTCCTCATCGCTCTGGTAAGGCATCCTGACGTAGAGTTTTGACTATTCTCTTCTCAAATTTCACTAAATTTTTTTTAGGATCACGCGGGTATCTTGGAATCGTTCCGATGGTTTTGTGACGAGAACATTGTTCTTGGTGCTTCCTGTCTTTAGGGGTTGTGGCAGTCTCCCGGGGAGTTGAGCTCCGAGGTGTTGTCGTCACAATTTTATCATTGCAGTTTTGGAATACCTAAGTTTAGTTCGCCGACATCGAAAATCTCTTTTATGCAGTTGTTGGTGAGATAACCTCGACGCCACCCAGTACTGGGGCGGGAGTTCGGGAGTATTGCCATAACTTGTATAACGGATGCTTTTCGAAGGTTGAGGTAGATGATTTCCGAAGATTTCTTGGTTATGTGTTGAAGGATGGATACAGCTGGATGTAGGATTTGCTAGTTTTGGGTGAGATATTATGCTTCCCCTGTATCCCCAACACCTGATTGCATAACTGGGAAAGTTTCGGGAGTTTATAAGTGGGAATTCAAGTAGCTCTTAGGATATCTTTCCGACAGATGTATGATATGAAATTGGGGTTCGACGTCTAGTGGTCTGCCTATTCACGGTTGATTTTACAGTGGTCTCGTTGTGTCTTAAAGAGTCCTTGGCTATGCCGACTCGGGGACGCTTCGTATGTCATGTGCACTGCCTTGTACATGATGGTGCTGTACGATCGAGCCCGTGTAGGCCCCACCACGAAAACTTCGGACGAAATCTCTATCATATGTTTGTTCTGGCTTATTCTGCAAGCCAATCCTTGTTTTGTTTTGAGTTGTGGTATTTGAGTTGCTTCGAAGTCAAATGTTGATTCCATACCTTTTCCAAATGGTGTTCTCATACTCCTATGTGAATACTAATCCTTCTTGTTCATCGAGATTGTCATGTCAATCCTTTTCAACCGGTGTGTCTCTCTTCAAGTGGATCCGATCATTCCAATATCAGCAAGATCAATTATCAGGTCTTCTCAACGGTGTTTGTTCCATTCGTCCCAAGCTGTCTTTGTTTTCCCGCCCACCCACCCTTTTTCTTCAACGATTCAAATTTCTTAATCAACTATCCATTTTATTGTTGTGAAGTCTCTTCATTCCTTTTTTCTGCCAATGTTCTTATCCGATGATTCTCATGAAGATTCTAACGGAGCTTCAAGTTCTTCACCCTTTACTCATTTTTTCTTCTCCGGTGGTTTCAATTCAAGTTTTGTAGTGTTGATCATATTCCTTTTCTTGTTTCAAATATTTTATCATGCCGGTGCACCTCATTACCATCCACTTCTCGCTATTCAATTGTTCCGAAGTGCTCTAGATATCTCGGAGATTCGTGTTTTCACTCTGCATTCGTTCAAGATCTTTTGAGGATGTTCCCTCATTCAAGCCATTTATTTCAAACGGTGGAATCTCTCTTTTCAAGCAATCATTCTACGGTGTTTCTTTTGAGTGGGCCCTAACCCACAGGTCTTTTTCCAAGATCTTACCTGACTCTTCTAATTCTCCCGGAGATATCCGTAAAAATTCTTTTCGAAGTTTGACGTAAGAATGAATTGTCATCAGTCAAATGCTTTCTCCAAGATCTTATAATTCTTTTCACCGTTGGCTCAACCTCTTCGTTTTGATTCTTACGGAGTGCCTAAATTAGTCATGATGGTATTTCTCGTCGTCATTCTCAGTTTGGAAGATCGAAGAAGATTCTTCTTTCAACCTTGCTCCATTCTCTTCAAGATTCGTCATTCGAGATTGTTGCCATCCTCTCATAATTGTTTTCGATTGTCAGAATTCTTTCTCACCCATCCGAAGTAATTCAGGAGTCTTTTCAGTTTGTTTATCTGAAGGCCATCAATTCAGGATTATTCATTCCAGCTTCCAGCTCTCATTCTCCAAATCTTACCGGTGCATCGCTCAAGTGTTCTCTAATCAGCTCGTCATCTCTTCGTTCTCATATATCTAAATTCTCTCAAGCATCTTCATTCATTTGCTAATTCTTCCCGGTGTTTTCTTTATCTTCTCTTCGTTCATTTTTAAGTCTTACGGTGGTTCATTCAAGATTCCTCTTCTTACGTTATCATACTTCCGTTCTTTCAAATTCTACCGGTGGTTCGTTGAAGACCTTCTCAAGTTGGCGCCATATCTATCCTAATCCTTTCTTCAAGAATAAGTAGTATGCCAAATCCGTTGTTGGTCATCAATTTAAATTGGTGAAGGATACGCATAACATAATTCTTATTCTTGTTCCATCTAAGTGATTAATTCTTTTTCCGGAGTGGTTCATCAAATTCTCGATTCGAGATGCTTTATCTATTCTTTTCCTGGAGTCCCAAGTTCTCTCAATCATTTTGTGACGCACTTGAACCTATGTGGGAGAAATTCCAAAGGCTTCATTTGCCTGGTTCATATTCAGATCTTCATGATGTAAGGCTTCCTGCATTGTTTCATCCACCAATTTTTTAGTTTTGAACCGCCAAGTGCACTTAAGTTATATATTAATTATATTGTAATTCGTCCAGGCTTTTGTGGGCTTCATACTGGAATGTATGGAACAAAAACAAAAACTGTCAGTAAGGTGAGTTTGCATTAACATTGTCGCAACAATAAACTGTGTTGCGTACTTATGTTATAAATTTTGTTGCAGTGGCTATCAAGAGTGGCTTTTCCAGGAGAGTCAAAATGAGCAGAAGTTTGCGAACAGTGAGAATATACAACAATTTTCTTAGTTATCTTGCCAACTTACTCTAATTTTCTGACTCCAACTATTTTTGTTTTGTGTTTAGTACTTTTGTATCTTTGACTTGTGACAGCTATTGAGATATGCACTAAGGTTGAAACTTTTAAGTCATACATAACCGAACTTGGTCAAGGAATGCCTGATGCAATAGGGGTGAGTATTTCCTTTAGATGGTGCAGTAATCTTCTATGCATAATTGAGTGTCATATGTAGGAGTACATTAGAAGCAAATGGTATTGCCTTTCTTGTCTGCTAGTTATGATCTGTCTGTGTGATGGAACTGCATAGTAGGAGCAAAATTTCATCATAATACTTGTACCAGCAACTGGAATTTTATGTAAAAGAAATGATGTGAAATCCTCACTGTCAGATGCCTTATGTGTTTTTGAACTGCAGTACTGCCTGGAGGAGGTTCTCCCAGTAAAGAAAGATGCACAACAAGTGAATCTCACTGCGCTCACCAATGTCCTACAGGTGCCACTCCGAGTTGTTAACATTGACGTTTCACCGATTGAGGAGCCTAACATCCACATCATCTACGAGTCACTAGATTCCTCGGTTCCTACTGTGACACTACTGTATAGACCAGGGCATTATGATATCATCTACTAGAAGCCATAGCTGTAGACTGTAGTAACAGATATCATATGACGTGTCACGGGAGAGTTGCTGGCCGCGTTGCGATATACTGGACTCTTGTTGTGTACATCAGCTGCACATATGCACTATTACTGTTTTCCTTCCATATATATGTGGGGTGAAGAACTACATGAAATTGCATTGTGACCTCTTTCCAAAATGCCACTGTATTTTGGCTATTCTCTAAAAATATCACTAGAATATGACCTCTTTCCAAAATGCCACTCAATTCTCTAATATTCCCAAAAAGCAGTTCCATTTGTTCTCAGCACATTGTGCTAGTCAACTCTGGACATGGATCCACGATCCATGGGTTGTTTGAGCCAATTATGTTAGTCTGATCTTGCAAGAAACTAATTATGTCAGTCTGATGCCGTTATGATGTTGTGATAATTCTGCTTTGTATGCTATTTAATCGTTGTTGAAATTTATGTAGTAAATTTAGGCAAATTGCTGCCAAAACTTCTGCTGGAAACAAGTACTAGTTTATTTTTCTTCTTATGGTGGGGGTGAAGAGGTGAACAAGTGATGGCAAAGCGTATGTTCGGTTGATGACCAAAACGAATGCTATTGTTTTTTTCTCATGACCCAAACATTAGTCTTGCTTGGGTTGGCCATGCCTATGCTCTTTATACAGCGTCAGTTAAGTTTGCTTGCCAATATTGATCAAAACATGGGCAACTAAACACATGGCATCAAATCGAGTTATGTTTCATTGTGTGAAAGGTTAAGGAAAAAAATATTTCTTAGACCCCGTTAGCTTCGGTCTGTCAATAGAGATGATACACTGAGATCGGGAAGGAGAAAAAAAGCAACGAACAGTAAACACGGCGATAATCTATTACTTGTGCATATATATTAATAATTCATCCTAAAAAAAGATTAACCATCCTGATGGATGACACGTGGCATTCACAAATCATAAAGCATCCCTCACCCCTCACTTAAAATTAAGGGGAAGAAAGATTAGATGCTTTGTGATTTGTGAATGCCACGTGTCATCTATTAGGACGGGTCTCACCTGCTAACCGTGAGACCTGGTCTCATATAATTTTTTTTCATTCAACATACAAAAGAACCATTCAACATATCTCAACAAAAAAAGAAGCTAATCACTGAACATATCCTCATCCCACGCGGTGCTCCGCCTCTCCCTGAGCCTCTTCAGATACCCAGCCATAAACCTCCAAATGAACTCATCATGCCCGCGACAGAAGGCGGACAGCTCCTTGATGCCACGGCGTGCCAGGGCGTTGGCTTCAACATGCCGGGACAGAGCGGCCAGAGCCCTGATGTAGATCGCGTAGGCATGCGGATTCATGGGAAAGGTCGCGAGGAGCGCCTCCCCGACGGCCCGGACGCGCTCGACCCCCCCGCCGTTGTTGATCTCGAACCCCAGGTAAGTACTCCAGCCTGCCTTGGACCTGGGGAAGCCGCCTCCCTGGGCCTGTGCCCACCGCGTCCACCGCTGGAGCGCGCGCCGCTGGCTGTCGACGTCGCCGAACTCGCGCTCCCTCCAGAACCAATCCCACATGTATGTCTCTCCATCGGGAAGTGCGGCGAGAAGTCGCTCGTAGACCGCGCGGGCGGCCTCGATTCCGCCGCCCTCCTCCAGCTCGAACTTGACGAAGCGGAGCCACAGCTCGCCGTTCCCCGGGTCCGCCGCCGTGCCAGACTCGAATTCCGCTCGCTTCGCCTCAGCGGACATCGCTGTGATCGCTTGGTCTGCCATCGATGCGTCTCGTCTGGTCGATCGGTTGTCGACCCTTGTTTGTGCGATTTTTCTGTATGGCACTTGATGATGAAGGTTTCCAGCGGTAGGCGGCGTCCAGTTTCCCGTTCCAAATCAGATCGGGTTCGGGGGGCTACGTGCGACTCGGATTTGATTTCCAGGGTACTTTGTCGGGTCGGATCCTGTGTACGTATTTTAGAACGGAGGGAGTATATCACACCATATACAAGGTTTGGACTTGTTTGCTAAAAAATCTGCGTAGCAACCCTCGGTTTGGTCCAGAGGCCTATTCTAGTCTTTCTTTTTCAAGCTACTTAAAAAAATGCCATCCTCAGGATAAAAATGCCATGAACAAAAAAAAATTATACAAATAAAAATTGCCATACTAAAACATTAAAACTGTCATCCTCGAGATAAAAATGCCATGAACAAAAAAACACAAAACTATAAATCGAGAAAATGCAATGCTAAAAAAATGCCGCACTACTTTATAAAACTATCATCCTCTAGATATTTTTTTAATCTAGATACGGCACAAATAAATTTTCATGCCATTACAAATTTAAAAATGTCATCCTCTAGATAAAGTTTTTATTTGGATACGCCCCAGCGATAAGACTGTCATGCCATTATTATTTTTTAAATCCCATCCTCTCAAACATTAAAAAATGCCATCCTCTAGATAAGTTTTTTATTTGGATACGCCCCAGAAATAAAATTGTCATGTCATTACAAATTTAAAAATGCCATCCTCTCAAACATTAAAAAATGCCATCCTCTAGATTTTTTTTATTTGCATAGGCCCCAAAAAATAAAACTGTCATGCCATTATTTTTTTAAATGCCATCCTCTCAAACATTTAAAAATGTCATCCTATTTATAATAAAAAATAGCCTCCTCTCAATAAATAAAATGTCATTTTTTGCAAACCAGAACCAATTCGTTGGGGGGGGGGCATTCCTCAAGTTTGGGTGGAATGGGAATTGCTATTCTTTGGGGGGGGGGCGCTTTGCGGGCGTCCAGGTTCACCCAAACCCCTCTCCCTCGCCCGCGCCCTTTCCCGCTCGAAGTGGTCAGCGCTGCTCCAATGCCACATTTATGCCGGACCAGAGTGGACGCGATCTCTCACGCCACTCCGGCATTGAAGCGGCGCTCTCGGCCCTGGTGCAATGCAACCGCTCCGTGTTTAAACGACACTCCGTCCATTCACTTACCTACATTAAACTTGTGCGGATGCTGAGGAACCTGCTTCGGCGCCACCCGTTCGTTCGCCTGCCGCCCATCATTAACCACCTCACCTGTTGCCCTGCCATTCGCCCGTTATTTAAACTCCAGCCCTGGCCATAGCCGCATCCAACCCTCCTCCGCTCCATTTCTCCTCTCGGCACCACACCCGCTATGGCCTCCTCAAGCTCCAAAACCATTTGGGATAGCCTCTCGTCCGTGCATAAGAAGCAGATCGCCGCCATTGCAGCCGACAGGTAGACGGAGACCAGCGGCGGGGGGCTGGGGCCTTTCGTCCGGGACTAAAATATGTTTGAAATGAAAAAGAATTAAATGGAAAACACAAAACTAAAAGGAAAAATAAACCATAAACCCAAAACTCCTAAAACATATTTCACGATACTACATATTGTACACGTTATGCATATATATAAATAGAATTTCTCGTAGAACCGATCATATATATCATCGAATGTCTCGCACGACCATTCACACTATAACATATGTATATATATACAATTTGGTATATACAATTTTTCCTACAATCTGCAGATCATTACATGGAGGCATTACAACTTGTAATAGTATTCTCCTTTGGGATCTATGAGCTGGTCGAGCAAAAATCCAGTTATTTCCTCTTGGATTGCTCGTACGCAATTCGCTGGTAGGAGCTTACCCCGCATCTCCTTCATCTTTAAAGAAAGAGATCAATATGCATGTATTAGTTGTGTGTGTATATATTAGATAATGATGTAAAAAATTGTGAATAGTGTTCTGGAAAACGTACCCATTGCTCTCTATCAGTTCTGGTCCTTTCGGACGTCATCATGCGAATGTTCTCGCAAACGTAGTATGCACATAAATCAGTCCCCGACGCCTGCTTTAGGGCCTTTACAAGAATATAATTCAATCAGATAATAATTAATCAAGCATGATAATGGTATTGAAATTAGAATTAAAGAGATGGTAGTTAGCTGGTAGTAGCTACTTAATTAATTACCTTGGGTCGACACCATTTCCGCTATTGTTTCCATGGGCCATTAACCTGTTTGATGAACTTTTCCCAAGCCCTGCTCGTCGGCAAAGAAAATGAATAAAGGAGTTATTAATTGGTTGATATCAGGAAATGATGAACTAAAGAGGCCGACATATAGTTCGATAATGATTGAAATTACATATCGACCATCCCCTCATGATTGAGTAGTCATTAACGTCTTTAAATAGTGAGTCCAGTACTTGAACTTTTCCCTCGTCAACTTCAATGATTAACAAGATCCAGTGGAAACTGTATGCACACAAGTTTGCATGTATAATTAAGCGGGCATGTGCATAACTCATCAGCTACCCTAAATCCTATACACTTATTAACATCTAGCTAGTAAGAAAAAACAGAATTTATAGTACAAGACAGTGTGACTCACCTGAAGTTATAAGGAAGTAGTATTTCTGGACAGGTATTTAGGCGCTTCAAGAACTCTAGCAAGCTTTTCTCCGCGTCTTTTCGATCCCATTCACGTGTCCATGTCTCTTGATTAATGGTATTTGGGTCAATGAAGCCAATGCTATAGCATCCAACTTTTTTCATTTCATAGATCTTCATTCTGCATAATACCACAGAAAAGAATATAGTGAGGATAATTACAGGTAATGATCAATGAGAACTACAGCTTGCTAGAGACTTAATTAAATTGCAGAAAGAAATCCCTTACAGACAATAGCAACTGATGATAGATTTGTCGAGTGCGTCTTGATTGAATAACTAAAACAGTTCTTGAAACTCAACATACAGAGCATTTTCATGGTAGTAATGCTCTCGCTTTACTCTCACCATGAGGGACTCTCGATCGGTAGTCTTGGCTTCTTTCATGTACCATTCATACAATTCATACATTCTCACTGATAGAAGCTTTATCTCATCAAGCTTGACCAAAGGTTGGCCGCGGGCATATTTCCATTTTAGTTTCTCCTCTTTACACGTTTCCATGGGCTCGATCTCTAGGAGTTGATAAATAGTGACACCGGCCTCTTCAGCCATCCTTCTAAGATCGTCAGTTATTACTAGCTGATCGGCGCTGGTACTCACATGTGTTGGTATAATAAGCGGGGGATCGATTGCACCGCATGTTCTCCCAGCCGGGGAACAATTTTCTCGCTTTTTTTGGCAGCTGCTTGGCTGGAGCTCGAGCTCGACTCCTTTTTTTGTGCTTGATATGACTTCTTGATTTGGCACTCATAGTCTGAGTCAATATGCTTGGGTGCTGGTGGTTGAGCCATACGAATAAAGTGGTCAATGACATGCTCAGGTACTATCTCCTTTGGTGGCGGTGGCGGTTTCGGTCCAAAATGGGCCTTCACTTGGGCCCTGCATTCGGCTTCATTTTCCTCCTCGGTCAGGTCATAAGGCAACCTCGGAAGAGGCTTGAGGCTTGGACCAAATCTGTATTCTTGCCTCGTGTTGTACCGCTGGCCGTCGTAGCTGCGGCGCCTCTCTTCCGTTGTTGCTTAGGCAGCGGAGACGGATGATGCGGTGCCTGACTTGGAGGAGGAGGACAGGGCTGACGCTATGCTAGACTTGGAGGAGGAGGAATGGGCTGATGCGGTGACAGACTTGGAGGAGGAGTGGGCTGACGCGTTGGTGGACTTGGAGGAGCAGGAGTCTGCTGAGGCGGTGGCAGATTTGGAGGAGCGGGAGTCTGCTGATGCGGTGGCGTACTTGGAGGAGGAGCCGGCTGACTTGGACTGACTTGGAGGAGCGGGAGTCTGCTGACACGGTGGCGGACTTGGAGGAGGAGTCGGCTGACGCGGTGTCGGTGACCTTGGAAAGATGATGCAATCCTTTGTCCATATAATGATACGATATATGGCCTCTCCCAGTGTGCGCTCGTCGTCACCTCCAGGAATGTCAAGCTCTAGCCCCGAATATTGTGCCACCACTTCATCAATCGTGGCACGAGCATAGCCAGGTGGAAACGGATTGCAATGGAAGGTTGCTTCAGTGGGATTTGTATAAGCAACGCCGTCCGCCACCTTCATGGATACGTTGCTCATTTTAAAGTGTAGCTCACAATTTTTCGTATCTATGCTGTCATCCACATGGTATCTATCCAGTAGTGCATCATCGCCCAGGGCGGAACCCACGCTACTTCCCGGCATGGATGGACGATGCTATCCAATGCTAGATGCGCTAGCTGCTGCCGCTGCTGAGACCCCCTTTCTTGGCTAAGTGAGTCGATCTGCTGCCGCTGCCACTGGAAAGCGAGTGCCAACTCTACGTGCCTTGATTCTAGGCCTTGAAGGCGGTCTGCTTCCTGCTTCCTCTGTTCCTCCTCCAACTTCCTTGTGACACCCTCGATTTAATCGTACACTAATCATACACGCAAATGTGTACGATCATACACGAAAATAGATCCGGCAAGAAAATGGCGAACAAAAAAGAGGGGCAAATAAAACGGCAATTTTTTGTGAAGTGGGGGAGAGTAAAATGAGAGGCAAACACTGGTGCGCGTTGGTACTAAACAAACGGTTTTTAACCCCTTTCCGCGACGACATATGGAACCGTCTCCAAGTGAGTGTGGGTGATAGGGGGGGTCCTTCCCACACGACCCAGAAATCGTCGGGGATAGGGAGCCTTGATGCATACAGTTGTCCCTGTATAACCGTTTCCGTTATCTTGAATATCCCAAACGCTTCATCCTTGCCACTCATTTGTGCTCGCATTGCCATCGCAGTAAGAGTTTTGTGGTTCTTCCTAAAACCAGGCAGATTCCAGGCACGAGAGTTTTCTAGGCAAATTCTAGGCACGGGAGTTTTACGATGCCTGGCACATCACAAGCAGTTCATGATTATAAACCGTGTATGATAGGTAGAAAATCACACACATTTAGTTTCCCCGCACCGTTTGTGATATTGTCTGACATCGCACACAGTTTGCAAATGGCAACTGTGTGCATGCTTGTGTTGGGGAACGCAGTAATTTCAAAAAATTTCCTACACACACGCAAGATCATGGTGATGCATAGCATTGAGAGGGGAGAGAGATGTCCACGTACCCTCGTAGACCGTAAACGGAAGCATTATGATAACGCGGTTGATGTAGTCGTACGTCTTCACGATTGACCGATCCTAGTACCGAACGTACGACACCTCCACGATCTGCACACGTTTGGCTCGGTGACGTCCCGCGAACTCATGGTCCAGTAGATCTTCGAGGGAGAGCTTCGTCAGCACGACGGCGTGATGACGGTATTGATGAAGTTACCGGCGCAGGGCTTCGCCTAAACAATGCAACGATATGACCGAAGTGGAATATGATGGAGGGGGGCACCGCACACGGCTTGGAACAATCAACTTGTGTGTCTATGGGGTGCCCCCTCCCCCGTATATAAAGGAGTGGAGGAGGGGGAGGGGGCCAGCCTCCTAGGTGCGCCCCAAGGGGAGTCCTACTTCCACCGGGAGTAGGATTCCCCCCTTGCCTTGTTGGTTTTAGGAGAGAAGGAAGGAGGAGGGAGGAGGAAGGAAAGGGGGGCCGCCCCCCTCCCAATTCGGATTGGGCTTGGGGGGGGGGGGGCTCCTTTGCTCCTTTCCCCTCTCTCCCACTAAGGCCCGGTAAGGCCCATATACCTCCCGGGGGGTTCCGGTAACCTCCTAGTGCTCCAGTATACTCCCGATTTCACCCGGAACCATTCCTATATCCAAACATAGGCTTCCAATATATCGATCTTTACGTCTCAACCATTTCGAGACTCCTCGTCATGTCCGTGATCAAATCCGGGACTCCGAACTACCTTTGGTACATCAAAACACATAAAATCGTAATACTGATCGTCACCAAACTTTAAGCGTGCGGACCCTACGGGTTCGAGAACTATGTAGACATGACCGAGACTCATCTCCAGTTAGTAACCAATAGCGGAACCTGGATTCTCATATTGGTTCCTACATATTCTACAAAGACCTTTATCGGTCAAACTGCATAACAACATACTCTATTGCCTTTGTCATCTGTATGTTACTTGCCTGAGATTCGATCGTCGGTATCATCATACCTAGTTCAATCTTGTTACTCGCAACTCTCTTTACTCGTTCTGTAATGGTACATCCCGTAACTAACTCATTAGCTACATTGCTTGCAAGGCTTATTGTGATGTACATTACCGAGAGGGCCCAGAGATACCTCTCCGATAATCGGAGTGACAAATCCTAACCTTGATCCATGCCAACTCAACAAACACCATCGGAGACACCTGTAGAGCACCTTTATAATCACCCAGTTACATTGTGATGTTTGGTAGCACACTTCCTCCGATATTCGGGAGTTGCATGATCTCATAGTCATAGGAACATGTATAGTTATGGAGAAAGCAATAGCAACAAACTAAACGATCATCGTGCTAACCTAATGGATGGGTCAAGTCAATCACATCATTCTCTAATGATGTGATCTCATTAATCAAATGACAACTCATGTCTATGGCTAGGAAACTTAACCATCTTTGATTCAACGAGCTAGTTAAGTAGAGGCATACTAGTGACACTTAGTTTGTCTATGTATTCACACATGTACTAAGTTTCCGGTTAATACAATTCTAGCATGAATAATAAACATTTATCATGATATAAGGAAATAAATAATAACTTTATCATTGCCTCTAGGGCATATTTCCTTCAGTCTCCCACTTGCACTAGAGTCAATAATCTAGTTCACATCGTCATGTGATTTAACATCAATAGTTCACATCTTTATGTGATTAGTTCACATCTCCATGTGACTAACACCCAAACGGTTTACTAGAGTCAATAATCTAGTTCACATTGCTATGTGATTAACACCGAAAGAGTGATCATGTTTTTCTTGTGAGAGAAATTTAGTCAACAGGTCTGCCACATTCAGAGCCGTATGTATTTTGTAAATTTTCTATGTCTACAATGCCTTGCACAGAGCTACTCTAGCTAATTGCTCCCACTTTCAATATGTATCTAGATCGAGACTTAGAGTCATCTAGATCGGTGTCAAAAGCTTGCATCAATGTAACTCTTTACGACAAACTCTTTTATCACCTCCATAACCGAGAAATATTTCCTTAGTCCTCTAAGGATAATTTTGACCGCTGTCCAATGATCTACTTGTAACATCCCAATTTGGATGTTAATAGAGCATTCATATGCATCTCATACTTTTCCATGCATTATTTGCTTTTCTGAAATATTCTCTTCATTATGCAACTAAAGGCAATTTATTGGAGTGGAGATAACATGACTTCTCCCCTGTTTTAAAAATGTTCATAATGTGCAGAATATTATTTCCAGTTTATCTAATATGTTCTGGTAATTTTTGCAATCTCCAAAATATTTTAATTGTGTGTTATTTTACTGTTTGTGTGGCCTTTTGCATCAAAATGAATTTCTAAAATTGAATTAGGTGAGGAACTAGTGTTCCTGTAGTTTATATTAGCAGTATAGATTTTACTGTGTGTCTACGTATTTTTATTTAGTTTTTATACTGTTGTTTTATTTTTAGTTTTTACTGTTGTAGTTTTTGTTAAAAAACACAGCACGCAACACCGCAGCGCAGCGCACTACGCAGCCGAACGCCCGCGGCCCAGCACCACACCGCTGCAGCCCACAGCCACCGCAGCCCATGCGAAGCGGTACGCACCTGATACGACCCGCACCAGCGCCCGACCCAATGTCTCTCTCTCTGCCAGCGGGCCCCGCACCCATCTTCCACCCCGAGCCGGACGCAGCCGCGCCGCGCGCACGCTGAGGCCGACCCGGATCGATCCAGTGCCTGGTTCGACCCCGTGCACCCGGAGACGTCACGCGCGAGGAGAAAGCCCTAGCCGAACCTACCGCAGCCTTTTCCCCGCCCCTCGCCACCTGCACGCA
This sequence comes from Triticum urartu, assembly GCF_003073215.2. Taxonomy (NCBI): domain Eukaryota; kingdom Viridiplantae; phylum Streptophyta; class Magnoliopsida; order Poales; family Poaceae; genus Triticum; species Triticum urartu. The sequence continues at coordinate 477,144,231 of NC_053028.1, forward strand.
CCGCTATGGCGGAACCGATCTCGCCGGAGCTCTGCAGTTCGCCGGAAGTTTGCGCTGTCGTAAGATCACCCACAGCAGCTCCGCCTGCACCCTTTGCTTTCCCCCTCGAAGACTCACCTCTCTGACTTATTTTCGTGGGCAGAGAGCCACCGGAGCGAGCAACTCAAGCTCGTCCGCCGCCGCCGGAGCACACCACGTTCACGTCGTCACCGATGCCCGCAAAGGACGCCCCGCCGCCGTTGAACACCACCACCGCCTCCGCCACTCACCGCCGCACCCGCCCGTACCTTCGTCTTCACCGAAGACCCACCGGAGAGCCGCCACAGCCGACGCCCGAGCCGCCGCCATCGTTTTCCTCTGTTTTGGGTGAGCACACGCGCCCGGTCAATCAAGAATCGACACGTGGCGCTCCGCTACAGTGCCGCACAGGTACAGTGCAGGAGTTTTCTGTTTTCTTTTTCAGATTTGAGCTAAAACTTCAACTAGCTATATCTTTTAGTCTACATATCCAATTTAGGTAATTCTTTTTCCTGTGCACTCACAAAAATCAGCACATTGTCATAGTACTGACCTTGCACATGTTTGGACTGTTCAAATTTGAATTTGTTTGAATTCAAATTAAACCTTCTAGAGGTCGTATCTTTCAAACCGCTTATCTAATTCGAGTGATTCCTTTTGCATTGTGACCATAGTGCAATTTAGGTGCTGTTATGTTGCTCTTGTTGAGTTTTAAAAATGGTTTTCGTGCTGTTGGTTTTGTTTTGGTTCTTTTCGTGTTCTAGTGATTGATTTGTTGAATTGTGTGAAACGTGTAGATTGTCCGGAGTGCGACGCGAACTATTGTCAGGAGTGTGACTTTCTGAACCAGAACCAAGGCAAGTTACATGTTGATCATCCTTTACCTATTGTTTTCTATGCATGTAGTTATATCACACTATGAATATATGCATGTATAGGATTACTATATTACTTTTCTATATTGTTAAGCTATCTCCCGTCACTGCAGATCGTGGTAGTTGTAGTTGCTATGCTTTGTAGACGGGGATTGGTTCATGTATTCATTGAGCTTATGTGAGGATTATATATATATATATAATTTGAGTAGTAACTCAGGATTTAATTCACCTCTGGGCGGAACTGGTATTGCTAGGGTGGTTTCAAGAACATCATGGTTTATACCCTCTGAATGTAAGTGGACGGGCGCCTAGGCTCAAAAAGATCAGACATACTTAGTGACTAGTAGCTTCCATGTGCGACCACAGGCTAAGTGGGCTCTGGCTTAGTTTATCAGTTGTGGAACCTTATCCGGATGTGCCAGCAGATGTAGATATAATAGTTGGGATGGGCCTTCTGTTGGGACTAGGGGACTGCTTCTGAAAGACTTCGTCTCAATCTTCGGGTTGGGTCCAGTGGGTAAAGCGTACTAAACTCTGCAGAGTATTAAAAACTAATCTTGATTAGTCGTGCCCCCGATTATGGGCAACTTTGAGCGACTATGCCATTACAGTTGTTGGATGATCTTGACAGATGTGACACTTAATAATATTTGTGGGAAAACTTAATAAAGGGTAGGTTGGAGTTGATTTTTCCAACTCAACCTTGTGTATTTAATTGTAGTAATAAAAGAACTAAATAAAAATTTGACTATTAGGTAGTTATGAGGACAAAATCAGCTTTCTGCAAAAATAAACCCTCAAGCCTTCCTTTTGATATACTATGCATATACATATAGGTCTGCTTTATTATTACTCCTGTGTAACTTGCCAATACATTCCAAGTATTGACCTATATGGCTGCAACGTCTCATGTTGCAGGATATTCAGACGAAGAGTAAGGTACCGTTAGGGTCGCGAGTTTGCACTCAGCATAGCCAATGGGCTATGATGGGACTCATCGTTATTTTCTGCTACTTTTCGCTGTTTGATTGAGTAAAGCTAGCCAAGTGCTATGCAATTGTTTTATTTTATATATTCTGGATCATACGATGTAATAAATGATGCACTTGCTATTCTGGTATTCATCTATATTGTGTGTGCTAGCAAGTTCGATCCAGGGACTAGCACGGTAAGCACAGAGACTCAAATCCTTCGAGGTTTGGTCGTTACACTACTCCTAGATCACTATTGTACTCCCTTGCCAAAATCATGCTAAGGTATACAATAGGTCTGGTACACAGCATAGCATACTTTATAGAACCTATGACTGAGGCATAGGGAATGACTTTTCATTCTCTTTCTATTTTCTGTCGTGGTTAGGTTTTGAGTCTTTACTCAACTTTACACCTTGCAACACAGGCAAGAACTCCTTCTTTGACTATTCCATTAAGCGTCTTGATATATTTCTATAGATCTTGATGCTCAATATGTAAGTAGCTTCACCGAGGTCTTTCTTTTGAAAAACTCCTTTCAAACACCCCTCTATGCTTTCCAGAAAATTCTACATTATTTCCAATCAACAATATGTCATTCACATATATATACTTATCAGAAATGCTGTAGTGCTCCCACTCACTTTCTTGTAAATACGGGCTTCACCGCAAGTCTGTATAAAACTATATGCTTTGATCACACTATCAAAGCGTATATTCCAACTCCGAGAGGCTTGCACCAGTCCATAAATGGATTGCTGGAACTTGCTCACTTTGTCAGCACCTTTATGATTGACAAAACCTTCTGGTTGCATCATATACAACTCTTCTTTAAGAAATCCATTAAGGAATGCAGTTTTGACATCCATTTGCCAGATTTCATAAAATGCGACAACTGCTAACATGATTCAGACATACTTTTAAGCATCGATACGAGTGAGAAAATCTCATCGTAGTCAACACCTTGATCTTGTCGAAAACGTTTTGCGACAATTCGAGCTTTGTAGATAGTAACACTACTATCATCACCCATCTTACTCTTGAAGATCCATTTATTCTCAATGACTCACCAATCAACGGGCAAGTCAATCAAAGTCCATACTTTGTTCTCATACATGGATCCCATCTCAGATTTCATGGCCTCAAGCCATTTTGCAGAATCTGGGCTCATCATCGCTTCCTCATAGTTCGTAGGTTCGTCATGGTCTAGTAACATGACTTCCAGAACAGGACTACCGTACCACTCTGGTGCGGACCGTACTCTGGTTGATCTACGAGGTTCAGTAGTAACTTGATGATCATCATCATTAGCTTCCTCACTAATTGGTGCAGGAATCAACTGGAACTGATTTCTATGATGAACTACTTTCCAATTCGGGAGAAGGTACAATTACCTCATCAAGTTCTACTTTCCTCCCACTCACTTCTTTCGAGAGAAACTTCTTCTCTAGAAAAGATCCACTCTTAGCAAAAAAAGATCTTGCCTTTCAGATCTGTGATAGAAGGTGTACCCAACAGTTTCTTTTGGGTATCCTATGAAGACACACTTTTCCGATTTCGGTTTGAGCTTATCAGGCTAAAACTTTTTCACATAAGCATCACAACCCCAAACTTTAAGAAATGATAGCTTAGGTTTCTAGCCAAACAATAGTTCATACGGTGTCATCTCAACGGATTAGACGATGCCCTATTTAAAGTGAATGTACCTGTCTCTAATGCATAACCTCAAAACGATAGTGATAAATCGGTAAGAGACATCATAGATCGCACCATATCTAATAAAGTTCGGTTATGATGTTCGGACTCACCATTACGCTGTGGTGTTCCAGGTGGCGTGAGTTGCTAAACTATTCTGTATTGTTTCAAATGAAGAACAAACTCGTAACTCAAATATTATCCTCCAGGATCAGATCGCAGACACTTTATTTTCTTGTTACGATGATTTTCCACTTCACTCTGAAATTCTTTGAACTTTTCAAATGTTTCAGACTTATTTTTCATCAAGTAGATATACCCATATCTGCTCAAATCATCTGTGAAGATCAGAAAATAACAATACCTGCCGCGAGCCTCAACACTCATCGGATTGCATACATCAGTATGTATTATTCCCAATAAGTCAGTTGCTTGCTCCATTGTTCCGGAGAACGGATTTTTAGTCATCTTGCCCACGAGGCATGGTTCGCAAGCATCATATGATTCATAATCAAGTGATTCCAAAAGCCCATCAGCATGGAGTTTCTTCATGCGCTTTACACCAATATGACCTAAACGGCAGTGCCACATATAAGTTGCACTATCATTATTAACTTTGCATCTTTTGACTTCAATATTATGAATATGTGTATTACTACGATCGAGATTCAATAAACCATTCACCTTGGGTGTATGACCTCAGAAGGTTTTATTCATGTAAACAGAATAACAACTATCCTTGATTTAAATGAATAACCGTATTGCAATAAACATGATTCAATCATACTATGCTCTACGCAAACACCAAATAACATTTATTTTAGGTTCAACACTAATCTCGAAGGTAAAGGGAGTGTGCGATGGTGACCTTATCAACCTTGGAATCACTTCCAACACACATCATCACCTCGTCCTTAACTAGTCTCTGTTTATTTTTGCAACTCCCGTTTCGAGTTACTACTCTTAGCAACTGAACCAGTATAAAATACCTAGGGGTTGCTATAAACACTAGTAAAGTACACATCAATAACATGTATATCCAATATACCTTCGTTCAGTATGCCATCCTTCTTATCCGCCAAGTATCTAGGGCAGTTCCACTTCTAGTGACCATTTCCTTTACAGTAGAAGCACTCAGTTTCAGGCTTGGTTCTAGATTTGGGCTTCTTCATGGGAGTAGCAAATTGCTTGCCATTCTTCTTGAAGTTCCCTTTCTTTACCTTGCCCTTTTACTTGAAACCAGTGGTCTTGTCAACCATCAACACTTGATGCTTTTTATTGATTTCGACCTTCGTCGATTTCATCATCGCGAAGAGCTTTGGGAATCGTTTCCATTATCTCTTGCATATTATAGTTCATCACGAAGTTCTAGTAACTTGGTGATAGTGACTAGAGAATTCTATCAATCACTATTTTATCGGGAAGATTAACTCCCACTTGATTCAAGTGATTGTAGTACTCAGACATTCTGAGCACATGCTCACTCGTTGAGCTATTATCCTCCATCTTGTAGGCAAAGTACTGTCAGAGGTCTCATACCTCTTGACACAGGCATGAGTATGAGATACCAATTTCAACTCCTAGAACATCTTATATGTTTTGTGTCATTCAAAATGTTTTTGAAGTCCCAGTTCTGAGTCATAAAGCATGGTGCACTAAACTATCAAGTAGTCATCATACCGAGCTTTGCCAAACGTGCATAACGTCTGCATCTGCTCCTACAATAGGTCCGTCACCTAGCGGTGCATCAAGGACATAATTCTTCTATGCAGCAATGAGGATAATCCTCAGATCACGGACCTAGTCTGCATCATTGCTACTATCATCTTTCAACTTATTTTTCTGTAGGGACATATCAAAAATAAAACAGGGAAGCTATATGCGAGCAATTGATCTACAACATATATATGCAAATACTATAAGGACTATGTTCATGATAAATTTAAGTTCAATTAATCATATTACTTAAGAACTCCCACTTAGATAGACATCCCTCTAGTCATCTAAATGACCACGTGATCCGAATCAACTAAACCATGTCCGATCATCACGTGAGATGGAGTAGTTTTCAATGGTGAACATCACTATGTTGATCATATCTACTATATGATTCACACTCGACCTTTCAGTCTCCAGTGTTCCGAGGCCATATCTGCATATGTTAGGCTCGTCAAATTTAACCTGAGTATTCCACATGTGCAAAACTAGCTTGCACTCGTTGTATGTGAACGTAGAGCTTATCACACCCGATCATCACGTGGTGTCTCGGCACAACGAACTGTAGCAACGGTGCATACTCAGGGAGAACACTTATACCTTGAAATTTAGTGAGAGATCATCTTATAATGCTACCGCCGAACTAAGCAAAATAAGATGCATAAAGGATAAACATCACATGCAATCAATATAAGTGCTATGATATGGCCATCATCGTCTTGTGCCTTTGATATCCATCTCCAAAGCACCGTCATGATCACCATCATCACCGGCTTGACACTTTGATCTCCATCGAAGCATCGTTGTCATCTTGCCAACTATTGCTTCTACGACCATCGCTACCGCTTAGTGATAAAGTAAAGCAATTACATGGCGATTGCATTTCATACAATAAAGCGACAACCATATGGCTCCTGCCAGTTGCCGATAACTGTGTTACAAAACATGATCATCTCATACAATAAAATTTAGCATCATGTCTTGACCATATCACATCACAAACATGCCCTGCAAAAACAAGTTACAAGTCCTCTACTTTGTTGTTGCAAGTTTTACGTGGCTGCTATGGGCTGAGCAAGAACCATTCTTACCTACGCATCAAAAACCACAACGTAGTATAGTGATTGCTTTTTGATCTTCAGAAAGAACCCTGTTCATAGAATCCGATTCAAGTAAAGCTGGAGAAATAGACACCCACTAGACACCTGTGTGCGAAGCACGTCGGTAGAACCAGTCTCACGTAAGCGTACGCGTAATGTCGGTCTGGGCCGCTTCATCCAACAATGCCGCTGAATCAAGAATCAACTAGTGATGGCAAGCAATATGGATATAGCCACGCCCTCAACTCCTTTGTGTTCTACTCGTGCATATAACATCTACGCATAAACCTGGCTCGGATACCAATGTTGGGGAACGCTGTAATTTCAAAAAAAATTCCTACGCACACGCAAGATCATGGCGATGCATAGCAACGAGAGGGGAGAGAGATTTCCATGTACCCTCTTAGACCATAAGTGGAAGCGTTATGACAACGCGGTTGATGTAGTCGTACGTCTTAACGATCGACCGATCCTAGTACCGAACATACGGCACCTCCGCGATCTACACACGTTCGGCTCGGTGACGTCCCATGAACTCATGATCCAGTAGAGCTTCGAGGGAGAGCTTCGTCAGCACGACGACGTGATGACAATGATGATGAAGTTACCGGCGCAGGGCTTCGCCTAAACACTGCAATGATATGACCAAGGTGGAATATGGTGGAGGGGGGCACCGCACACGGCTTGGAACAATCAACTTGTGTGTCTATGGGGTGCCCCCTCCCCCGTATATAAAGGAGTGAAGGAGGGGGAGGGGGCCGGCCTCCTAGGCACGCCCCAAGGGGAGTCCTACCCCACCGGGAGTAGGATTCCCCCCTTGCCTTGTTGGTTTTAGGAGAGAAGGAAGGAGGAGGGAGGAGGAAGGAAAGGGGGAGCTGGCCCCCCTCCCAATTCGGATTGGGCTTGGGGGCCCCCCTCCTTTTCTCCTTTCCCCTCTCTCCCACTAAGGCCCAATAAGGCCCATATACCTCCCGGGGGTTCCGGTAACCTCCCGGTGCTCCGGTATACTCCCGATTTCACCCGGAACCATTCAGATGTCCAAACATAGGCTTCCAATATATCGATCTTTATGTCTCGACCAGTTCAAGACTCCTCGTCATGTCCATGATCAAATCCGGGACTTCGAACTACCTTCGGTACATCAAAACACATAAACTCGTAATACCGATCGTCGCCAAACGTTAAGCGTGCGTACCCTACCGGTTCGAGAACTATGTAGACATGACCGAGACTCATCTCCGATCAACAACCAATAGCGGAACCTGGATTCTCATATTGGTTCCTACATATTCTACGAAGATCTTTATCGGTCAAACCGCAAAACAACATACTTTGTTCCCTTTGTCATCGGTATGTTACTTGCCCGAGATTCGATCATCGGTATCATCATACCTGGTTCAATCTCGTTACCGGCAAGTCTCTTTACTCGTTGTGTAATGCTACATCCCATAACTAACTCATTAGCTACATTGCTTGCAAGGCTTATTGTGATGTACATTACCGAGAGGGCCCAGAGATACCTCTTCGACAATCGGAGTGACAAATCCTAATCTTGATCCATGCCAACTCAACAAACACCATCAGAGACACCTGTAGAGCACCTTTATAATCACCCAATTACGTTGTGACGTTTGGTAGCACACAAAGTGTTCCTCCGATATTCGGGAGTTGCATGATCTCATAGTCATAGGAACATGTATAGTTATGGAGAAAGCAATAGCAACAAACTGAACGATCATCGTGCTAAGCTAACGGATGGGTCAAGTCAATCACATCATTCTCTAATGATGTGGTCTCGTTAATCAAATGATAACTCATGTCTATGGCTAGGAAACTTAACCATCTTTGATTCAATGAGCTACTCAATTAGAGGCATACTAGTGACACTTAGTTTGTCTATGTATTCACACATGTACTAAGTTTCCGGTTAATACAATTCTAGCATGAATAATTAACATTTATCATGATATAAGGAACTAAATAATAACTTTATTATTGCCTCTAGGGCATATTTCCTTCAGCTTGCACACGTTTCCTCTCTGTGAACCGTCTTGGATTATGGTGTATATTGCAAACGTTTGTGTTTTACCAACCGTGTGTGCCGTAATGACAGCACAACGTAATTTCGCCCTAATTTAATTGCTGAAATTTAAAATTGTACCTAATTTAAACTTGAAAGTAGGCTATAGCTTTATTCATATCCATCAGGTTCAAACAACCAATGCATTATTCAATTCACGGGTACATATGTTTAAGAATTACAGAAGCACCAAATATAGAATGATGTACCAGGGTTCTATACTTCTACTATTACAGATGGTAAAGAAAGAGGCGACAGACATTCCAGTTGCCGAACAAGGTGAAGTGGAATGGCCCTATTGTGCTCTCTTGGATGCAGAAGGCATGCAGGACTCTAGTCCAACCCCTTGTGATGGCCGGCCGCCAATCATGTAGTTTGAGAGGTAATCTGGAGTAAACTGCTTTAGGATCCACTGCAAAAGAAAAATGATTCAGTTATTGTCATCTAACACAACTCATTACGGGTAGTAAAAAGAAGGCTACATGGTTCTTACTTACCATCCTGCAGTTCACTGTTGTCTTGCATAAAGTGTAAACAAATAGTTCGATTGACATGTTTTGACCCATTTTAGTGACAATCTTTATCAGTCTCCTCAATTGATGCTGGTTCATGAATATCTCATTGCCCCATACGCAGAAAGGGTCGAAGTGTGGATCTTTGGCAATGATATATGTACCTAAAAGCACCAAGTTAATATTAGAAGCTAAACAACAATTGAAAAATGATGTAGTACAACACTCCATCCATCACATTATATAAGATTTTATTACATGTATATCTAGACATCATCAGAACATTAAGGTAACACTCTTCCTTGTTGCTATGTAGCCTAGGATTGCATATTTAGTCATTCAGTACAATGCATGTTGCTAAACAACAATTGAAAAATGAAAAGGCATGTTAACTGCAATATCCTTAACAACAACCACATATCGTAATTCATAGTGGTATTGTTGAAACTTTTATTGATGAAATTGAACTGCACAGCAAATAGTTCCACATATAGAGCATCACATTGTGAAGAATTGAAATAAACAAGTCAGAAGGACATCTCTAGGCGATCCTTAAAAAGTTAAAGGGCTAAAACCCTTAGTGGATATATATATATATATATATATATACTCCAGTAATTTTTGGCCTTTTCTAGTCGATCCCCTAAACTTAAGGTTGTAAACTTCAATTTGATCAAGTTCAAAGCAGGTTCAACCGAAAGTAGCATGCATTCAAACATAAACATAGATAGTTTTGCACAATCGAACATAAAACATAAATTTAAACTAAGCTAAACTACTTTCGGTCGAAGTAGAGGTCGAGCCAATCCTTCCTCGTCATGTACGGTGTGTCGCGAGCCGGGTCCGGGCTAGTACCATCGTCGGGGTCGTTGGGGAAGGCACTTCTCCACTCGTCGATGTCGATCTCCTCATCCTCGGGGACCACCTCGACGCCCTCTGCGCCGCCGTCACCGCCGCCTTCGACCTCGTCATCAGAGGAGAGCACGATAACCTCGCCGCCCTCCACGCCGCTGTCCTCACCGCCTTCAACCTCGTCATCGGAGGAGGGCGCGATAACCTCACCGCCCTCCGCGCTGGCAAAGATCGGCCGCTCCGCCTCCACGAGCTCCGTGTGCTGCAGGCGGAGCTCTTGCATGTAGTCCTCGTCGGTGGCCTCAGCCTCGACACGCTCGCACGCCTCACGGTCCTCCCGGGCTATAGCCGAGCTCACCACCCCTGGCTCGGAACGAGGTGGATCGGACGTGTGCCGAAGGGGAAATTGAGCCTAGCCGTCGCGCCGTGGTAGCGGACCTGCCAGCGGTCGTACTCCATGGTCGTGAGTTCGGCCGTGTGGAAGCTACCGAGCCACCGGCGGGTGTGCGTCTCTCAATCTGTAATCTCGGTGACCCACGTCCCCCATCGCCGCTGCCGGACCCTGAGGTAGGACTTCATCGGCTGCCGGGTCTGGGGGAGGACGGGGAAGTCCTCGAACCAAAGTAGGGGCGCGGCGGGAGGATCGAGGGACCGGCGATGGCGGATCAGGCCCGCGGAGGACGACGGGGACACCTCAGCGGCCACCTCGCCGACGTCAGGCGAAAAGGCCGCGATAAACCTCTTTTTGGCCATTGGCTACTCGAGCTGCCCGGCACACATGCAGAGGTTGAGGATGGAGGTGCTGGCGATGGCGGCGACCTACCAATGGTTTTGAGGGTTGTGTGTGTCTGTGTGAGTGGAGGTTGTGTTTGAGGAAATACCACGGCAACTGAAAATTTTACTAGGCGGGAGTAACAAGGCGGGGCTACTAAAAATTTGGATCAAGGGCGAGCAGATATTTTTGAGATTGCGAGGGATGCAGAGGCGGGAGTAAAATGACGGGGCTACTAAAAATTTGAATCAAGGGACTGAAGCAGAGCGGGAGTAATAGACATCGCACACGGTCTGCACATACTAATCATGTGCTATCAAACATTAAAACCTTCCAGGCGGTAGATATTTTCGAGATTGCGAGGGATGCAGAGGCGGGAGTTTTGGGGGAGCGAGCTAGTGTGCTTGACACGCCGACTGTGTACTGTAGCCGACGCACCTTCTTGCATAAGCCATAGGCGTACTATAGACCGACGGTGCTCCAAGATATTTTGTACTACATCTCACACAGTTGATGAGAATAAACTGTGTGGGATCTACTTGATTTGAATTACAAAATGGGGTCACAGCGGTAATGGACGGTGTTTGAATTGCTAGACCTTTTATGTGCAGTGAACATGCAAATGTATGTGTGTCGTAAAAGAATTGGAATTATTTAGCGTTCGTTTGGACATTTCATACATTAAACTAGTTTTCTAGCCATTTCAGGTGCACAATTCAAAATTAAACTACATGCACATGCTCCGGTGCATACAAATTGGTTGAAAAATCAAATATGTGTCCTTCGGTGCATGCTTAGGTCCCATGGAGGAAATGGGAATGCATTTTTCAGGGTTTGCTTGGCCTTTTTTATATATTAACTGGGTTTTCTAGGCATTTTATGTGCATAATTCAAATTTGAACTACAAGCACATGCTCCAATGCACTAAAGTTGGTTGAAAAATCATATGTGTGTCCTTGGGTGAATTTCTAGGTCCCATGCAAGAGATGGGAATGAATTTCAAACACCAGGGCACTGTTGATTGCCGGCAAAACGTTGAGATACCTGGTTTTCAAATTCTAGTAAATCCAAAACTCGTATGAAATTCATGAAACTTGGCATGCTATCGTGGAGCGGCATCAACAGGCCGTGGTGAAAATTTTGTCCCATTTGGGGCAGGTTTGGGTATAAGCTTCTCACAAACCAGAGCTTCTCACAACAAGCATGATGGTTTCGATAGGGAACGTACCACCTTTGGGGACGGGACAGTATCCGTTGCCTCTTATTTCTTTCAAAAAATTTCTAGTGTCAACATAGAACAACAGGAGTGGTATGTTCAATCTTGGAATTTTTCGGGGTTCGTTTGGCCTTTTTATACACTAACTGGGTTTTCTAGGCATTTTATGTGCATAATTCAAATTTGAACTACAAGCACATGCTCCAATGCACCAAAGTTGGTTGAAAAATCACATGTGTGTCCTTGGGTGAATTTCTAGGTCCCATGCAAGAGATGGGAATGAATTTCAAACACCAGGGCACTGTTGATTGCCGGCAAAACGTTGAGATACCTGGTTTTCAAATTCTAGTAAATCCAAAACTCGTATGAAATTCATGAAACTTGGCATGCTATCGTGGAGCGGCATCAACAGGCCGTGGTGAAAATTTTGTCCCATTTGGGGCAGGTTTGGGTATAAGCTTCTCACAAACCAGAGCTTCTCACAACAAGCATGATGGTTTCGATAGGGAACGTACCACCTTTGGGGACGGGACAGTATCCGTTGCCTCTTATTTCTTTCAAAAAATTTCTAGTGTCAACATAGAACAACAGGAGTGGTATGTTCAATCTTGGAATTTTTCGGGGTTCGTTTGGCCTTTTTATACACTAACTGGGTTTTCTAGGCATTTTATGTGCATAATTCAAATTTGAACTACAAGCACATGCTCCAATGCACCAAAGTTGGTTGAAAAATCACATGTGTGTCCTTGGGTGAATTTCTAGGTCCCATGCAAGAGATGGGAATGAAATTCAAACACCATGGCACTGTTGATTGCCGGCAAAACGTTGAGATGCCTGGTTTTTAAATTCTAGTAAACCCAAAACTCGTCTAAAATTCATGAGACTTGGCATGCTATCATGGAGCTGCATCAACATGCCGTGGTGAAAATTTTGTCCCATTTGGGGTAGGTTCGGGTATAAGCTTCTCACAAACTAGAGCTTCTCACAACAAGCATGATGGTTTCGATAGGGAATGTACTGTCGTGGTTCCAAGTCTGACAGTTGAAAGGGGGGTACGTAGGAGGAGGCAAGATCCTAGCTACGATGAGGTTGTGCACGCAAGATTTACGAGTTCAGGCCCTTCTCGGAGGAAGTAACAGCCCTACATCTCGGTGGCCTAAGGCGGTCGGCTAGATTATGCATGAAGTTACAGGGGGTGCGAACGCTTGTGCCAGAGGAGGGGGTGGCTTATATAGAGTGCGCCAAGACCCCAGCCGTCCCACGTTACACATGGTTCAATGTACATTAAGGTGAGATGTTACTGGTAACACCAGCAATAAAGACATATAAATGACCATTAACACTACAGAGTGAATGCCTGACCGTTGCTATCCTGAGTGACTTTAGATCTTCTGTACTCCGAGTGGTTTCTTGTTTGACCGAGTGATGATATACTGGTCGAATGGAATTGGGTTATCCGGGTGGAATTGTTGGTCGAGTGGGTTGCACTCTAAGGTGATTCCAGTCGGTGAAAACTGTTGTGCCTTGAATGCTGTTGATCTTAGGATAGTGACCTTGGGGAGGGCGTCTAGGTCAGGCCTATTACCCTATCCTAGGTACATGTCCTCGTCATTAGCCCCCGAATGGATCGAGGTCCGAGGGTAGAAGAGGTTAAAGATGGTTCTGACTCAGTTCTCATGCTTCGGGGGCATCGTACCTGTGATGGTGAACCACGCCGGACCTTCAACTTTATTTTCAATCGCCTTGATCCATTCAGAATTTTGTCGAGTGAATTTATCCTGGAATGCTTCGAGTGTTGGAGTAGAGTGAAATCTTTGGCGTGGCTGATTGCGCTGCCATTCCCGGATCTCACGGGATTCGAAATTTAGGGAAGCGCGTGAGATGGAGAGCGCCACAGTAATCGGGACAGATTAGGCAGGGGTGCCTCGATTTCCACGCCGCCTTTTTCACCACGTACTGAGTACGTGGCTGTTGCCGGATTTGACAGGATCTCTCGGGCCCGCACGCCATTCACTCAGAAACGGGCGGATAAAAGGCTCCGCGGCCGGTGCGCCTGCACAGCGCATCCCAGTCTCCTTCTCCTTCCTCTGTTTCTTCATCTCATCCTCCGCCACTCTCGACCCCTCCGCACTACCCATTAGCAGTCCGCTGCGATGGGGAAGGACAAGACGACGGCTCTGGAGCACGCCAAGAAGGCGACGACGACAGCTGCGGGGAAGCCGAAGGGAAAGAAGACGAGTCGATGGGGATCTTCCTCGAGGTCCGGCCTACCGCCCGGCTGGATCCAGGGCGACTGGATTCGCTCCACGATTCAGCTGGAGGATGTGGAGGATTTGGCCTCAGGGGGCTTGATTGCCCATGGATCTTGGAGGCTTCCTGGCAACGAGACCGAGTCACAGCCGCAAGAGGGTGAGTGTGTCCTCCTTGCGACTCATGTTGACCGTGGATTCTCTCTGCCTCCCCATCCTTTCTTTTGGGGTTTTCTGAACTTATTTGGAGCCCAACTTCATCATTTCCCCCAACACCATCACGTACCTTGCTGCGTTAGTTTCCATGTGTGAAAATTTCTTGGGCTGTCGACCGCACTTGGGTGTCTTCAAACACATCTTCACTTGTCGCTCTCAGTCCGTGAAAAAAGCTAATCCGAATGATGAGAAGACTCATGTGATCTAGATGTGTGGTGGCCTAGGTATCCAGATGAGAAGAAAAAGTTCTTTTCCAGCTGTGATCCTTCCCGAGTCAGTTAGAGGGTGGCAGTCGACCTGGTTCTACTGCAAGGACCAACTGACTCATGGTCAGTCGACCGGTCTCCCTCCCTTCTCCATGGAGTGAGTCCAACAACCCACTTCTTTGAAAGTAACTCTAGCAGAGAGAGCAGAGGTGAACATGCTGATGGAGAGAGTAGTCCAATTAGTTCGGGACGGCATGACTGGTATGGACTTGTTGGAAGTGTTTCTCAGTTGACGCGTCCAGCCACTCCAGGCCCGCGATCATCCTATGTGGATGTACTCGGGCATTGAGGACACCACTCAGAGGAGATCACCGAAGAGACAGTGGAAATGTGGTTGCAAGGCATCACTGGGAACAAAGATAACCCTCGGGGGTCCAGAAGAGTCCAACCACTCTGCGCTGGCCATGAACCTGAAAAGGTTTGTCCTTTACTGTCGAGTGCTTCTTCATTCTAATTTGTAACTATATTCGTGCATGACTGATGTCTATGTTATTCTCTGCCTTGTAGATCTACATTGATACGTACTCAATGCCCAATGGAGAGCAGGACCAGGAGGGAGAGGCGAGTGGAGGCGAAAGTGGCGATTGGAGATCCGATGACGAGGACGAGGAGGGGAGTGAGAACTCAAGCGGTGGCGAGGAGGTAGACTCTCCGCCCGCACTGAAAGACGTTCCAAGCAGACCCATGACCCCACGAGCATCCGCGGCAAGGTAGTTGCGCAAACCTTGAAGCGCACTCGGACTTCCTCCCCCGTTCCGACTGAGAAGGTGCCGAAGCAACCCAAGATTGCGGCTCCTAAGCCTCGGAAGACTCTGCCCAAGATCAGGATCGATGTTCCTATCACCTCCGGGTAAGTGTTTTTGTTTTCTCCTTTTATTCAAGGACTTCTTAAGTAGATGTTGACTCGATTTCTTGCTTGACCGAGTGAGTTCGGGAACTTGCAGTGCTGCTACTTCTGGGACTTCTGTGGATATTTACCGGAATGAGGATGATGCAGAAATGGAAGATGCGACCACCTCCAGAGCAGGTGTGACTCTGCCATCTTGCCTCCACTTTGGCAATTGATTTGCAGCTCGACTGATATATTAAAGTCGAAACTTTTGCAGCGCAGCAACATGCGATTGAACTTCCAGGTGATGATGATGAAGTGCCTCTGAGGCCCATGGGAAGGAGAAGCAAGAGCTCGGGCAGGAAAGCGCCGACCGGCAAGATAGCTCAAACGACATCAGTGCCCGAACTGGTGGTCGAGCAGACTGGAGACCTCAATCAGGCCTCTGTCAGTTTTGTCGATCCTGTGTCGACTGAACGTCCATCCGCGTCGACTGCCCAAGATCCTGCTTCATCTATTCAAATCCACACTTCAGACCCTCAGATTGCTGCGACTGTTCCACCGTCTCCGTTGTTCGTCACCCATCATGTCCCGAAGGATCAGGCGGGCGCTGCTAAAGAAGCTATACGCCAAGTAGGCCTGATGATGGAGCGGATGAAGATGGTGCGTGAGACCAGCCAAGCCGCCTATGACGCCAGTGCAGCTCTCCAAGCCAACGTCCAAGTTACTTGATTTCTGACTGATCTTCTAACTTGATGCTTGAGAACTGCTGCTTTCTTACTCGTAAGATGTCCGCGGATGAGCGTTTTCAAACTTTTTCAAACTTCATGTGCATTTGTTCACCCACTGGGTGCATTCTTCTATTTTGCAATATCGTTCACTTGAGTCGATGTCGAGTGAACTTTTGAATCAGTGGGGGCACGCAGAGTGCACCCACTGGGTGTAGTCCCCGAGACCGTCATTGAATGTTTGATTTGGCAGGGGTCTTAGATCTTTGTTGATAATAAATCCATTTGGTCTCGAACGGATCTTGTCGAGTGAATTCTTAAACCAGTGGGGGAACACCAAGTGCAGCCACTGGGTGTATTCCCCGAGACCGCGGTCGACTGCGCGTAGTCGGCGGTGGTCTGAGATCCAATATTGCCATTGCTTTTCTCTTTTTTTGAGCGACTAGGCTAAATCAGTCGAGTATCGAACCAAACCAGTGGGGGCACGCCAAGTGCACCCACTGGGTGTAGTCCCCGAGACTACTGTTGAATGTATGATTCTGCAGTAGTCTTAGAACCCTTTTCATCACTCAGGAGCAAATAATCTTTGATTTTGTCAACTGATATATCTTATTTACTGACTTCAAAAATCCTGTGAGCTCATATCCCAATTTGCTAAATTCGAGAGGAAGCAGATCCAGCTCAATCTTGACCTAGACTTGGCCAAACAGAACTTGAAGAAGGCCAAGGACGAAACGGCTGGTATGGAA
This sequence comes from Triticum urartu, assembly GCF_003073215.2. Classification (NCBI taxonomy): domain Eukaryota; kingdom Viridiplantae; phylum Streptophyta; class Magnoliopsida; order Poales; family Poaceae; genus Triticum; species Triticum urartu. Next base: position 477,161,078 of record NC_053028.1, read on the forward strand.
GGTAAAAACTTGCCGACTGTGAGATTGGACTGTCTCCTAAGTCATCTTCCCGTTCTTCTTTCTGAATAGTGTGTTTTTTATTATAATGTAGAGAAAATGAGGCAGGCTCTGGCATAGAAGGACCTTGATCTTGCAGCGGCACAGAAAGAGGCCCAAGAGAAAACATCACTTGCCGACGAGAAGTTGGCTTCAGTCGGGAAGTTAGACGAAGATAACGCCAAGCTGAAGACTGCTCTGGCTGAAGCTAACAAGGAAGTGACACGTCTGAAGAAGGACAAGTTAGCCCTGAACGATAAGATTGAAGATCTCTCTCGGAAGAGAAATGAGCTGGAGGCTTATCTGGGGGGGACTCGCCAAGAAGTTATTCCTCATGCTTGAAGGTATTTTCTCCTAGTCGACTGGTTTCTCTTGATAGTTGTTGACTCCTCAGATGGATCTTTGACTCATTATTTTGCTGTGCTGTGCAGAATTTTGCCAAAACTTTGAAGAAGAGACTGGATGGATCAAAATGAACTTGAATCCCATCAACTCTCCCGTTCAGGATGAAGCCGCCATGAACATGCTCCGACTGGAATCTCGTCTTGCCAGCGTCGTCGATTATCTGGCCTGACTGAAGGTTGCAGTTTCCCGAGTCGACATAGCGCTTTGGCTGAAGGAGAGGTTCCAGAATGACCTCGAGTCTCTGATGACTCGATTCAATGAGATCCCCGGCCGAGTGCAAGCATGAAAGAAGTCCTCCACCCGATGTGGTGCTGATGTGGCTCTATGCCTGGTTCGTGTCCACTTCAAGGAGGCCAAGGAAGAGAAGCTGGCAGCGCTCAAGGTCGCTAACACCAAACATCACCGATTCCAGTCCTTCATGGAGACCTTCATTGAAGCAGCCACTCGCATCGCGGACGGAATTGTCTTGGACGAGTTCGTCGAGCCAGCCAGCCCTCCTCCAGAGGAGTGAACAAACTTTAAGCTTTAATTCAATTTGCCTCTGAATGCCGAGTGATTTTGTAACTGTTAAAACTCCTTCGGGCCGCATGCCCGAGCACTTTTATCTGCAGTTCTGAACCTTGTGAGATTTATCTGAACTTTGTTTTGACCTTTGCTGCTTTTGAATCTATTGACTCTGAGTGAAACTTGATTCTTCAGTCGGAATTGTCACTGACTTTGTGATGCAGCTTTGTCGAGTGGGTCATGGACAAGGGCACTTGGTGCCGTCCACGACCTGCACTTCGTTGCCCCTGCGGATTGGAATGGAGTGGACGTTATACTTGTGGCGCAGCTCCGTCGAGTATCATGGACAAGAGCACTAGGTGCTGTGAACGACCTGCACCTCGTCGTCCTTGCGGATCGGGATGGAGCGGATGTTGTACTTGTGGCGTAGCTCCGTCGAGTGGGTCATGGACAAGAGAACTAGGTGCTGTGCATGACCTGCACCTCATCGTCCTTGCGGATCGGGATGGAGCGGACGTTGTACTTGTGGTGCAACTCCATCGAGTGGGTCATGGACAAGAGCACTAGGTGCTGTGCATGACCTGCACCTCGTTGTCCTTGCAGACCGGGATGGAGCGGACGTTGTACTTGTGGCACAGCTCCGTCAAGTGGGTCATGGACAAGAGCACTAGGTGATGTGCACGACCTGCACCTCGTCATCCTTGCGGATCGGTATGGTTTTTAACTTAGGCGAGTACGAGACTGCAGCTAAGCCCCTGAGGGGAGGATTGCTCTCCACTCGGTAGGATTTTAGAAACTTAGGCGAGTACGTGACTGCAGCTAAGCTTTTGAGTGGGAGGATTGCTCCCCACTCAATAGGATTTTAGAAACTTAGGCGAGTACGTGAGTGTAGCTAAGCCTCCGAGTGGGAGGATTGCTCTCCACTCGGTAGGATTTTGGAAACTTAGGCGAGTTCGTCACTGCAGCTAAGCCTCAGAGTGGGAAGATTGCTCTCCACTCGGTAGGATTTTTTAAACTTAGGCGAGTACGGGACTGCAGCTAAGCCCCTGAGTGGGAGGATTGCTCTCCACTCGGTAGGATTTTTTAAACTTAGGCGAGTACGAGACTGCAGCTAAGCCCCCGAGTGGGAGGATTGCTCTCCACTCGATAGGATCTTTTAAACTTAGGTGAGTACGTGACTGCAGCTAAGCCCTCGAGTGGGAGGATTGCTCTCCACTCAGTAGGATTTTTTAAACTTAGGCGAGTAGGGTACTGCAGCTGAGACCGTGAGTGGGAGGATTGCTCTCCACTCAGTAGGATTTCTTAAACTTAGGCAAGTACGGGAGTGCAGCTAAGCCCCCGAGTGGGAGGATTGCTCTCCACTCGGTAGGATTTTTAAACTTAGGCAAGTACAAGACTGCAGCTAAGCCCCCGAGTGGGAGGATTGCTCTCCACTCGGTAGGATTTTAGAAACTTAGGAGAATCAGGTTCGCGGCTAAGCTACCCACTGGGGGATTTGGACACACAACTTGATAGGATAACGATCATTATGGCACCACAAGGATCTTGTTTTTGATAAGCAAAATGAACGATTCTTATTACAACTTGCCGACCTGAGTGCTTAAGTGTTAAATGGCGGAGCAGATCCACGTTCCAAGCGCGTGGCTCGTCTTTCTCGTGTTCCACATTATAAAGGTGTTAAGCTCCATTGCGGAGCACCTTGGTCATGATGAAGGGACCTTCCCAAGCAGGAGCAAGCTTGTGAGGCCGTTGCTGATCCACTCGGAGCACTAGGTCTCCTTCCTGAAATGCTCGAACTCTCACGTTTCTGGCATGGAATCGATGGAGGTCTTGCTGATAACTAGTCGATCGTATCAAAGCCATCTATCTCTTCTTCCAGGAGGTCAACAGCATCTTGCCGAGCTTGCTCTGCTTCAGCTTCTGAGAAAAGTTCCACTCGGGGCGCGTTGTGAAGCAAGTCGCTTGGCAGCACGGCTTCAGCCCCATAGACCATGAAGAAGGGAGTTAGACTAGTCAACTGATTTGGCGTTTTTCTCAACCCCCAAAGGACGGAAGGAAACTCATCTACCCAAGTGCCTGCTACATGCTTGAGGTCACGCATCAACCGGGGTTTCAGCCCTTGGAGGATCAAACCATTTGCTCTCTCTGCCTGTCCATTCGACTGCGGATGCACGACAGACGCATAGTTGACCCGAGTACCCTGGGAGGCATAGAATTCTCTGAACTCATCAGAATCAAAGTTGGAGCCATTATCCATGATAATAATGTGAGGAACTCATCAGATGAAACTGATGGCAGTGCTTGAATCAAGACTCCTGATAGGCTTGGCTTCGATCCACTTAGTGAACTTGTCGATTGCTATGAGCAAATGAGTGAAACCACTTCTGCCGGTCCTCAGGGGTCCAACCATATCCAATCCCCAAACAACAAATGGCCAGACGTGTGGAATGGTCTTCAAGGCAGAAGCGGGATTGTGAGACATGTTGAAGTAGAACTGGCAGCCCTCACACTTGTCGACTATTTCCTTTGCCATTTCATTTGCATGTGGCCAGTAAAAACCTACTCGGTATGCTTGGCCATGATTGTCCGAGAGGACGCATGGTGACCACAGGTCCCCAAGTGGATATCATTGAGAATCATTCCACCTTCTTCTGGTGTAATACATCGTTGAGCAACTCCGGTCACACACTCTCTGTACAGTCGTCCACCTATCACTATGAAGGCTTTGGATCGACAGACGATCTGACGGGCCTCATCCTCATCCTCTGGAAGCTCTTTCCTGAGTATATATGCAACATATGGCACTGTCCAATCAAGGGTGATGACCGGAACCTCCATGATCAGGTCGACCACAGCTGGAATTTCAACTTCAGTCGAGTCAGTGGAACTTTTCGGTTGTGGGGGCTCTTCTGTGAAAGGATCCTCTTGAACTGACGGAGTGTGGAGATGTTCCAAAAACACATTGCTGGGAATAGACTCGCGCTTGGAGCCTATCTTCGCCAGATCATCAGCTGCTTGATTCTTGACTGGGGTTATGTGGTGGAGCTCTAAGCCTTCGAACTTCTTTTCCAACTTCCTCACTGCATTGCAATAGCCAGTCATAGCTGGGCTCCTGATATCCCATTCCTTCATCACTTGATTGACCACCAAATCTGAGTCACCGTAAACCATCAGACAATGGACGCCAAGTGAAATGGCCATACGCAACCCGTATAGAAGTGCCTCATATTCAGCCTCATTGTTGGAGGAATCAAAGTGAATCTGGAGAACATAACTGAGTTTGTCACCTTGCGGGGATACCAGGACCACCCCAGCACCAGAACCATTCAGCATCTTAGAGGCATCAAAGAACATAGTCCAATGTTCTGAGTGAATTTGCGTCAGCTGTTGCTGCTCACTCCACTCGGCGAGGAAATCTGCTATTGCTTGGGACTTGATTGCTTTCTTTGCCTCAAACTTGATATCTAACGGAAGGAGTTCAATCGCCCACTTCGCCACTCGACCAGTTGCATCTCTATTGCTCAGAATTTCTGATAATGGAGCATCACTGACAATTGAAACCGAGTGATCTGAGAAGTAATGTGCAACTTTCTTTGTCGTCAAATAAATTCCATAAACCAACTGATGATAATGAGGATATCTCTGCTTGGACGGAGTTAAGACTTCAGAAATATAAATCACTCGCGCTGAACTTTGTAGGCTTTGCCTTCTTCTTCCCGCTCGACCGTGAGCACCGTACTGACAACTTGTCTAGTGGCTGTGATATAAAGCAGTAAAGGCTCTTTGCTGATTGGAGCAGCAAGCACCGGTTGGGTGGAAAGCAGGGTTTTGAGCTCTGCAAAAACTGCGTCAGCTTCAGGAGTCCGCTTGAACTTGTCAGACTTCTTCATCAGTCGGTAAAGAGGAAATGCCTTTTCATCGAGACGAGAAATGAATCGGCTCAATGCAGCCAGGCAACCAGTAAGCTTATGGACATCATGCACACGCACATGGCGTTTCATTCGAAGAATTGCACCAACTTTTTCTGGGTTTGCATCGATCCCTCGTTCGGAAACGAGAAAACCGAGTAACTTTCCTCCCAGGACTCCGAATGTGCACTTTGATGGATTAAGCTTGATATCATACCTTCTCAGATTGGCAAAGGTTTCGGCTAGGTCAGTCAGTAGGTAGGAACCTTTACGTGACTTGACCACGATGCACTACAAAAAAATACACATCCGTGACATTTTGGGCCGAACGAAATTTTTTTCTGTCATACTTATGACACTTCTATGATGATAATTGTGACAAAACCCGATATCATCATAGATGTGGTGGGGTCCTACTTCTATGACAAAAAATCATGACAAAAAATGGGCTTTTTGTCCTGGGCGGGCCGGAGACGCAGCTGCATGACATTCTTTGGGCCGTCCATGATGGAAAAAACCATGGTAGAAGCGAGGGCGAGGAAAATATCAGGGTGTTCCCAGTTACGGTGGGTGGTCGGGGCCAAGAGATGCGCATTTATCTCATACACGCACGCGCGTGGGTGCGAGGCATTGGGCTCTAACTGAACCCGAGCGAGGTGTTGGGCTCTAACTAAACCCAAGCGATTGCACTGCAGGTTACGAGTTACTGAACCCGAGCGATCGATCGATGGCTGTTAACTGAACCCGATCGAGCGATTCCTTCGCTACTGCTGCTAACTGAAGCCGATCGATGCTGCCTCTGGATGAACAGTGAGTGTTGCTGGGGGTTTGGATGAATAGTTCCTGGTGGGGGTGGATGAACAAGACCCGGTGGTGTTGCCTCTGGATGAACAGGACCCCGGTCGATCGAGCTGGTTGGGGCTGGATGAACAGGACCCCGTGGAGGGTAGGATGAACAGGACCACCCCATGGAGGGCTGGATTGTAACGCCCCGAGACCGTTGTGCCAGGTGTCTTCCAGTTATTCGCTGTCGTTGCCATGTCTTTTGCTTGCGTGTCGCATCTTGTCATGTCATCATGTGCATTGCATCATCATGTTTTCGAAACTTGCATCCGTCCCGGTCTCCTCATTCTCTCCGTTGTCCGTTCTGAGCCCAGACACACTTGCATGCGCCCGCGGCATGTCCGAAATATTATTTTATAAGTGGCCGGAAAATGTTCTCGGAATGGGATGAAAGTTGACATGCGGTGTTTTTATGTTGTAGGTAGGCCGCCTGCCAAGTTTCATCACGTTTGGAGTCCGTTTGACGCCCCAACGGATAACTATAGTGGCAGTATAGCCGGTCTAACGTCGGACGTTTTTGGTCTCCGAAAACTGTTGCCGGGCTTTCCCTCTCTTTCCTCTCTAGACCGTCTACACAGCCCACCTAGGCCCATCCTACTCCTCCTCGTGTCTGGAGCCGTCCGATCGTGATCCGAGGGCCCAAAAACGGATGAAAACCCCTAACCCTAGACCCCTGCCTATTTAAGAAGCCCCCCTTGCCATTTTTGGGTGCCCCTAGCCTTCCCCTACCCTCAGCCGCCGCATCCCCCTCAAAAACCGCACCACCAGCCAGATCCATCCACCCCCTCCTCGTTTTCCGGCGCCCTCCACCTCCACCTCGCCACTTGGCGCGTAGCCGTTGGCTATACCGTCACCGCCAGCCAGCCTCCTCCACTCCCCCTCGCGTCACGTGCCCCTGCCTGCCTCCCACCTCACGCAGGGCCCGCGAAACCCAGATCGGGGCCCTGGAAGCCCATCTGCGCCCGAAACGTGTCGTCGCCCGGCTCCTCCCAAGTTTTCCCGTTCGACCCCGTCGCTGCTGCGCTCAAAAGCTCCTCCGTCGACCAGTCGCCGCCAGAGAGCGTAGCCACCGGAGCGCCTCGCCGGAGATGAGTCCGCGCCTTCTGCTTCCTTCGTTTCCCTTTTCTCCTCGTCTCACATCTCGCTCTCTCGCTCTCTGTGTTCTTCCCCACAGGTGCCCCATGGAAGCACTTTGATGCAGCTCTGCCGCCGTTGCGTTTTGCTTCAGATCCGGCGCCTCGCGGTCGCCCTCGCCTAGAGCTACCCGTCCGCTTTGCCGCCCGCCGCCAAGTCCCTCGCCGCACCATGGATTTCCTCTGCTTCGTGCCGCCGTCAACTCGAACTACTCTAGCCCTGCGTGATGTGCGCATTGACCCCGCCTCTCCTCGTCGTGATCTCATTGAGCACATGGGCCAGCAGATTGCAAGCCCAGCTGCAACCTCTGCCAGCCCATGCCGGCCTGCGGCACCGAACCAAGCCGGCCCATCTTCTCCTCTCCTTCGGCCCAGCTCTCTCGCAGCCTGTAGCCAGCTCCAGCGACTGGGCCAAGGCCCATGGTGAGCTCCCCAGTGCCCACCAGATTCGGCCTGCATCTATTTTTTTTTTCTGTTCTGGCGATTTTATCATTTATCCAGAGACTAACCAGTTTACAGTAAGGTCCCTAAACTTCATGCATATAATAACTTAATAACCGTGCATCGGTTTAAAATGATTTATATATGAAACTTGTTTAGAATTTTGTCTAGATTCATAATATCCAACTTTCATCTATGTTTGAAATGTTTAAAATGCCGTTCGGTTAAATTTGCTCCTATGCCATGCTAAAATGGTTTATTTCATAACTAAATAACCATAGCTCGGTTTCTAATAAACTTTATATGTAAATGGGGTAGAAAAATGCCTAGTTTAACTTGGTGGCATTACTTTGCATGTTTAACAACTTTAAAATTGTGTTTAGGGCAGAACAGTACCAAACCTTAAAATTTGCACATGAGGAGTTTCCGGACTTGTTGCTTGTTGTTTCCGGCCTCATTTAAACTTGCCTAGTTAAGTAGTTCTACTATGCTCCATCTCTTGCCATGTTAATCAGCATTTACTATTGTTGGGTACATAAACGAGATCGAACTAAATAACTTGTTGTGGTGTTTCGTCAATATGCAACTCGTTGCATATTGATCTCCACTTAATTTGTAGAATTGCTTGTGCACTTTGCCATGCCATGCCTCTTTAAACCGGACATGCATCATACTTGGTTGTGCATCATGCCATGTTCATGTGGTGGTTGTTTACTATGTTGTTTGCTTATTTCCGGTGTTGCTTCTTCGGGTTGGTTCCGATAACGTCGCGTTTGTGAGGATTCGTTCGACTTCGTCCGTTTTTCTTCTTCATGGACTCGTTCTTCTTCCTTGCGGGATCTCAGGCAAGATGACCATACCCTCGAAATCACTTCTATCTTTGCTTGCTAGATGCTTGCTCTTTTTCTATGTCTATGCTACGATACCTACCACTTGCTTTATCATGCCTCCCATATTGCCATGTCAAACCTCTAACCCACCTTGTCCTAGCAAACCGTTGTTTGGCTATGTTACCGCTTTGCTCAGCCCCTCTTATAGCGTTGTTAGTTGCAGGTGAAGATTGGAGCTTGTTCCATGTTTGGAACATGGATATTTGTTGGGATATCACAATATCTCTTATTTAATTAGTGCATCTATATACTTGGTAAAGGGTGGAAGGCTCGGCCTTATGCCTGGTGTTTTGTTCCACTCTTGCCGCCCTAGTTTCCGTCATACCGGTGTTATGTTCCTTGATTTTGCGTTCCTTACATGGTTGGGTTGTAATGGGAACCCCTTGAGAGATCACCTTGAATAAAACTCCCCCAGCAAGGCCCAACATTGGTTTTACCATTTGCCACCTAGCCTTTTCCTTCCCTTGGGTCGGCCGGCTCAAGGGTCATATTTATTTAACCCCCCGAGCCGGTGCTTCTCTAAGTGTTGGTCCAACTGAGCGATGTCCGGGGCTACCAGGGGCAACTCTGGGCTGGCCTACTCGACGTCTTGCTCATCCGGTGTGCCCTGAGAACGAGATATGTGCAGCTCCTATCGGGATTTGTCGGCACATCTGGGTGGCTTTGCTGGTCTTGTTTTACCATTGTCGAAATGTCTTGTAACCGGGATTCCGAGCCTGATTGGGTCTTCCTGGGAGAAGGAATATCCTTCGTTGACCGTGAGAGCTTGTAATGGGCTAAGTTGGGACACCCCTGCAGGGATTTGAACTTTCGAAAGCCGTGCCCGCGGTTATGGGCAGATGGGAATTTGTTAATTTCCGGTTGTAGAAAACCTGAAACTTATCTTATTTAAAATGCATCAACCGCGTGTGTTGCCGTGATGGTCTCTTTCCGGTGGATTTCGGGAAGTGAACACGGTGTTGGAGTTATGCTTGACGTAAGTAGTCTTGGATCACTTCTTGATCATAGTTTCTCGACCGTGCCTTGCCTTCTCTTCTCGCTCTCATTTGCGTATGTTAGCCACCATATATGCTAGTGCTTGCTGCAGCTCCACCTCATACCTTTTACCCTTCCTATAAGCTTAAATAGTCTTGATCGCGAGGGTGTGAGATTGCTGAGTCCCCGTGACTCACAAATACTTCCAAAACCAGTTTGCAGGTGCCGATGATACCGTGCAGGTGACGCAACCGAGCTCAAGGAGGAGCTCGATGAAGATCTCATTCATTATGTTGTTTCGTTTCAGTTGATCAGTAGTGGAGCCCAGTTGGGACGATCGGGGATCTATGTAGCATTTGGGGTAGTCTTGTTTTATTTTGGTTCCGTAGTCGGACCTTGATTGTATCTGGATGATGTAATGCTTTATTCATGTAATTGTGTGAAGTGGTGATTTTAAGCCAACTATGTATATCTTTCCGTTATGTATTACATGGGTTGTGTGAAGATTACCTCACTTGCGACATTGCTTACAATGCGGTTATGCCTCTAAGTCATGCTTCAACACGTGGGAGATATAACAGCATCGTGGGCGTTACATGGATGAATAGTAGACGGTGGAGGGCTAGATGAACAGTAGCCCGTGGAGGGGTGGTTGAACAGGAGCCCGTGGAGAGGGCTGGTTGAACAGTAGTCGGTGGAGTAGCGCGCGGTGGAGGCTGGATGAACAGGAGCCCGTGGATGAACAGTTGCAGGTAGAGGCTGGAGGAGGTCGACGGTGGATGAACAGTAGCCCGTGGAGGCTGGAGGGGGTTGACGGTGGAGATGAACAGTATCCCGTGGAGTCCCGTTTTGCGGTAGCCACACCCCTACCGATGAACAGGACCCCCGTTTCGACCGTAGCGCTCCAACACAAGTCCGTTTCCTCCGTTTTGCGGTACGCCACACCCCTCCTGATCAACAGGACCCCGTTTCGATCATAGGAGGTCTGTTTCCTCCGTTTTGCGGTACAGCAGACCCCTCTCGATGAACAGGAACCCGTTTCGAACGTGGCCGGTCGAACATAGGGCCGTTTCCTCCGTTCTGCGGTATGCCATGCCTCGTTTCCATCGGCTGTTCCGTCCAAGCCCTCCCGATGAACACGGCGATGCACTCCATTCTGAACCAGCCGGTTGGCTCCCCATGAACACGACGACGATGCAGTTTCTCCGTTCTGACCCAGCCATGTACACGAGCCCTGGCTGTACGTATGCGCGAGTAGGCATTCGAGACCCTCCCATATGTACGTACGTGGCCGTATTTTCTTTCTTGCACACTAGCCAATGTACGTACGTGTACATGCTATGTGCGCGCCTCTACTACGACACGTGCGAGCCTCTACATCGACCTGTATGTACGTACACGTTCGCGACTAGAATGACAATGCTACCTCTTGAGTACTGCGTTGGTTTTCCCTTGAAGAGGAAAGGGTGATGCAGTAAAGTAGCATAAGTATTTCCCTCAGTTTTTGAGAACCAAGGTATCAATCCAGTAGGAGATCACGCTCAAGTCCCACGCACCTACACAAACAAATAAGAACCTCGCAACCAACGCGATAAAGGGGTTGTCAATCTCTGCACGGCCACTTACGAGAGTGAGATCTGATAGATATGATAAGATAATATTTTTGGTATTTTTATGATAAAGAGAAATAAAAGATGCAAATTAAAATAAATAGCAATATAAATAACTAAGTATTGGAAGATTAATATGATAGAAGATAGACCTGGGGCCATAGGTTTCACTAGTGGCTTCTCTCAAGAGCATACGTATTACGGTGGTTAAACGAATTACTGTCGAGCAATTGATAGAATTGAGCATAATTATGAGAATATCTAGGTATGATCATGTATATAGGCATCACGTCCGAGACAAGTAGACCGAAATGATTCTGCATCTACTACTATTATTCCACACATCGACCGCTATCCAACATGCATCTAGAGTATTAAGTTCAAGAGAACAGAGTAATGCTTTAAGTAAGATGACATGATGTAGAGGGATAAACTCATGCAATATGATATAAACCCCATCTTTTTATCCTCGATGGCAACAATACAATATGTATCGGTTCCGTTTCTGTCACTGGGATCGAACACCGCAATATTGAACCCAAAGCTAAGCACTTCTCCCATTGCAAGAAAGATCAATCTAGTAGGCCAAAACCAAACTGATAATTCAAAGAGACTTGAAAAGATAAACCAATCATACATAAAAGAATTCCGAGGAGAATCAAATATTTTTCATAGATAATCTGGATCATAAACCCACAATTCATCGGATCTCGACAAACACACAGCAAAAGAAGATTACATCGAATAGATCTCTAAGAAGATCAAGGAGAACTTTGTATTGAGATCCAAAGAGAGAAAAGAAGCCATCTAGCTAATAACTATGGACCCGTAGGTCTGAAGTAAACTACTCACACATCACCGGAGAGGCCATGGAGTTGATGTAGAGGCCCTCCGTGATCGATGCCCCCTCCGGTGGAGCTCCGGAAAAGGCCCCGAGATGGGATATCTTGGGTACAGAAGGTTGCGGCGGTGGAATTAGGTTTTCGTGGCGCTCCTAGATGTTTGGGGGGTACGTGGATATATATAGGAGGAAGAAGTACGTCGGTGGAGCAACGGAGGGCCCACGAGGGTGGAGGGCGCGCCCCCTGCATCGTGCCTTCCTCCATTGTTTCTTGATGCATACTCCAAGTTCCTGGATCATGTTCATTGAGAAAATCATGTTCCCGAAGGTTTCATTCCGTTTGGACTCCGTTTGATATTCCTTTTCTTCGAAACCCTAAAATAGGCAAAACAACAATTTGGGCTGGGCGTTCGATTAGTAGGTTAGTCCCAAAAATGATATAAAAGTGTAAACTAAAGCCCATTAACATCCAAAATAGATAATATAATAGCATGGAGCAATAAAAAATTATAGATACGTTGGAGACGTATCAAGCATCCCGAAGCTTAATTCTTGCTCATCCTCGAGTAGGTAAATGATAAAAGAAGAATTTTTGATGTGGAATGCTTTCTAACATATGTCTCAATGTAATTTTCCTTTAATGTGGCATGAATGTTCAGATCCATAAGATTCAAGATAAAGTTTAATATTGACATAAAAATAATAATACTTCAAGCATACTAACTAAGAAATCATGTCTTCTCAAAATAACATGGCCAAAGAAAGTTATCCCTACAAAATCATATAGTCTGGCTATGCTCCATCTTCACCACACAAAATATTTAAATCATGCACAACCCCGATGACAAGCCAAGCAATTGTTTCATACTTTTGATGTTCTCAAACTTTTTCAATCTTCACGCAATACATGAGCGTGAGCCGTGGATATAGCACTATATGGTGGAATAGAATGGTGGTTGTGGATAAGACAAAAGAGGGGAAGATAGTCTCACATCAACTAGGCATATCAACGGGCTATGGAGATGCCCATTAATAGATATCAATGTGAGTGAGTAGGGATTGCCATGCAAAGGATGCACTAGAGCTATAAGTGTATGAAATCTCAACAAAAGAAACTAAGTGGGTGTGCATCCAACTTGCTTGCTCACGAGGACATAGGGCAATTTGAGGAAGCCCATCATTGGAATATACAAGCCAAGTTCTATAAGGAAAAATTCCCACTAGTATATGAAAGTGATATCATAGGAGACTCTCTATCATGAAGATCATGGTGCTACTTTGAAGCACAAGTGTGGAAAAAGGATAGTAACATTGTCCCTTCTCTCTTTTTCTCTCATTTTTACGAGCCTTTTTTATGGCCTTTCTCCTCTCTCTTTTTCGTCCGGAGTCTCATCCGGACTTGTGGGGGAATCAAAGTCTCCATCATCCTTTCCTCACATGGGACAATGCTCTAATAATGATGATCATCACACTTCTATTTACTTACAACTCAAGAATTACAACTCAATACTTAGAACAAAATATGACTCTATGTGAATACCTCCGGCAGTGTACCAGGATGTGCAATGAATCAAGAGTGACATGTATGAAGAATTATGAATGGTGGCTTTGCCACAAATACGATGTCAACTACATGATCATGCAAGCAAATATGACAATGATGAAGTGTCTCATAATAATGAAACGATGGAAAGTTGCATGGCAATATATCTCGGAATGGCTATTTTGAGGATGGTATATGGTGGGTGTACGATACCGGCGAAAAGTGTGCGGTATTAGAGAGGCTAGCAATGGTGGAAGGGTGACAGTGCGTATAATCCATGGACTCAACATTAGTCATAAAGAACTAACATACTTATTGCAAAAATCTACAAGTTATCAAAGAAAAGTATTACACGCATGCTCCTAGGGGGATAGATTGGTAGGAAAAGACCATCGCTTGTCCCCGACCGCCACTCATAAGGAAGACAATCAATAAATAAATCATGCTCCGACTTCATCACATAACGGTTCACCATACGTGCATGCTACGGGAATCACAGACTTCAACACAAGTATTTCTCAAATTCACAACTACTCAACTAGCATGACTCTAATATCACCATCTCCATATCTCAAAACAATTATCAAGTATCAAACTTCTCGTAGTATTCCATGCACTTGTATGAAAGTTTTTATTATTGCCATGTTGTTCTTAAAGGACTCTCAAAATAATATAAGTGAAGCATGAGAGATCAATTATTTCTATAAAATAAAACCACCGCCGTGCTCTAAAAGATATAAGTGAAGAACTAGAGCAAAAACTATATAGCTCAAAAGATATAAGTGGAGCACTAGAGCAAAAATTATATAGCTCGAAAGGTATAAGTGAAGCACATAGAGTATTCTAATAAATTTCCAATCATGTGAGTCTCTCTCAAAAGGTGTGTACAGCAAGGATGATTGTGGTAAACTAAATATCAAAGACTCAAATCATACAAGATGCTCCAAGCAAAACACATATCATGTGGTGAATAAAAATATAGCTGCAAGTAAAGTTACCGATAGACGAAGACGAAAGAGGGGATGCCTTCCGGGGCATCCCCAAGCTTAGGCTTTTTGGTGTCCTTGAATTTTACCTTGGGGTGCCATGGGCATCCCCAAGCTTAGGCTCTTGCCACTCCTTGTTCCATAATCCATCAAATCTTTACCCAAATCTTTAAAACTTCACAACACAAAACTCAAAATAGAAAATCTTATGAGCTCTGTTAGCAAAAGAAAACAAAACACCACTTCAAGGTACTATAATGAACTCATTATTAATTTATATTGGTGTTAAACCTACTATATTCCAACTTCTATATGGTTAATAAAATCTTTTACTAGCCATAGATTCATCAAAATAAGCAAACAGCACACGAAAAACAGAATCTGTCAAAAACAAAACAGTCTGTAGCAATCTGTAGCTAACGCAAACTTCTGGAACCCCCAAAATTCTAAAATAAATTGCTATACGTGAGGAATTTATATATTAATCATCTGAAAAAAGAATTAACTAAATCACTTTCCAAATAAAAATGGCAGCAATTCTCATGAGCGCTAATGTTTCTGTTTTTTACAGCAAGATCAAAAAGACTTACCCCAAGTCTTCCCAACGGTTCTACTTGGCACAAACACTAATTAAACACAAAAAACACAACAAAAATAGAGGCTTGATAAATTATTTATTACTAAACAGGATCAAAAAGCAAGGAATAAAAATAAAATTGGGTTGCCTCCCAACAAGCGCTATCGTTTAACGCCCCTAGCTAGGCATAAAAGCGAAGATAGATCTAGGTATTGCCATCTTTAGTCTTAGGGAAGAAAAGAGCAAACTTATTATATATGGCACTAATATTTCTATTTTGATAAAGCACATGGTTGTTAATGGTAGAAGAAAGACTAAGCATTTCACAGAAATTTGCATCTAAGCTAGCTTTCATCTCTTTGATAGATTCCTTTTGGTAGGAGAGCAAAAGAGATGTAGTTTCAACTTTCTCATTCATGGGGTGCCCAAATATGGTTTTCCTCTTTTCATAGGTATCTACGGCATCCCCTTCAAGAAAACCTTCTTCAAAAATGGAATCTAGGACATGCTTAAACGAAGAAGGTAGGGCAATATAAAAGCTCTTTAAGTAAACTTCAATTTGGTATTGAGGCACATAGCTGGCCCGGATCCTTAATAGTCTATCCCAAGCATCTTTCAAAGATTCATCAAGTAAATAACGAAAAATTCCGGAATCATCTTCATCAAAATTGTTAAGATTCTCATTGATAACTTCGGTAGGTCTTTCCATAGCATCATTTTTTATGAGTTTAGAGAGAATAGAAGGATTGTCAACAGTACTAAAACTCGGGAGAGAACCCCCAACCCTTTTTGATTCCGACATGGTGAAAGAAAGGAGAGCGGAAAGGAGAGAGCAAATACAATGGCAAGGGTGAAGTGGGGGAGAGGAAAACGAGAGGCAAATGGCAAATAATGTAATGCGAGGGATAAGGGTTTGTGATGGGTACTTGGTATGTCTTGACTTGTCGTAGATCTCCCCAGCAACGGCGCCAGAAATCCTTCTTGCTACCTCTTGAGCAATGCGTTGGTTTTCCCTTGAAGAGGAAAGAGTGATGCAGTAAAGTAGCGTAAGTATTTCCCTTAGTTTTTGAGAACCAAGTTATCAATCCAGTAGGAGATCACGCTCAATTCCCACACACCTACACAAACAAATAAGAACCTCGCAACCAACACGATAAAGGGGTTGTCAATCCCTTCACGGTCACTTACGAGAGTGAGATCTGATAGATATGATAAGATAATATTTTTGGTATTTTATGATAAAGAGAAATAAAAGATGCAAATTAAAATAAATAGCAATAGAAATAACTAAGTATTGGAAGATTAATATGATAGAAGATAGACCCGGGGGCCATAGGTTTCACTAGTGGCTTCTCTCAAGAGCATAAGTATTACGGTGGGTAAACGAATTACTGTCGAGCAATTGATAGAATTGAGCATAGTTATGAGAATATCTTGGTATGGTCATGTATATAGGCATCACGTCCGAGATAAGTAGACCAATGATCCTGCATCTACTACTATTACTCCACACATCGACCGCTATCCGCAAAAGAAGATTACATCGAATAGATCTCCAAGAAGATCGAGGAGAACTTTGTATTGAGATGCAAAGAGAGAGAAGAAGCCATCTAGCTAATAACTATGGACCCGTAGGTCTGAAGTAAACTACTCACACATCACTGGAGATGCCATGGAGTTGATGTAGAGGCCCTCCGTGATCGATGCCCCCTCCGGTGGAGCTCTGGAAAAGGCCCTGAGATGGGATCTCTCGGGTACAGAAGGTTGCGGCGGTGGAATTAGGTTTTCGTGGTGCTCCTAGATGTTTGGGGGGAGGGGTACATGGATATATATAGGAGGAAGAAGTACGTCGGTGGTGCAACGGAAGGCCCACGAGGGTGGAGGGCGCGCCCAGGGGTAGGCGCCCCCTGCCTCATGCCTTCCTCCGATGTTTCTTGATGCATACTCCAAGTCTCCTGGATCATGTTTGTTGAGAAAATCACGCTGCCGAAGGTTTCATTCCGTTTGGACTCCGTTTGATATTCCTTTTCTTCAAAACCCTAAAATAGGCAAAAAACAACAATTTGGGCTGGGCCTCTGATTCGTAGGTTAGTCCCCAAAATGATATAAAAGTGTAAAATAAAGCCCATTAACATCCAAAATAGATAATATAATAGCATGGAGCAATCAAAAATTATAGATACGTTGGAGACGTATCAGACAACGCTACGTACGCTTCGACCAGGTGTGTCCCGACTGTCAGGCACTTCCTTGCGTGCGAAGATGTAGCTGGTGGGTCCCAATAGTCAGGGGGCGAATTGTTTTTTTTGCCCGGACGCACTTCCTTGCATGCGAAGATGTAGCTGGTGGGTCCCAGCAGTCAGGGGGAAACGTTTTTTCACGAAATACGGTGGCCCGTCTGGTGGGTCCCCGCTGTCAGGTGGAGGAATAATTATTTTGCGCGTAATAAGGAGGCACTTCCTTGCTGCGGCCGTGGACCCAGCTATCAGCCTCTCCACGTACAGTCCATGTCCGATGGAAGCCGTTCCTTGACCATGTTGACCACGCCGCACCGAGAGCACCAGGGCGGTGGATGATGGCGAGGCCTAGGAAGGGGACGACGTGGGGCCAGGGAAAACACGGCAGTGGAAGCCCGCGCGGAGAGGAGTACGAGTGTTCACTGGTTCGGCTGCGGTGTGAGGCTGCCATCACCGCAAGGCCTGGCCAGCGGTGGGAGTAGTAGGGGGCGGTGAGGCCTCCGCGGCAGCATAGATGGCCACGGGAGGCAGGAGCATGCGTCACGACCGGCGCTGCTTTGGGTGGCTGGAGCAAGAAGACCAGAGGTTGAAGAAGCACTACGGCCGTTGGATGTACATCGTACGGTCACTGGAGCTAGAATCATTCATATTGACTAAGTTGAAAGAGCACTTCGTCCCCGTCAACTTAGTAAGCCCACAAGTCAGGCACCCACCAAGGTGGGTCCCAACTAGCAGGGGGAGTATTCATTTTTTTGTGCGTAATAAGGAGGCACTTCCGGTGGGTCCGAGCTGACAGCGGGGGAATGTTTTTTTTCGCGAAAGAGCGGTGGGTCCCAGTAGTCAGGGGGGAGCATTTTTTGCCAAATACGGTGGCCCATACAGTGGGTCCCTGCTATCAGGTGGAGGAATAATTATTTTCCGTGTAATAAGGAGGCACTTCCTTGCGGCTGCCATGGACCCATCTGTCAGCCTCTCCACGTACAGTACTCTTCTAATGGAAGTCGTTCCTTGACCACGTTGACCACGCCGCTTCAAGAGCACCAATGCGGTGGACGACGGCGAGGCCTAGGAAGGGGACGACATGGAGCTGGGGAAGATGCGGCAGTGGACAGTGGATGCCCACGCATAGAGGAGTATGAGGGTTCACTGGTTCGCTACGGTGTGAGGCTGCCGTCGCCGCAGAATAACAGGGGGTGTGGGTGAGTAGAGGGATGGCCTGGCCAGCGGTGGGAGTAGTAGGGGGCGGTGAGGCCTCCGCCGCATCGCAGCCGGCCACGGGAGGCCGGAGCACGAGGCATGACCGGCGCTGGTTTGGGCGGCTGGAGCAAGAAGACTAGAGGTTGAATAAGCACTATGGCCATTGGATGGACATCATACGGTCACTGGAGCTAGAATCATGCATATTGATTAAGTTGACAAAGCCCTCCGTCCCCGTCAACTTAGTAGGCCCACAAGTCAGCCTACTACTATACTGGGTCCCAACTAGCAGGGGGAGTATTCTTTTTTGTGTGCGTAATAAGGAGGCACTTCCTTGTGTGCAAAGATATAGCTGGTGGGTCCAAGCTATCAGCGGCGGTAACCTTTTTTCGCGAAATACAGAGGCCCTTTCAGTGGTTCCCAGATGTCAGGTGGAGGAATCATTATTTTGCGCGTAATAAGGAGGCATTTCCTTGCGTGTAGCTGTGGACCCAGCTGTCAGCCTCTCCACGTACAGTCCACTTCAGATGCATGTCGGTCATTGACCATGTTGACCAGGATGCGCCGAGAGCACCAGGGCGGTGGACGACGTCGAGGCCTAGGAAGGGAACGACACGGAGGCAGGGAAGACTCGGCAATTGTTTCCCACGTGGAGGGGAGTATGACTGTACGAGGGTTTACTGGTTTGTCTGCCGTCGCCGGAGAATAACAACAGGTGTGGGTGAGTAGAGGGATGGCTAGGCCAGCAATGGGAGTACGGTGGGGCGGTGAGGCCTGTGGGGCAGCACATCCGGCCGCGGGGAGGAGAGAGCAGGCAGTCCCGCCGGCGCTTGTTTGAGCGGACGGATCAGGAAGAGCAGAGATTGAAGAAGCACGACGGCCGTTGGGTGGACATCCAACAGTCACTGCTTGTGCATCAACCTTTTTTTAGGAAAGCCTCAAATCTGTGGAAAACATCATACAACCCATCTGCCATTATTTCTAATAATTTACAGCCCATTTGCTAATTCTTAAGGTTTTTTTGGAGCCCATATTCTTTTTGTTAGCATTACAGCCCATATTGTGGCCACGGTTAAAAAATTATACGAAATTTTGCATATTTCGGTGCGGTCCGAACTGTTTTTAATCCCGAAATTTCGATTCACATTCGAACTGATTTTAAATATAAATATATATCAATATAAAATCCAACAAATTGTCCACGCATAAAAATCAATGCAATTTAAAATCTCGAAAAAATTGAAACTAATTGCCGGTTTGATGTGTTTTAAAAATGTACAGCCCATTTCTCATTACTGATAGATCATTTTCTCAGCTAGCCGAATGAAGCTCTCCTCGTCTTGAAAGATTTGCAGCCCAACAGGCCTGACAAAGCGACTTACTTGGCAAAATCACAAAAAAACTGGGTTGTGGCCGTGGACCCAGCTGCGGTCGTGGACCCAGCTATCAGCCTCTCCACATACAGTACTCTTCCGATGGAAGTCGGTCGTTGACCACATTGACCACACCGCGCCGAGAGCACCAAGGCGGTGGACGACGGCGAGGCCTAGGAAGGGGCGACGCGGGGCCGGGGAAGACGCGGCAGTGGATGCCCACGTGGAGAGGAGTACGAGGGTTCACTGGTTCGGCTGCGGTGTGAGGCCTCCGCGGTGTGGGTGAGTAGAGGGATGCCCTGGCTAGCGGTGGGAGTAGTAGGGGGCGGTGAGGCCTCCGCGGCATCACAGCCGGCCATGGGAGGCAGGAGCACGCGGCACGACCAGGGCTTGTTTGGGCGGCTGGAGCAAGAAGACCAGAGGTTGAAGAAGCACTACTGCTGTTGGATGAACATCGTACGGTAACTGGAGCTAGAATCGTTCATATTGACTAAGTTGACAAAGCCCTCCGTCCCCGTCAACTTGGTAGGCCCACAAGCCAGCCTCCCATGATGATGGGTTCTAGCTGGCAGGGGGAGTATTCATTCTTTGTGCGTAATAAGGAGTCACTTCCTTGCGTGAGAAGATATAGAACAAAGACTTGAGAAGGCATATAGAACAAGCTAGTGTACCAGTAAAGAGACATTTCTGAGTTTTAGAAACAAGAGAGACGTTCTCCTGTAGCTGGTTCGAATCCAAACCTAGACTATGACTATATATGGTTCTATGCTACTCTGCAAAGTAATGAAACTAACATATCCAATGTTCGCTTCTCCTCTTCTCTAGTTACTCTGCCTAGCATCAAAAGCTCTAGCCGCAGCAACCATGTCCGCTGGTTGCTCGTCCACCTGCTCTTCAGCAGGCAACAACCAAATATGCGCCAAGTCGTCACCCGTACCATCGCCTGTGGGTCTCATCACACCCCCGCTGGCACGCGCACCGCAGCCGGTTGCTCATCGCAACCCGCTGCCGTTGGTGTGGTGCCACTCCTGCAAATCACGCAGAGTCATCCGTTGCATCTCAACCACAATCCTCAACCCTGGCCGAGTCTTCTACAAATGCCCAAATCATGGGGTAATAATATCTTTAAGTGTTGTTCTGCTGCTTTCAATTGCTGATTTTTTTAATAGTTTGGTTGATGATCTTCCAATTTGATTCGTGCAGAAAAGGGAAGATTCGTGTGATTTGTATTTCTAGGAAGTTGCTGATGTGGGGGAGGGGAACTACGCTGATTATTTGGTTAGCCGAGGAATCTCAATACCAGCAGGTTGGAGTGTTGGACAAGTAACTGAAGGAACGACAGAAGAGGAAGATGCAGAGCAGAAGGTTAAAGATGCAGTTCCTCTGATCATGGCCAAGCAACAGCTGCTGAACGACCTTGACAGCAATGAGGAGATGAAAGAGCTTGTGAATATAATGGGAAAAATTGATGTGCTCTGTAGGATGATTGTCTCTTTATTTACAGTGTATGTAGCACTCGTGATGTATTCAGTGGCTATGACATGATCACTTTGCTGAAACTAGTAATGAATGAAACCTGTGTAGCAGGATGGGCGTAGTGTTGTGAACATCTAATGATTTCTATTAACGGAAATCAGGGGGTATCCCCTTTTGCTCATAAATAAATAAATAGCACATGCCCTTTTGGTAATAAATAAATAAATTAGCAGAGGCCCTGTCGGGTCAGCTTTGTTGTCATTCGAAGACGTCGAGCAAATTGTAGTCCAACAGCAAACTATGTCATCAAATTCAAGTTTCACAGCCAAATATGAGTACAACTAAACAGCAATGTCATCATGTTTTAGTTGTCATCCAATCACCAAACACAAATCAGCATACATAACAAGTGATGTTCTCACAGGAAAATACTAAACAACATGTTCATCAGGTTTCAGTTGTCATAGCAAACACAATTTTGCATAGTAGATAAAAAACGTCTTCGGACAGGCAGATACGACAAAAGCAATGTAATCATCATCCTCAGCAGCAGCGTCAACATCTTCGCCATGTGTATCAGTCTGAATCGTAATTCCCCACGGTGTCATCTTCTTCTTCGTCCTCAGTGTCCTCGAACGTTGGCTTCTTCTTGATCAACTCTTGTATGTCCACAGCACGGCAGACAATCTTTTCGGCCGCGTCATTGACGTGATGGTTCTCAAAGATATTAGGAACATCTGTGTTATCTTGTACATCAGGAGCAGTGTAAGCATCCTCTTATTGTGCAACTTCATTAAACGAATTCCTCTACTCAAACCTTTGCAATACTCTCCAGTCATCGCTATGTGCAGATGTGTCTTCCAAGAAAAATATCCGTGTTGCTTGATTTGCCAAAATAAAAGGCTCGTTGGTCTGGTACGCCACCTTGACATTGATGGATTTGAAATAATCATCAGCTCTGGGTTTTGCGATCCTGGAAAACAGGTTATACCAATGACAGCACAACAGAACCACACACCGATGATCCTCGAAACTGGAGATATACTGCAACTGAACAATGTCTGTTATGTTAGCATACATTTCAGTTGTCTCTTTGTCATACGTATCCGTGCTCATGATGGCACTGTTTTGTGTCTTCCTGCCTTCGTCTCGTGCAAGGGTGTTGTAGCGCACATCTCCAACAACACAAGATTCATAATGTCTTACCCGAGTATCAGGACCCGTCGATAGTGAGTAAAGGGCATCATCAACTGCCTGCCCATCCTCCCGTATCTTCTTAACCTATGGTTAGAAAATAGACAAGCTGATCATCTTATGTACTCAATATATTAAAAAAAATTGACAGTGCAATTCAAAAGCTTACATGGCTCTTGAACCATTTCGCAAATCCTGCCATAACCAGTTTATCAATGTTTCTTGGATTTTCCGGCAGTAACTCCTTTTTGTAGATGCTTCACAATATAGTGATCGCATCAAACATCTAAATATATAAGAATGTGCTGCAAGTTTAGTAGATTACAATGTATAAGCTGCAGTACTTAGCGCTTACTTGATATAAGGTAGTATCTCAGGACAGTTATTCAACACATACCAAACCATTTTGTCCAAATCTTTAGGTTTGTCCTCTTGTTGACTCTTTCGTGTAACTCGAACAGAATAATCGAAAACATTGAGCCCGAGATTGTCTTCATCCACCTCTTTGCTAAGCTGATCAGCTGTTTCAATGTATTTTGAGCAGAATGTCAACACTTCTGTAGCAATGTAGGCCTCTGCAATGGAACCCTCGGGTCTAGCTCTGTTCCTAACATGGCCCTTGAAAGTGCCTAGCCGCCTTTCAATAGGGTACATCCAGCCATACTGTACTGGACCTCTAAGTAGTGCCTCATCAGGTAGATGAACAGCCAAATGCACCATCACATTAAAGAAGGCTGGAGGTTATATCTTCTCAAGGTTGCATAGGATAGTTGGTATCTTGTCTCTAAGATGCTCCAAAGCATCTATCTTGATATTTCTACTGCAGAGTTCCCTGAAGAATTGTCCCAACTCTGCAACTGCTCTGTATAAGTTAGGGCGGCCCAATCCTCTAAGGATAACAGGTAAAACCCTTTGAAGTAGGACGTGGCAGTCATGAGTTTTCAACCCTTGTACCTTGTTTCTGTCTGCACTGACTCTCCTTTCAGGGTTGGAAGCAAATCCATGTGGGAATCTCACACGTGACAGGACCTCGCAGAATTCTTTTCTTTTTACCTTGTCCAAGACGTACACAGCTGGTGCCATATCCCGTGTGTCGTGGTTTTGTCACGGCAGATGTCCTAGAGAAAGGACTTAGTCGTGGAGCCATCGCGACGGGTTAGCTTGAAGGGGTTAAAGCGGACACAAGGACGCAAGAGAGTTTATACTAGTTCGGCCCCTTCGATGAAGGTAAAAGCCTAAGTCTAGTTGTGATGGAATTGATGGGGTTTCGATGACTAGGGAGCAAATAAGCTTCGCCTATGTCTCGAGTTGTTGTCTGTTGTCCTTGAACTGCCGCCGGGTCGTCCCCTTATATACACGGGTGACTCCCATTGGCTTACGGAGTCCCAATACCGGCTCATAGATGTGTCCGGTTTGGTCTCTACTTATTCCTAACTTCAATACAAGTTAATTACTAACGCCGGTTTACGGCTACAGGCCTTGAACCGACCATGGGCCTTGAGCCCTCCTCTGCCTTCTTGGGCTTTAACATACTTAACTACTGACAAAGTAACCTGGCTCAGATAGGCCGGTTTACGCCCAGTAGTAATATCCCCAACATTAGGCCCCAGATTGATTCGAACGGGTTCATGTCAATCCTTTAACAAAAGCTTCATCTTCAACATCTTCTCGTAAATTGGTAAACCACCATGATATCATTTTCTCTGATTGCTGTAAACCAAAGTGACGTCACCTGTCATAACGAAGCTATCCATTATGCTTCTTTGTTTAATAGATTGGCGGAAATCGAGGCGACAGCTCCGTTTCGTGGCTCCTTGATTGTCGCGCCTGACACATGTTCTTTCGCCTTATAAATAGGACCGAAGGGTCATTTCCTTTCTCCTTCCGTGCCTTCTTCGTCTTCCTCGCATCGCCAGCCTCGGAGCTCCACCGCCGCCGTCGACCTCTGCCTCAACCTTGGCCGCTGCATCAACCTGAGCGCACTAGAGCATCGCGGCAACCTTCCGCATCTTCCCCAGCTCCGGTAAATCTTCCATCCTTTCCCCTACAGATCTGACCTAGGGTTTCGCAGTTCTTCAGTGTTCATCGCCTGCCTCTTGCTCATACGGTAGATCTTTAGATGGCTCCGCAGATCTTTATTCTGTGTAATGGTAGCTGTTTATCCTTCGCCTTCGCTTGCACATCTCAAAACCATAGATCTGTATGTATGTCTTGTTCATTGATTCGGTACTGCTCCGTTTGGACCTCTGAATATTTATCTTTTTTCTGAACTTGCTTCAGATCCATCGTTGTAAAGAAATCTTATGAAAATAAACTTACTCCTCTGCTTCAATGTTTAAAGCCGGCGGTTTAACCTTGTAGGAAAAAATTGCCAAACCGGTTTATACCATTAGTCCCCTTGTTGAACCGCCAGATGTTGTTGCTTCATAAAACTCTGGTTCAGATATATCTGTCTTTGGTTTAACATTGCACATACCAATATACCTTGATCAAATGTATTTTTGAACCGAGATCTTCTACCTTGTAGATTCCATCATGGCCAAGCAAGTATATGAATGCAATTGGGTTCCTTCTCACGTCACAGAGGCTCAGTTGGACGATCTAGTCTTGATCGGCGCTTTAGGCAGCAAAGATACCATTCATTGGAGGGCTCCTGGCAAAGAATGCCCTCCCACTCCTCAAGAAGGAGAAGTTGTTGTTTTTGTAGATCACTTAGCTCGGGGCTTTAAACCACCCGGTTCTAAATTTTACCGAGATGTTTTGGCCGATTTCCAACTCCATCCACAAGATACTGGCCCCAATTCTGTTACAAATATATGTCACTTCCAAGTGCTCTGTGAAGCGTTCTTTCAAGAGGAACCCACAGTGGAATTGTTCCGATACCTTTTCCATCTAAACCGCCGTACTGAGTTTACTGACGGCTCCAATATAGAGTTGGGTGGCGTGGCGATCCAGAAAAGGAAAGAGGTCACATACCCTCATGCCAAACTGCACAGCCACCCCAAAGAGTGGAATTAGACATGGTTCTACTGCAAAGATACTTCCCCTACTGGTGAGAATCCCTTGCCTGGCTTTCGTCTGGAGTGGCTCAGCAATACACACCCTTTTCCACAAAGATTGACTGCCCAGGAGAGAAGCAAATATGCTCCTCAACT
Organism: Triticum urartu; assembly: GCF_003073215.2. Taxonomy (NCBI): domain Eukaryota; kingdom Viridiplantae; phylum Streptophyta; class Magnoliopsida; order Poales; family Poaceae; genus Triticum; species Triticum urartu. Next base: position 477,186,402 of record NC_053028.1, read on the forward strand.
ATCGAAGCTTAGAGCCTTTATGGCCAACGGTTTAACAGGGGTGGATCTCGCTCGCTGCTGGATATCATGGAGCATACTGCCCCTTAGTCAGTGCTCCGGTTTGATGTGTGAATATACCGGCAGTGTTGATGACCCACTGTGACATTCCAGAATCCAGCTCACCGATGAAGAAATCACAGAAGCTGTGAATAAGATGCTGAATGAACCGGAACATATCTGTGCTAAAAATGGCCTGCTTCCCTTCTGTGCCACCAACAAACCGCCAGCTGTAAGCCCTTGATTTTTCCTTTTGATGAATCTATTGTTGATATATCTGGTTATCGTTTAATATCAGTGTCTGTGTAATCAGGGCAATGATCCGTTTTGGAGCAAGAAGTTGCCGCAGGAGAAACCGGAAAAACCAGACAAACCAGAATGAGCAACCCGGCAAAAGACTAAAGCTGTAAAGAAGACTGCCCACAGGAAAAGAACTACTGCATCTTCTAATCCGGCCCCTGATGATGATGTGGATAATCCGGACCTTGAGGTAGATCTTGACTCACTTGGCTTATTTTTCATGCGTCTTATTGATGATGATATTTGTCAGGATGATGCCGAAGCCAGCCACGCTGATGATGCAGAGGTAATTATTCTCTCTTCCGATTCAGAACCTTTGCCTTCGCTAAAAATCCGTCAGGCAAACCGGAAAGTTAAATTTTCTCATCCTCTTTCTTATTTGGATCCCAAATTTCTTATGAAGACCCAACAGCACGAGAATCATCGCACAACCCGGCACAGTGGCCAGGTAGTTACCTCCGCCGGTTTACCGAACAGTCCGGTTCGGAAACGCCGTTCAGAGGTCTCTAATTTGCTTGTCAGTGATTGTCCTAACGCGGGCTGCTTTCGCCAACCTCTTAATCCATCTGACTCCGATTACCAGGTTACTTCCCACTCATCCTCTGGCGAGTCATCGGCTACTCAGCTGCCACCGCTCAAAACGGTGCTTGGGTAAGCTATACTTATTATGATACTTACAGTACATTGCCTTAGAACATATGCTGTATTTGATTTTGTTATTCTTTCCAGGGCCAAACCTAGACCAAGCAAGAAGGCCCGCCTGGACAAAGCGGCCGAAGAAGATGCCGATCTTGAAGCGGCTATTCCTGAGGATATACCCAACGATCCACCACAGCAAGACGCCAATCTTATTGCTGAAGAGAGACCTACTGATGCCTCAGGTCCTATCAATCAGCCCACAGGCTCCATCCGGATTGAGAGATCCACCGGTCCAGCAAAACCTATTAACAAGCCAACAGCTCCAATGAAAACCGGCGATACTCAGGAGGATGAGGTTGTCATTACTGGCACTGGCCATACCGAGCCAAGCAATCCTGTTGCTTTGTCCAAACATTCTGCCAAGGAAGAATTTGCTGCCTTTGGTAAAGGCAAGTGGAATGCTGATCTGGCAACTTACGCTGCTCTGAACGCCCAAGATATCCATTCCGGCTACCTGAACCGGCTGTATGCCAGCCGTGACTATGAAGCCAATCTGATTAATATGATGAAGGATAAATACGAGGTAACTTCCATACGCTCTTTCTTGCTTGTAAGCTTCAATATTCACTGACTCTCCTTAGCCCCCAAGGGCCGGCTTGTAATCTTTTTTCAAACCGGGACTTACTAACATGAATCTTAATACTTTGAACTTTTGCCGATGTAGCCCCCAAGGGCCGGTTCAACTTAGCGTAGTTAAACCGGTACTTTAAGTAATTGAGATTGCCGCATCAGAATATACATACGAGAAAATAGCCATTAGCCCCCAAGTGCCAACTTGAATACTTGTATTGATCTTGGGACTTTGCAAGCAATTGAAAGATGAAGATCGAATATGCATTAGCCCCCAAGTGCTAAGTGCATAACTTGTTATGTGATTGGTACTTGAATCCTTATACTGATTTGTTGAAGCATATATCTGTATGCATGCAGGCGGAGCTGAAGACGAAAGAAAACCAAGTCATCGATCTCCAAGAAAACCTGAAAACCCAACAGGCTGAAACCTCCAAAGCAAAAGAGGAATTGGCCAGCGCTTTAAGCTCCATGGAACAACTTAAGGAGAGCTTCAAGAAGAAGCGGGCGGATTGGACCACTGAAAAGTCCGCTTTGATCAAACGAGCAGAGGATGCCGAGGCTGCACTTAAACCAGTAGCGGATGAACTGACCAGCATAAAGCGGCACGTGCATGCCATGACTACTGCTATCTTTGGTAAGCCAGTTTGCCTTCTGAATTGGCTCTGCCTTCTTACAGATTCGCCGGTTTATTAACCCTTTATGGTATTTTAGGGACACGCATTGGTCACTTGGGATCAGATGTGCGGAAGAAACTGAAAGCCGCCTATACATTGCTTGAACAATTGTATACTAGTGCCCAGCGGATCATATGTACCGCATCTCATAACAAACTGGCACCCACTTTGATTCAAGATACTCTGATGAAACTGTCGGTGCTTCCTGCCCGAGTTGAAGAGCTGAAGAAATCTGCTGCTCGAACCGGTGCAATCAATGCCTTAATCCGGGCAAAAGCCTGGGTGCCGGATTTTGATCCTATTGAAGCGGCTCAGGGCTATCCCAGCTTGAAGGAAGACGGGTCAGAATTTGGTGAAGTGGATCTGCGAGCAATAAACTGGGAGGTACGTCCGCTAGCCTGTCAATTGGCTGAAGAAGCGGACTTGTCTCATTATCAAGCCCAATATGACAGTCAGAACAAGCGAATAGCCGCACCAATCCATGAATCAGAAAATTTGATCCCTCCAATCCGTAAGCATACTTACGCTCCCGATATTGACCCGTCATTGCTGATCCATGATGAAGCTGTTTTTCAAGCATTAATGAGAATCGACTGGACAACTATAGATTTCCAGCCACTGGGTAGAGAAACGGAGGCTGAAGCGGCGCATGATGACCCACAACCATCAGGCCGGGCTAGTGACCAAGCTTGAACCGGAAGCCGGTTTTAAAACTGCCTCTCCTTTGCGAAAAACAATTATATTATTATGGGCACCATGTTGCCTTGTAATAGGCTAGCTGATACTTTTGATGTTGATATGCCTTCGTGCATAATTTGTTCTTCCTGTGGTGATGAACTTTCCAAAGCACCTTCTGCAATAAAAAACTCTTCAAGTGCCACCGCGGTTGTACCGTCCGGCGGAATATGATGTCTGCATATATGAAGTCAAAACATCCAAAAAAATTCTTAAGTATATGACCAAATGTTTGTGATATATAATACCTGCCCTCGTTGAACATGAAGTTGGCTTGGCCAATCTTGAAGTGGAGTTTTGCAAACCCACACTGTTGGAGGAGATAACAGCTCCTGTACATATATGACGCTGGTTTACCAGGTAAACCGTGCCGGGTTATAATAAACACCGTGTTACTCCATAAGAGGATGTTAACAACAAGGATCAAACCGGGCAAATAGTCTCCGGATTGACGTGAACTGTGTTCCGTCAATTGATTGGTTAAAAAACTTTGTCGGTTTTAAAAAACGCAATAAAAAACAAAAACCCCCCTTCAAAGAAAAGTGTAAATCAAGTGCAATGACAAAACCGTTGCAAAAAAGGTTTTATTTGAGCTGATCAGATGGTGTTACCATGGCCGAACACGACCAAGCTCCCGTTAGGTGTAACTATGATTCTAGTCAGCCAGGTCCCCAAATGAAACCGTGGCATTTATGCCGATCAAGTGGCATGGTCATGGTTCGGGTTCGACCAAGCCCCCAAGTGATTCTGTGGCCTTAGGCCGATCAAGAGGAATGACTGGTTCAGACATGACCAAGTCCCCAAGTGATCTGGTGGCTCTCGCCTATCAAGAGGCATGGTATTGATTCGGACACGACCAAACCCCCAAGTGATATGATGCTTTTAAAAAGAAAACTCAAGGGGTAAATCGGAGGCCGCTTTAGAGCAACTCCGTGTAACCTCACATGATGTAAAAGAACAGATACCCCGCTTTAGCTGAGGTTCCGGTTTATTATATTTAATCATACTATATACATTGTCATATGATGTACACAAGTATAGCCAATGGCTCAGGTATAGTAAGGCCGAAGATGAGCTATGTTCCATGGCCTGTTGGTCTCCTCCTCTGATGTGCGTCAGTCTTTATGCTCTCGAATATCGATCAGATAGTATGACCCGTTGTGCAGATTCTTACTGACCACGAAAGGCCCCTCCCAAGGTGGGGATAGCTTATGCATATCAGTCTGATCTTGGATGAGCCGAAGCACCAAATCTCCTTCCTGAAAGGTTCTGGTTCTGACTCGGCGACTGTGATAACGACGAAGATCCTGCTGGTAAATTGCCGATCGGGTGGCTGCGATGTCACGCTCTTCATCCAACTGGTCCAAAGCATCTTGCCGTGCTGTCTCATTGTCTGCTTCAATGTAAGCCGTCACACGAGGTGAATCATGACGGATATCACTGGGGAGAACCTCCTCCGCTCCATAAACCATGAAGAACGGTGTATATCCTGTTGATCTATTGGGTGTTGTATTGATGCTCCATAACAAAGATGGTAATTCTTCTACCCAACAACCCGGCGTTCTCTGCAAAGGAACCATGAGCCGGGGCTTGATGCCTCTCAAGATCTCTTGATTAGCTCTTTCTGCTTGACCATTGGACTGTGGATGTGCCACTGATGAAACATCGAGCCGGATGTGCTCCGTTCGCAGAACTCCTTCATAGCACCTTTGGACAAATTGGTATCATTATCTGTGATAACACTGTGCGGAAAGCCAAACCGGAAAATCACCTTTTTGATGAACTGAACCACCATGGCCGCATCACACTTGCTAACAGGTTCTGCCTCCACCCACTTTGTAAACTTGTCAACCGCCACCAGGAGGTGGGTCTTCTTATCTTTGGACCTTTTGAAAGGCCCAACCATATCCAGCCCCCAAGTCGCAAACGGCCAAGTAATTGGAATCATTCTCAATTCTTGAGTCGGTACATGAGCACGTCTTGAAAACCTTTGGCAACCATCACATCGTCTGACCAGATCCTCCGCATCAACATGAGTAGTTAACCAATAGAAGCCATGGCGAAACGCTTTAGCCACCAAAGACTTTGAACCGGCGTGGTGACCACAATATCCTTTGTGGATCTCACGCAAAATTTCACGGCCTTCTTCAGGAGACATGCAGCGTTGAAAAGCTCCTGATACACTGCAATGATGCAACTCGCCGTTGATGATAGCCATGGACTTGGATCGCCGAATTATTTGCCGGGCCAGAATCTCATCCTCTGGCAACTCGCCCCGGTTCTTATACGCCAGATAAGGAAGCGTCCAATCCGGAATAACATGAAGAGCTGCCACCAATTGAGCCTCCGGATCAGGAATAGCCAAATCCTCTTCACCAGGGATCTTGACCGACGGGTTGTGCAGCACATCCAGAAAGACATTGGGCGGGACCGGTTTGCGCTGAGAGCCCAGCCGGTTAAAGCGTCCGCCACTTCATTTTTCCACCGGTCCACATGGTCCACCTGATAGCCTTTGAAATAACCTACAACAGTATCCACCTCCTGACGATATGCTGCCATGAGTGGGTCCTTGGAGTCCCAAGTGCTAGACACTTGCTGAGCCACAAGGTCCGAGTCACTGAAGCACTTAACTCGACTTAGATTCATCTCCTTAGCCATCCGGAGACCATGGAGCAAGGCTTCATACTCAGCTGCATTGTTAGTACAAGGGAACATTAAGCGGAGAACATAACAAAACTTATCACCTCGTGGGGAAGTTAATACGACTCCAGCCCCCGAGCCTTCCAACTGCCTGGATCTGTCAAAATGGATGGTCCAATACGTGTGATCCGGCTTTTCTTCAGGTGCTTGCATTTCCGTCCAATCATTGATGAAATCAACAAGTGCTTGAGACTTAACCGCTGTCCGAGGCACATACTTCAAATCGTACGACCCCAGCTCTATGGCCCACTTTGCAATCCGGCCAGTTGCTTCCCAGTTCTGGATGATATCTCCCAAAGGAGCAGAACTGACCACCATAATTGGGTGCCCTTGGAAATATTGTTTAAGATTCCGGCTTGCCATAAAAACTCCATACACCAGCTTCTGCCAATGCGGATACCTTTGCTTGGACTCGATTAGCACCTCGCTGATAAAATAGACCGGTCGTTGAACCGGATGCTCCTTGCCTGCCTCCTTTCGCTCCACCACAATAGCCACGCTGACCGCCCGAGCATTGGCAGCAACATAGAGCAGCAATGGCTCCTTGTCAATGGGAACGGCGAGCACCGGCGGATTGGCCAATTGCCGCTTTAAGTCCTCAAACACTTCATTAGTGGCGGAACTCCAGGCAAACTGATCCGTCTTTTTCAACATCTGATACAAAGGGATTGCCTTCTCACCAAGACGACTGATAAACCGGCTTAATGCTGCAATCCGGCCGGCCAGCCGTTGAACATCATTGATACACTTTTGCTTAGCCAGGGAGGTGATGGCCGTGATCTTCTCCGGATTAGCCTCAATTCCTCTGTTGGACACCAGAAAACCCAATAGCTTGCCCGCCGGTACACCAAAGACACACTTGTCCGGATTAAGCATCATCTTGTATGTCCCCAGGTTATCAAAGGTTTCCTTCAAATCAGCAATCAAAGTCTCCTTCTCCCTAGACTTAACCACGATATCATCCATGTAAGCATGTACATTACGACCGATTTGCTTGTGAAGACAATTTTGTACACACCATTGATAAGTTGCCCGGGCACTCTTGAGCCCGAAGGGCATAGACACATAGCAGAAGGCTCCAAAGGGAGTTATAAATGCTGTCTTCTCCTGGTCCTTAACTGCCATTTTGATCTGATGATAGCCAGAATACGCATCCAAAAAACTTAAACGCTCACAACCCGCCATAGCATCAATAATTTGATCAATACGGGGGAGGGCAAAAGGATCTGCTGGACAAGCCTTATTAAGATCTGTATAATCCACACACATGCGCCAGGTGCCGTTTTTCTTGAGGACCAGCACCGGATTGGCAAGCCACTCAGGGTGAAAAACTTCAACAATAAAGCCAGCTGCTAAGAGCCTGGCTACCTCTTCTCAAATCGCCTTGCGTCTTTCTTCGTTAAACCGGCGGAGGAACTATTTCACCGGTTTATACTTAGGATCCACATTAAGTGTGTGCTCAGTGAGTTGCCTCGGTACACCTGGCATGTCAGAGGGCTTCCATGCAAAAATGTCCCGATTCTCACGGATGAACTCGATGAGCGCGCTTTCCTATTTCGGATCCAAGTTGGCACTGATGCTGAACTGCTTGGACGAATCGCCAGGTACGAAGTCAACAAGCTTAGTTTCTGCTGTCAATTTGAACTTCAGAGCCGGATCATGCTCCGTAGTTGGCTTCTTCAACGGAGTCATGTCCGCCGAATCAACATTGTCTTTATAGTACTTCAACTCCTCGGTGGCACAAACCGACTCTGCATAAGCCGCATCTCCTTCCTCGCATTTCAAAGCGATTTTGCAGCTTCCGTGAACTGTTATTGTCCCCTTGTGACCCGGCATCTTGAGCTGCAAATATACATAACAGGGCCGGGCCATAAACTTGGCGTAGGCCGGTCGCCCAAACAGGGCATGATATGGACTTTGGATTTTCACCACTTCAAACGTCAATGTCTCCGACCTGGAATCATGATTATCCCCAAAGGCCACTTCCAGAGCTATCTTACCAACGGGATATGCTGATCTGCCAGGCACTACACCGTGGAATACTGTATTAGACGGTTTGAGATTCTTATCTGTTAGTCCCATACGATGGAAGGTCTCATAGTACAGGATGTTAATGCTGCTCCCTCCATCCATGAGCACCTTGGTGAACTTGTAACCTCCCACCTAAGGCGCCACCACCAGAGCCAACTGACCCGGATTATCGACCTGGGGAGGATGATCTTCTCTGCTCCATATGATTGACTGTTCAGACCAACGTAAATAACGGGGTATGGCCGGTTCAACAGAGTTGACTGCCCGCCTCTGAATCTTCCGGTCTCGCTTGTCCAAGCTAGTGGTGAAGACATGGTACTGCCCACTACTCAACTCCTTTGGGTTGCTCTGGTAACCTGACTGTTGCTGCTATTGGTTGTAACCACCCTGGTTGTTCTGACTATTTTGACCATTATGTCCGCCCAGATTACCATTGAATCCCGAACCGGAACTTCCTCCACCGTAACCCGGCCCGGATCCTGAGCCACCACCAGATTCGTGATCATATGGGAAATTATTAGAATTCTTGAACTCCTGCATAATAAAGCAATCCTTCCAAAGGTGGTTTGCTGGCGCCTCCTTCGTCCCATGTCTTGGACAGGGCTGGCTTAGCAGATAGTTTAGGCAGTTTGGGTTAGGGTTGGGCGCTCCATTACGATTTTTCGGTCTACCCTTGCGTCGCTGGCCATTGTCCTGTGCGTTGGTATTAGCCACAAAGTCCATGTTACCATCTGCCTTACGCTTGCCCCCACCACCATTGCCTGCCCAGTGATGCTGCTGACCTTTGGAGCTGCTGTTCTTCTTCCCTTTCCCTGTCTTGTCATCATCAGATTCGGGATCCTTGGTACTATCAGAATCAGCATATTTCACCAAAGCGGCCATGAGGGTCCCCATGTCGGTGCAATGACGCTTCATCCGTCCCAACTTTAGCTTCAGGGGCCCAAACTGGCAGTTGCCTTCTAGGGTTAATACTGCGGTGTCAGCATTGATGCGGTCTGAGGAGTGCAACACTTGTGAAACCCGACGCACCCAATGAGTCATTGATTCTCCTTCCTCCTGGACGCATGCAGCTAAGTACACTATCGACATAGGCTGTTTACAGGTATCCTTGAAATTGCTGATAAACCAGGCTCGTAATTGGGCCCATGAACTGATAGAATTAACCGGCAAGCTTTTTAACCAAGTATGGGCCGTTCCTTCAAGCATCATGGTGAAGTATTTCGCACACGCCGCGTCATCCACATCAAGCATCTCCATGGCCATCTCATAGCTCTCCACCCATGTCTCTGGAGGTTGATCTGCCGTGTAATTCGGTACTTTGCGCGGGCCTTTGAAATCCTTGGGCAGGCGCATGTTGCGTAAAGCGGGGATAAGGCAAGGCACCCCCAAAGAACTAGAAGTAACACTAGGTTCAGTCAAGGTGGTCGGACGAACCGGCGTGAGCTGCCGAGCCTGATGCTGTGTGGCTAACTCGGCCTCCCTGCGCACGCGGGCCCGGTCCACCACTTCCTGAGCGTTATCAGCACCACCCGCCGGGCGCCAACTGTCGTGGTTTTTTCACGGGGTGCCCCACATCGTTCATTACTCGACACTGCTAGTTCATCCATATGTCTGCTATAGCTCCGGCTTGGACGGGGGGTCGAGTGGATCCGGTCGCGGCTGTACGAGTATGCTTCCTGTTGGGCCAAAGCTGTCCTCAGAAGTTCCTTGACCCGTCGCGTCTCTACTGCCTGCGGCGAGTCACCTTCAATTGGAATGGCCTCCAGCCGTGCAGCAGCGGCAACAAGATTCTCCATTGGGTTGGAGTAGTGACCCGAAGGTGTTAAAGCAGCCTGAGGTATAACGGTGTTTTGACGAGGCGGGTCCATCTGACGAGGCTGAACCGGTGCACCGGTCCCAGGGGCTTCTGCCCAGTTTCCCTCCAGCGGATTGCCGACTCTTGGTCCTGGAGTGTTGAAAAGGTCTCTGGCCTTGAAAACCGGAGGTAAGCGGGATCGGTGCTTCCTCCTCATGACTTCATGCGACGCGCTCTGGTCCAACATAAGCCTGTAGGCCTGCGCGTCTAAAGCGGCCCGCTCTACGGCCATCCTGGTGTCCTCAGCCGCCAGATCCGCCTTGGCCTGGGTGATCTGTTCCTTTACCTTTGCAATCTCCGCGTTGTGAACGTCCTGATCTAGCGGATTAACTTCCGCCATAAGCACAACCAACGCATCAAATAGTTCTGATAGAACTTGAGCTGGCGGGCGCACAGGGCCTCCTGCCCCGGCATCCGTCGCCGCTGCTGAAACAGAGATCGTTGCCGCAGCTGTTGAAGAATGAAGTGCTACTTGTGTTCCGGCCATGAATATTCCAACCCGGTTGGGCAGATCAGAGGGGTCCGGAATACTGTCGCCATCGGAACAGCTCCCAATCTGGCCATCTTGTAGCTGATAAAGAGATTCGGTTCCTCCGGTCGAAGATTCGTCACCGGAACAAACGACGGTCGCGCCGCGAAATTCCGATCCGTCCTCATAACTCCCTCCATGGATGACTCCCACGAAGGCACGCTTCATGGCCGGTTTAACCCGGGCGGATCGCGCACGCTGAGCCGTCTCGACGAGGTCGGTGCAGATGTCCGGCTCAAGGCCCGGTTCACCAATCTTGCCAATGAAAACGTGAATGCTACCAAAGGGGACCCGGTACCCGTACTCAATTGAGCCGGCCTCGGGGCCCCAGCCTGCATCGTCGATGTAGAGCTTGCCGTGATGACTCTTAGTCATCCGGCCTACAGCGTAGCCCACGAGTCCTTCAAAGCGGCCCTCCAAGAACCGGAAACCATCGTGCGATAGCCCCACGGTGGGCGCCAACTGTCGTGGTTTTGTCACGGCAGATGTCCTAGAGAAAGGACTTAGTCGTGGAGCCATCGCGACAGGTTAGCTTGAAGGGGTTAAAGCGGACACAAGGACGCAAGAGAGTTTATACTAGCTCGGCCCCTTCAATGAAGGTAAAAGCCTACGTCTAGTTGTGATGGAATTGATGGGGTTTCGATGACTAGGGAGCAAATAAGCTTCTCCTATGTCTCAAGTTGTTGTCTGTTGTCCTTGAACCGCCGCCGGGTCGTCCCCTTATATACACGGGTGACTCCCGTCAGCTTACGGAGTCCCAATACCGGCTCATAGATGTGTCCAGTTTGGTCTCTACTTATTCCTAACTTCAATACAAGTTAATTACTAACGCCGGTTTATGGCTACAGGCCTTGAACCGACCATGGGCCTTGAGCCCTCCTCTGCCTTCTTGGGCTTTAACATACTTAACTACTGACAAAGTAACCCATCCCAGATAGGCCGGTTTACGTCCAGTAGTAATATCCCCAACACCGTGGTTTACCTTCATCTTGCACATGCAAATCCTGTCTGATACTCAGGTGTGTCAAGTCAATCCTAGATTTTAAGGTATCTTTCGTCTTGCCTTCAATATTAAGAAGTGTGCCGATAATGCTGTCACATATATTTTTCTCGATGTGCATCACATCAAGATTATGCCGCAGATACAAATCTTTCCAATACTCAAAGTCCCACAAAGTGGACCTGCGGGTAAACAATAATCTCTCTTCTGCCCTGCCATGCTTCCTTTTCCCGCTACCTTTATCAGGATGGTTTCCTGGTGTAATATGCCTGACCTTCTCTTATTCCACTTGCAACTCATCAGCGGTGAGCCTCTTTGGCGCACCAAGGTTTTCATGCTTTGCATTGAACACATGTCTTCAGTATTTTCTAGGATGCATCTTGTCCTTGGCAAGGAAACGACAGTGTCCAATGTAACAGATCTTGCTAAGTATTGCGTATGACAGCGGATTCCTGTCACCGCGAACACATGCATTGTAACCATGTGTCGTTTTCCCTAACACAGTGCCCAAAGCCGGATAATCATGGATGCACCAAATTATAACAGCACGCAGAAAGAAATCAACTGGTGGGCTGCTATATAGGTCTCGAGTGAGAACACCCCTCCATAGCTGTTGAAGTTCCTCCACAAGAGGCTCCATGAACAAATCAAAATCCTTTCCAGGACTTTTTGGACCTGGGATGAGCAAGGCCATCAAGTAGTTTGATTCTTTGGTGCAGACATTTGGAGGCATGTTGTAAGGGATAACAAGCACTGGCCACATGCTATATGTGGTGCTCTGGTGGCCAAATGGGTTAAATCCATCTGAAGCTAAGGCAAGTCTAATGTTTCTTGGGTCAACAACAAACTTTTTGTGCTTCCGATTGAAGCTTTTCCACTCACTACCATGTGATGGATGGCTCATTACATTCTGATCTCTGTACTCCTGGTTCCTAGAATGCCACAATACATCCTGTCTTGTTTCAACATCATGAAACAACCTCTGTAATCTTGGTGTAATTGGAAAATGTCTCAGAACATTATGAGGAATCCTCTTCACAGCATCGCCATCTTTCCATCTTGATGATTTGCATTTCAGGCATTCACTTAAGTTGGAATAATCCTTCTGGAACAGAACACAATTATTCTTACAAACATGGATCATATCATATCCAATTCCAACTTCACGAAGGAAATTCTTCATTTTACTATAGGTGTGTGGCAGCTGAGACGCATCTAGGAAAGCTTTGCAGAAAGCAGCCAACATCGCATCGAATGATTTTCTGGTCATCCGCTCAGATGTCTTCACCTGAAGAAAGGTGACCACAACTGAGAATACTGACAGCTTATTTCTTGGGGTGACAGCCACGTTGCATTGTTCCAACATGCGGACCCACCGTTTTTCTTTTGCAGGTGAAAGTTCATGGAATGCACGAGCATTTCGTAGCATTGTTTCAATGTTGGTCAAACTCACTAGCTCCGCCACCACCTCCTCCTCCTCCTCCTCCTCCTCCTCTTCCACCTGAGCATCAGGCAGATCAAGATGGTGATCTACTGCTTCCACGTAGTCAATAACATTAACGTTCACAGCTTCACCATGATGAACCCACCTAGTATATGTGACCGACATCCCATACAAGTGTAGATGATTTTGCACAGTTGACTGGGGTCTTGTAACTGAATTCATACAACTACTACACGGGCAGAGCACATCTGATTTCGGACCACCGTACTCAGCTCTGATAAAGTTCATGAAGTTTTCAACCCCCTCGACATATGCAGCAGAGAATCTTCGAGCAGAAGTTATCCAAGTCCTGTCCATATGTTAGACATACAAATTAGTTCTTCTATTAGATATTACAGGAAAAACATATATGCTTTTTTATGAAGTCCAGAAGAAAATACCTAGGTCGATGTCTAAAGCTATGGCATGATATTTGGACGAGCATATCTAAGTAACGAAATATATGTAAAGCTAATTCAACAAACAGATTTGAGTCCTAAATTATGGCAGGCTGTTTCAGCAGTCAATGAGGGCGAGCACACAACCATCGAACTATTGAAGGCCATCACAACAACAAAGATCGAGTATAAAATGGTGTAGAGCTATTTCAGCTAACAGATTGGCTACTAAACCATGGCAATCTACGTCACAATAAATATATGGCAGGATATTTTAGCAACTAGTCGGCCTTGGCATGCCATGTCAGCTAAGCAGATTGAGTGCAGAACAGGGCAAGGAAGCTTCTTAAGCAGAGCATATTGACTGTAAACTACTTCGGCAAACAGTGAGATTAACAACGCCTATCAGCTAACATTCAACGCTACACCGACATGCGCGGGGCGTCAGTCTAGAATGCGCGTACCATGGGAGAAGCTGACCGCCATGCGTCTCCACACGAACGTCGCCAGCGGTGGAGGCGCTGACCACCGTGCGCCTCCACAAGAACGTCGCCAGCGGTGGCGGTGCAGCTAGAGGACGACAGTCTATGAGAGCGTACTGTGGGAGCGAGAGGATCACCGTGCGTCCCCTCGACGAACCGCGGCGCTCACATATCAGCGTGGCGGGGAGGGCGGCTTTGGCGGAGCGAATGGAGTGGAGGTGGACGGGGGGAGGGGGTTTGGGGAATATTATTGGCTAGTTGACCGAAGGGCGGTTGAATCTAGGATTTGGGAGGAATTTTTGGGTGGGGGAGGACTTTCGCGCAGTGGGCGTGGGGGGGGGGGGGGGGGGGGGGGGGGGGGGGGGGGGAGTTTGGCGCATGGTCGGTTCCTCCAAGTACAGTCCCACGTGTCAATGAAGAGGCAAGCCTAAGCGCGTTCCGTTTGCGTGAGCCGTGTGCTGGACCGAACGTGTGTGGGGTGCAATGCGACCGCGACAGGGGTACTGTGAGTGTAGCGCCTTTTTTCCTTTTACACTAGGTGCTTCGCCCCATCAAAAAAACTTGTTGCTTCGCGCGATCCATCGATACTACTACTAATAATCCGGTAATCCCGACTAAAACAGCGCGGACGGTTCTTTTCCCGCGCGATATGCTGGGAGGTTGGCTTAGTTGGGTTTTTTAGGACGAGTAATGCTACACCTACATAGTCCCAGTTACGTAATTAACATAATGTGAAACGTGTGAGCTGTTGATTGTAGATTGGGGGGAGGGAGGGGCCCACCACCATGAAAATTAGGGGAGGAGAGAGAGAGGCAATTTACGTTAACCCTTTCATTGGTTCCCATAGATGTAGAAAGATGTGAAATGCATGAATGTGCATTTGCAGATAAGGCCTTCCCTCGTTCATCCTTTTCTCCCACAAGATCTTGATCTTCCGTGCAACGCACGTGCATCTTGCTAGTACTCCTACAATATACTATATTATTGTGAAAGTTCATATACACCGACTGAGATTAATGCAAACACGGCAGATTTTCATTACATTTCGAACTTTTATAGGACAGAAAAATAAAAGAAACCCGACCCTAAACCTATTCTATGGCGGCGACCGACGTCCTCCATCTGCGATCTCCATGTACGGGGGCGGGGTTCAAGATCCATGAAGTGAGGGTGCAGTCTCCGGCGAGGAAAAGTAGAACACGGGAGACGGACCGGCCAGTTAGCACACAATGCCCTACTCATCCTCGGAGGAGTCCCCGACCTCGGCAGTGCCGGATGTTGGACGACGGAAAGTAGGACGCGTGGCTGACGGTGCTCCCCTCGTCGGCTGCCAGCGTGGCCACCGCTTGTGCGACGACTTGAGCGAGGGAGGCAACCTCAGGCTCCATCCTCGAAGACAAGCTCTCCCACAGAGCGTTCGCCCTTGCGGTCATGGCGGATGTGGTGCTAGGTAGGAGAAAGATGCGCTATGGTGTGGAGGTTAGCTGGGCGTTGCCGCTTTAAGTAGCGCATTCCGGTGAGGCCAAGTGTCCTGGTGCGTCATTAAGTCGCCAGAGTTGGTTCCTCGGGCACCGAGCCTCTTAACGACGGCATACGGATAAACGACATGAATGCGGGCAGCCGGCGCCGGCTGGGAATGCACTGCGCGACGGTGCAAGGGACGAGGGTTTTTGGTCTGCTAGGGTAGTCAGCTGCGGTCGTGGCAATGATGGAGATTCCCTTTGCCCACATGAGATTGACGAATGTCATTGAAAAAGCAAGACGACCGTGTCTAGCGACGATGTGCGTGTCGCTCACCGTGGTCGCCGTGTCCAGAGGCGGTGTTGGAGCTGCGCCACGTTGTTGGCCCCCACGACCCACATGAACGGGTGCCGGTGGCGAGGAGGTCGTGGGCCAGCTCCTCCATTGGACTAGCTTGCTCTACGTCGTCCCGACAGGTGTGCCCCACATGTCGATTTCCCTGTTTTCCCAGCCATATTCGAGCGTCAGTGCTCCGCGTTACGCATTAGGCCTTTCACTATGTAGGCCAAGCGAGACAGCTTATTATTTATTTGATCCATTCAAGTATAATCATGTGGCGTTTGCTTATTTCTCATTCCTCTCCAACCCTCTTCGCCATCAATCATGTCGCCCTCCGGTCGGGTCCATCCTCCCGCATGCCTCATTTGAACATTCTGCTGAGTATCATTCGCATGTGGGCCTAGACCATGCTTGTATTTCCAATGTTTATTTGTAATTTGTCCGACATGCAGACAAACAAATGGTTCGTTTGAAGTTTCACTTTGCCTCCACTATGTGTCGCTTCGCGTCTTAGTTTTGACATCCCACTCGGTTCATGCCCCGACACATGTTGACGAGATCGATTGATGTTCAGAGATCAATTGCGTGTCGTGCAAGGAGATAAAGGTTTGGTCTATTTCTATGATAGAAATGACCCGCGGGGGGGGGGTGTCTGTGGGGATCAAAGGGAGTATGTTATACGTTCATAAGCGAAACAAATGTATTGTACCCACCCTAGTCCTCTTTCAATCAATCTCCGGACCCTGAGATGAAATCGTGAGAGAACGAGTGGGGGCATGTGTGATACCTAAGGCGGATTCAAAATTTTGAACCGGTGATCATAGCATCCACAAATCATATATAAAGGGTATTCAATGTTTGTTTCGTTTTGAACGTACAATATACTCCCTCCCATCCTTTCTAGTTTACATATAAGTTTTATGTGTAGTCAAAGTATCTCTACTTTGATAAAAAAGTATCAACATTCAACAACACCCAATCAATATTGTTAGATTCGTACGTACTACTATATTTGTACTCGAGATGGTTTCCAATTTTTTTTCAACCACGTGAATGTGCTTGTTCTCGTGCATGCTCTTCCTACTAGGATTTTGCCACTTATAGACAGTCCAATAGTAACTTTTTTAAGCTCCCTGTCCAATAGTACTAGTGGAGTACTGACAACATCTGTACTAGAGTATGCAGTGCTCATAGTTGTACTCCCTCTTTCCATTTATATAGGGCCTATGTGGAGGAGAGAGATGTGAAAAAGTAAGGGGAGTGAGCTCTCATGCAAGAGCCTAGCTATATATGCATTCCTAGTTAAATACGTACAATAAATATGAATGAAGAGATGGAGAGGAGATGGAAAAAAGTACTAATACGATACCCAACCTTATAATTTTTTGCGGGAAATAGCCAACCTTATAGCCCACACTAACTGTATGAGTGCATATAATAGATGATGGCTATAGATGACATGGCAGTTCCTTATAGCCATCGACTGGCTATATTATTAACCATGCTCTAATGCATTTTTCAAAACCGCATTTGACTATTGACAAGATTAATAGTACATGAGATGTATAATGTGAAAATTATATCATTGGAAGCTGTCGGATTTCGGGTTCCGGCAGACCCTTGAGGTTCGAACACTGGGGTGCGCGCGGAGATCTCTCCCCTACCGATCTACGTCCGATCCTCTCGTGCAAACTAAGATGAAAATGATGAACAACACAAGAGACACGAGGTTTATACTGGTTCGGGCCACCATTGTGGTGTAATACCCTACTCCAGTGTGTGGTGTGGTTGATTGCCTCTGGGGCTGATGATGGACAGTACAAGGGAATAACAGCCTCGCAACGGGTGCTCTTGAGCTGATGCGATGTGTTCTACTTAGTCTCTACTGGGTTTCTCCTCGTCCGTCCCCGTCCTCTCCTCCTTTGTGGAGGCTAGTTCTATTTATAGAGGACCTGGGCCTCTCCCCGAATAATTGAGCGGGAAGGGCGCCAATAATTGGCCATTTTGAAGGGGAACATCTAGTACAAGTTATCCTGACCAAAGGTGGTCTTCGGCTGCCAAAAGCACTAGTGATGACGCCGTCTTGGGCTCCACGGTGACCTCCGTCCGGCCGTCCGGCTGGTCTTGGTCTCGTTGCACCGGAATGGCAACCTTTGCCTGATGCCTTGGCCTGTGCTTGCCCCCTTTGTACCAAAGGGGAAACAAGGACCCTGCGCAGGCCGGCGCCCGCCTGGCGCCCGCCTGGCCTTGATCGTCATGGCTTGCGTCATGGGATCCTTGTGAGGTACCCTTGCATTGTTCTCTCCGCCTCCTCGTGAGCCTACTTGATGAGGCCGCTCTTGAGGAAGCTTCCTGTCGTCCGCCCCGTGAGGCTTGGCCCCTCGCGAGGGTCTTGAGCTTGGGCTGATGAAGATGGGCCATGCTGGGCCCCCACCTGAGCCACGCCGCAGGCCGCAGGCAAGCAAGTCTGGGGACCCACGTTCCCAGAACACCGACAGTAGCCCCCGGGCCCAAGGCGCGCACGGGCTTGGCTTAGCAGAGAAGTGAAGGGGCAAGCATGAAGCACCACGGGCCCTAACAGCCCGCGGCCTTGGGCGCCGTGTGGCGGTTGATTGGGCATGGGCGTCTGCACTTCCCACGACGCCTCGGCAACTGCACGGCTGACAAAAGGGGGTGCCCAGGCCAGGCTTACTTGCCCTGCTCTCGTCCATCTTGCCCTAGATCCCCCTTCTCGTTCTCCTTCCTCTTGCTCCCGAAATCCTCCAGATCTGTCTCAATCCTTCGCATCCGGCACTCCATGGCGCCTCGCAAGTCCCCGGCTGATGCTTGGTACTCGCCGGCCCTGGATTCCCCGAATTTGTCAGAGAAGAACCTCGCCCTCGCGCGCCTGATGACGATGGCGCAGGGCAGCGAGGGGGCGGCTGTGCTCAAGGTCGGCTCTAATCAGCCTGAGGGCAAGGGGAGCACCTTCTACCCGTTCTTCATGAGCGCCATTGTCGCCGGTCTGGTGCCTCCTTTCTCTGAGTTCTTCCATGCCGTTCTCCGCCAATACAACTTGCAGGCTCTGCATCTCCACCCCAACTCTGTCCTTCTCCTGGCGATTTTTGCCTACTATTGCGAGGCTCATGTTGGTGTGAAGCCCTCGGTGGCCTTGCCGCGCCACTTTTTCTCCCTCTGGGTTTCTGGCGCTCAGATCTCCGCATGCGCGAGCTTCATTACATACTCCAGCTCCAACTCCATCTCGAAGCCTGGGAAGAGGATCGAAGGCTACTGGAGCAAGTGGGTCATGATGGATGTCGGGCGCCTCCACCCTTGTCTGGTATTGCCCATGGGGCAACCTAGGTCCGTTGACGCATGGTCCCGCGTGGAGCTCGTCGACCCTCGCGTGAAGGCGGTGTTGAGGAGGATGAACGTGGACCTAAGGCCAAGCAACTCAGAGGCGGCGAAGCTGACCGTGGCCATGCTCCTGAGGGAGTTCTTGGAGCACCGGGTGGCTCCGCTCCAGGAGCACTCGCTCCCACTGTGGAGGCTTGGAGGAGCAGACGCCGCCCTGCGCCTGAGATCCGAGGCCCTGACCGACGAGGATCTGGCTGCGGCCCTCCATTCCTTGGTTGGGGGAGACGTGGCGAGCCCGGTGGGCGCCCCCGTCCCCCTGTTCCTTCATGACGACCGGGAGCATGTGGTGAACGCCATGCCCACCTTCAACGGTGAGGGGCTGGTGCCCGCGGCAGCTCCCGAAGATCTGGCGGTCTTGGCGACGGTGAACTTGTCCTCCGGCAGGTCCAGCAGGGGAGAGGAGGAAGAAGAAGTGGAGGAGGAAGCGTCCGACTCAGAAGAGACTGGCGAGGATTGGGGGGAGTCCTTCCCTCGGCGCAGGTCCCAGGCCCTCCGCTCCATGCCGGACGACGATGTGGCCAGCGCCAGGCGAGGAGGGGGGCTCTTCCTCGGTCACGAGGAAGGGCAGGTCGAGCCTGGTTCCCCCAGGGTCTGCTCTGGTCCCTGGGGGGTCCAAGGCCAGCTCCATTCTTCCTGACGCGCCTTCTGCTTCCGGGCCCCCAAGGCTGACCCCCACTGCAGGCTCTCGGGCTTCAAGTTTGGCCGGAGGTTGCTTGAGTCCACGGACGACGTCCAGTAAGTGCTCGATTCATGCTCTGCTTGGTTTCTGCCGCTGAGGCTTGACATTTGCGCTCTTTTACCAGGCCGGCACCTGCGGCCAAGAGGTTGAAGGAGGCTTCTGCGGCCCTGCTTGGGGCGAATCCATCTACCGGGGCGACGCCTTCGGCTGTTGGGGGAGAGGACGGCGAGGCCCGTGCCTCTCTGACCCAACCGCCCTCGCGAGGCCAACTGGGGCACCCCGGCGAGGAGTCAGCCCCCGTGGCCCCTCTGGACCTGGAGTCGACTGTGCCCGACGCTGCGGCCGTGGCGGCCAAGGCTCAGGAGGTCCCTTCCTGCCAAGCCGTGGTCACGCTGCCATCTTCTCTGCCTGCTCCACAGGTTCTCGTCTCTTCTGCTCCCTCCGCCGCTGTCCTG
Source organism: Triticum urartu (assembly GCF_003073215.2). NCBI lineage: Eukaryota > Viridiplantae > Streptophyta > Magnoliopsida > Poales > Poaceae > Triticum > Triticum urartu. Next base: position 477,206,227 of record NC_053028.1, read on the forward strand.
GACCAGGTTGCCAATGAGCTAAGCCAACCGCGGGAGGATCTCCTGAGTGCGGACCCTCGTCTGGTGGCCGGGCGCCTGGAGTTGGCCTCTGGCTGGGCCCGTTCTGCTGCTTCTGTCCAGGCAGTGCTGAGCCAGGCCGTGTCGTCTTCCGACGAGGAGAAGCGGGCCGCTAACCAAGCCAAGGCCGCTCGCGACGCTGCCCTGGGCGACGCTGCAACTGCCCAGGGCTGCTGCAAGACGCTCTAGGCCGAGCTGCAAGGCCTGCGCGACGAGCTCGCCAAGGAGGTGCACAGCCGCCAGGAGAAGGAGAAGGAGATGAAGGCTAGGGAGGCCGCCGCCAAGGACCGGGATGCCAAGCTTGATGACCACCACAGCCGACTGGAGACGCTGGAGCGGTCGCTGAAGGCGAAGAGGACTGAGCTAGACGCCAAGGCGAAGGTCCTGACAGAGGACCGGGTGGCCTTTGCGGAGTTGGAGAAGAAGGCTCAAGGCATACTGAAGACACTGTATGAGAGCGGCCTGGAGGAGCCGTTGGCTAGTGCGGAGAACGGCCCCGCCAAGCTGCTCCCCTTCTTGGTTGATGCACTTGAGGACGTCGCAGATGGCCTTGGCCCCACGGTCGAGGCCGAGGCGCGTGCCCTGTCTTCTACGACACTGACGCATGTCCTCAGCCATGTCTACCTGCGCGACCCCAACGTCGACTTCGACAGCCTGCTGGAGCCCGTGAGCGGCGACCGTGTCGCTGCTGCCGCTAAGGCCGTGAAAGGCCGAGCCGAGGTTTTGCTAGGGAAGTTTCGCTCCCCCAGCGTCCTGCCTGGGCGCGGTGCCGCCGGCCTTGCAACCTCGAGAGGCGAAGCCGTCCAGTGTGACTCCACCACCGGTGACGGCGTTACTGGGGAGTGATCCCTTCGCGACTTCCATCCTGTTTTATTCCTGCACATGCACCATGCCTTGCGGAGGCGTTTAAACTTGTGTTTGGCGTTGTGGAACAATCTTATGGCTTGTAATATTTGCTTTGAATTTCCTGGAATTTGCATTTTCCTCTCCTACTTGCTTACGCTCTACGTCGGCAGGGCCCGGCCCCGCGCATACCTCACCCAGCGTTAGCCCCGACCGGAAAACAAGGACGGGACTAAGGAGTCAGGGGCTACGTGGCAAGTTAGGCTCCTGAGTCGCGATGCTCAGGAGTCCCCCTTGACGCGCGAGCAACAAGTAGGGAAGGGGGAGCGAGGAGTGGATTGATCGTTCTACATCGGTAGGGCCCGGCACCGCACGTACCTCACCCAGCATTAGCCCCGACCGGAATCCAAGGACGGGACTAAGGAGTGAGGGGCTACGTGGCAAGTTAGGCTCCTGAGTCGCGATGCTCAGGGGTCCCCCTAGACGCTCAAACGGGTTTTGTACCTTGGCTCCGCTCGGGGAGTGGCGCGCGACGACCAGGTCCAAGGGACCTGGCTAGGTGCCGTGCGCTCGGGTGAGGCCCGGGCGTAGCCCCCGTGTCCATCCCCCTCGCACGGCACTCCCGAGGGGAGGCGTTGCGATGGTGCCGGACACTGAGCTCTGGGCTCCCTGAGGTTGGTACGGCTGTGGGCCACCCTCAGTTGTTTATCACCAACACGGAGCATAGCGCTTCCGTATGTGTACGGGCATAGCCGCTCCTCGGCAGTGTCGTCAGCCAGCACGGAGCATGGTGCTTCCACTGGTGCGTGGGAGGGGGCTCCCCTCCGGGAGGAGCCCTCGGGGCGTGTACAGCCCTGCCCTGACACGTGGCCGGCACGGTAGGGCTAGGAGAGGTGTATCTAGGCACCCGTGAGCCAGCGCGGGACTCACGAGGCCCTACCTCGGGGCGGGTTGCGCCTGGCTTTGGGCCTTTATCAATTGGTGTGTTCGTGCAGGGTTGTTAGAATGCAAATGCTCTACGTCCTCAGGTCCCGGCCCTCGAGCGAGCTCAGCCGCCGTTGGTATGACAGGTCGCGATGCTGTGGGTCAAGGCCAGGGGGTGAGGGCTGGAGAGCTAGTAAGAGCCCATGAGTCGCTATGCTCAGGCGCCCCCCTTTTAACGTGCAAGCGCTTTGCGTGACGACAAGCAGTAGGTGATAATTATGGGAATCAGATTAAGCGTGAAAGAACAACTTCATCCTAGGGTAAATGCTGGAAAAGCAACTGCCGCTGGGTCGGGCCCGAACGGTGTGGGGATGATGCAGCCCGAGGGGCGCCCCCAACAAGGTAAGTAAAGATCATAAACAAAATGGATACATGTCGCGGGGACGGACGCACGCGGCCTGGGAATGGTGCAGCCCTGTGGGCGCTCCCAGCTGAAGGTAGAACTCTGAAAGATGTCACCTGGTGCTGTTGAAGATGAAGTGATGCTGAGGAAGTGAGAGATGCGTGGTGTAGACATCGGCCCTCATGAGCCCCCAGGCCCAGGGGCCTCGGGAGGCTCCGGTGGCACGTGCAGGTCTTCGGGGACCATCGCCACCTCCGCCAGGACCGCGCGATGCCTGACCTCCCGAGCCTCCAGAATGCTCCTCAACAGGCGCTGATGTGCAGTGACCGCGCTCGGCAGGCCGAAGGGCATGCGAACGTAGCTATGAGGTGGTCCCTCGCAGCACCATACGGCCAAAGGCCATAGGCGTTCCTGGGACGCAGCTCGGTTGAGCCCTGGTACGTCGACGCAGACGCGCAATCCTCCATCCTCGCCTGGATGTGGGGCCACGGCAGGTAAGCGGCGGCTGCCACGCATGACTCTGGACTCTTGTAGCTCATGGGTGTTCCTTGCGATGAACTCCTGAGGGTTTGGTCTCCTTTGACTTGTACCTTCCCGAGGGAAGCGTGCTTGAAAGCACCCCTCCAAGTGGTGCCCGAGCACCTCCCCCGCGACCTTGGCAAGGTCGGCGGCTCTCCAAGAGAGAGCCCCCGAGCCCTGCCTAAGGAGGGCGCCGGGCGCGCCTTCCTATGCATGAGAGGGTGGCGCTCCCTGATCGGGCGTGAATCCTGACACAATACCTCCGAAGGTGCCTGCCTCCTTGTGGCTCGGGCCAGGTGAGGTCTTCTTCTTCTTGAGGGTCGCCTCGGGAGGCCTCCCGCTCCTGTGATCTGGGTCTTCGATTGCTGCGGCTTGGAACGCATGCTCAAGCGAGCACACCGCGTCCCTTTCTTCACAGGGTACGATGATGACTCCACCGCTTCCTAGCATTTTGAGGACATTGTAACCGTGGTGGGTCACTGCCATGAACTTGGCTAGGGTTGGGTACCCAAGGATGGCGTTGTACGGCAGGCGGATGTGAGCGACGTCGAAGTCGATGAGCTCAGTGCGGTAGTTGTTGCGTTGCCCGAAGGTGACCGGAAGGCGAACTTGCCCAATTGGAACAATGGAACCATCGGTGACTCCTGAGAAAGGCTTGGTCGGCTAAAGCTGGTCGTACGGTACTTGGAGATTGTCGAACGTCTCGACAGACAGGACGTTGAGTCCTGCCTCGCCATCGATGAGGGTCCTGGTGACTTGCACGTTGCTGATGACTGGGGAGCAAAGCATCGGGAGGACTCCGGCCATTGCCGCACACTTGAGCTGGTTTGCAGAACTGAACGTGATCGCGCACGTAGACCACCTGAGAGGGCGCGTGGCCTGAAGCTTGGGAAGGACTGCATTCACCTCACGAGCAAACTACTTGAAGATGCGCTGTGAGGCTGGAGCCTGGGCGCCACCCAAGATGCAAGCAATTGCACGCAGCTCTTGGAAGTCCCCAGCCCCATCGTATTGGTGTTGGTCTTTGTTCCTCCTTGGTGGAGGCGGCAGAGGAGGGAGGCCTGCGTTGCCGTGCGGGTGGCCCTCACGAGGCTGGTCCCTCCAGCCTCCCTCGCAAGGCTGGTCCTGCCAGAGGTCCTCGCGAGGGCGGTCATGCCATCCCTGGCGAAGGCCACGGTCTTCCCATCGTCCGCCACCTCTTCCTCCTCCTCGGCCATAGCTCCTGTCGTTGCGCTCTGGGCGTCGGCCGATTCGCCCATCTCGCACGGCTCTGAGCTCTTGACATTCATTGGTGTATTGGGTGTGGAGGTCATGGTACACGCAGTACCGTCCGCCCTTGGATGACTCAGGCTGATCCCTGCCTCGCTTGGTGTCCGGTTCCGCTGCTAGCACGACAACCCCCTTGCGCTTCACGTCTTTGTCCTTGAGCTTCTTTTCTTCCGGGTCGGCTGCCGGGAGCTCAAGGAGGGAGAGACGCCCTTCCTCAACCCTGGCGCACTTGGTCGCCAAGTTGAACACCTCCAGGGATGTGCACAGGTATTCATGGATTGCTAGCTCTTCCTTCATCTTGACGTCGCGCACGCCGTCGGAGAAGGTTGAGATGATAGCTTCTTCAGTCACCTTGGGTATCTTGAGGCGAGCGTAGTTGAAGCGCTGGATGTACTTCTGCAGGGTTTCCCTGGCTGTTGCTTGATGCGGCGCAGGTCGCTTACGGCCGGGGGCCGATCACGAGTGCCCTGGAACTTGGCGATGAAGCGGGTGTGCATCTCGCTCCAGGAGGAGATCGTGCCGGGAGCCAGGTTCAGGAGCCAGGTGCGGGCGCCGTCCTTGAGCGCCATGGGGAACCAATTCGCCATGACCTTTTCGTCTCCGTTGGCGGCTACGATGCCCAGCTCGTAGAGCTGCAGGAACTCCGCGGGGTCCGCTGTGCCATCGTAACGGGGAGGGAGGTCAGGCTTGAACTTGCCTGGCCATGTGACGCCGCGCAGCTCGGGGGTAAAGGCGAGGCAGCCCGCCGTGGCCACCGGTGCCCTTTGCTGGTGCTGGACTTGTTCTTGCGGGTCACCACGCGCCGCCACTGGGAGCAGCGCGGGGTTTTGTCATGGAGGCGCTGGGGCGCGATCTTGGCGCGCTGGCGCTGGGAGCGCGCGAGCACCTTCCCGGGGACGTGGGATCTCTTGGCAGACCCCTTCTTGCTGCGCAGGCGCCGGACGTGGAGGGTCCCGCCCTGGGGCTGCGCGCCTTGGAGCCAAGGCACCTTCTTGGGGAGGAGGCGGCGGAGGCGCCTCCTGATCCTCGCCCCCTGCACGGGACGGAGGGCGAGGCAGCTAGAGTGACCGCAAGGGGGAGCCCTCGGCGGCGCTGACGAGCTTGGTGATGCGGGCGAGCCAGTCCTTGTAGAGGTCGTTGATGGGGCGATAGCGCTGGAGCTCCTGCGCCAAGAGCAGTGAGGGGTGCGCATCCACGGGTGCACGACGGCCGCGGGACGACGAGCCAGCTGGAGTCAGCGATGGGGAGGCGGTGCGGCCATCCCGCCGCACCGAAGGATGCTGGGACGAGGCCTGCTGCTCGTTCCCCGCCGGGCCGGTGGCGGCGTTGGTGGCGGGCGATGGGGAACGACGAGGGGAGCCGCTGACGAGCGCCGTCTGGGCGACACGAGTGGCACGAGCAGCCCGGCGCTCGGCGCGGGCCCGACGAGCATCAGCCATGGACACAACGGAAGATCACACGCGAACAGCGGAAGAAAGATTCCGGCGCACCCCTACCTGGCGCGCCAAATGTCGGATTTCGGGTTCCGGCAGACCCTTGAGGTTCGAACACTGGGGTGCGAGCGGAGATCTCTCCCCTACCGATCTACGTCCGATCCTCTCGTGCGAACTAAGATGAAAATGATGAACAACACAAGAGACACGAGGTTTATACTGGTTCGGGCCACCGTTGTGGTGTAATACCCTACTCCAGTGTCTGGTGTGGTGGATTGCCTCTGGGGCTGATGATGGACAGTATAAGGGAAGAACAGCCTCGCGAGGGGTGCTCTTGAGCTGATGCGGTGTGTTCTACTTAGTCTCTACTGGGTTTCTCCTCGTCCGTCCCCGTCCTCTCCTCCTTTGTGGAGGCTAGTTCTATTTATAGAGGCCCTGGGCCTCTCCCCGAATAATTGAGCGGGAAGGGCTCCAAGAATTGGCCATTTTGAAGGGGAACATCTAGTGCAGGTTATCCTTACCAAAGGTGGTCTTTGGCTGCCAAAAGCACTGGTGATGACGCCGTCTTGGGCTCCACGGTGACATCCGTCCGGCCATCCGGCTGGTCTTGGTCTCGTTGCACCAGAATGGCAACCTTTGCCTGATGCCTTGGCCTGTGCTTGCCCCCTTTGCACCAAAGGGGAAACAAGGACCCTGTGCAGGCCGGCGCCCACCTGGCTTTGATCGTCATGGCTTGCGTCATGGGATCCTCGCGAGGTACCCTTGCATTGATCTCTCCGCCTCCTCGCGAGCCTACCTGATGAGGCCGCTCTTGAGGAAGCTTCCTGTCGTCCGCCCCGCGAGGCTTGGCCCCTCGCGAGGGTCTTGAGCTTGGGCTGATGAAGATGGGCCGTGCTGGGCCCCCACCTAAGTCATGCCGCAGGCCGCAGGCCACAGGCAGGCAAGTCTGGGGACCCCCGTTCCCAGAATGCCGATAGAAGCTCCTTTCACATACGTATCCCTGCCTTACCCTCCCTTTCGGTCACTTACTGGCGGATCCCATGCTTGCTAGGCCCCACATGTCAGTTACTCAATGGGTTTGGCCACGTCAAGGGATCCTCATCCGTATTATACTCCCTCTATTTTTATTTACTCCGCATAAAATGACGCGGGCGGGGGAGGGGGAGGGACGTCGGTTTGCTCTCAACTGCGTTCCCACAAGCGAGCAAAAACGCAAGACGAAGCGCATTCCATTTGGTGAGCGACGTGGAGGGTCCAGCGTGCCGGGCTGCAACGCGAACGTGACAAGAGCGATGTACAGTCAAAACCGATTGACCGGTCGTCACCGGAACCACTATTCACACCAGAGACTTCGCTGCTCGGCCTACGCCAGCCACTGCCCTAAAACCACACCTAATCTCCAGCCCCTTCCCCCACCTTTTGATCCCCTAGCCTGCATCAAGCGTCCCCTAGTTCACCGGAAATCCATGGTGCACCGCAAGATCACGTACTACAAGATGCTTATGCCGGAGCGCCGCGCAGAAATGATGGCGGCGGTCAGCACCAGAGGCCTTCTTTCCCAAGCTTGCTTTGCGACAGGCCAATCCCCGAGTTCTCTGGAGCCAAGCTACAAGGAGGAGGAAGCCGATCCAATGTTCATGGCGGAGGTCGCGGCGCAGAAGGCCCCCGATGGGTATGAGACGACGGATGTCAACTTTGTGCCGGCGTCCGAGTCCCCCATGGTGCAGGCAGACCAACGGTTCAACCTGGAGATACTAAAGGAGGACCGGGAGGCAGAGGCTCAACTCGACACGGAGCGCGCGCATGCCGCTGCCATCGAGGCTCTCCTGCAGGCGGAACCGGATGTCGTGGATGTGAACCGGTCGGCGGAGGCTCAACTTGAGGCGGAGCGCACGGATGCCGCTGCCATTGAGGCCCTCCTGTAGGCGGAACCGGACGTCCTGGACTTGAATCGGGCGGCACAGGCTCAACTTAACGTGGAGCACCTGGATGCCGCTCTCATCGAGGCCCGCCTCCAGGCGGAACCGGACGTCCTAGACTTGAACCGGGCGGCAAAGGCTCGACTCGACGCGGAGCGCACGGATGCCGGTGCCATCGAGGTCCTCCTGCAGGTGGAACCGGACGACCTCGACTTGAACCGGGCGGTGCTCTCGTTCGTGCAGAGCGCCCGCACGCTCCGCGTGAACGAGTATCTGGAGGCCGAGGACAACCATGGTGCGGAGACACACGTCGTCATCTACGGCTGGTTCGCGCCGGCAGCCAAAGACGATGAGGCCGTCTCGTTCCGCAAGGCGTGATAGTTTTTCTTTATGCTGTTGTTTTTATGGATCTTTTGCTGCGTAGAACATATATTGTTATGCAAGTCGCCTGACTTGGGTCAGTCTACCATTTCAGGCGGTTGGATGAATATCCTACGTCTCCTAACCCTTCTTCCTCACCTCTTCTTCTTCCCCAACAGACCACCGCACGGGCTGTACATATACTCTCCAACATGCGGTTGGATGAACATACTCTATGAACGGAAATTCTGTGTCAGCGGTAGGATGGCTGAGTTTGGTTTGTTCACATGCGACAACACGTGTCAGTGAGGGTGCGTTCCCTTGGTTGGGTTTGCGGCGTGCAGGAGCGACTGTGCATGTGAGGGTGCGGTGCGACCGCGGCGTGTAGGAGCGACCGTGTGAGGGTGCGGTGCGACCGCGACAGCCGTGCGCAAGTGTACCTCCTTTTCATTTTGAAAACTTTAGGCAAGCTTGGAAAAAATGTGTGGCGAAGTATGGCAATGCAAGGCCTAGACCCAAACAGGATAAGTACGTAGTACTACGTACTAGGAGTACTAGTGTTAAAAAAGAAAGGCGGGGTTTTCCTTTGCGGGATTAATCGATACAAATCCTCGTTTCACGTGTCAATTAATGCGTATTTTTTCTCCAAAGCCCAAAGAGCTAACCATCTCACTCCTCATCGCTTGATTAATGCAGCGCCATGCAAACCAACCTTCTTACTTCCACATGCAGGGTATATTAATGTCCTTGGTTGCTAGTACGAGGCAAACCCCATCAATTTTGCCTCGATTAGTGTTAGTGGCCTTTTGTAAATTGTAATTTTGATATACTGGCCTTGTGTACAAAAAATGGAGGTAGTAACTATATTTGACTTCCTTCCCCATTGCGGTGACGTTGACGATATCTTGAGCGTTGTGGTTTGGCGAAGTGTGTTCGACGGAGAACACCATTGAGGGAGACCATGGTAAGTCGTTCGCAAGTGCCACCTGCAAGCCGAGACAACCACCTTATTTGCATCCAGGAAGTCCGTTGAACCAAAGGATGCGTAAATGTACTAGTACTACTCGTACACAATAGCGTCGTCCGTCTAGCTTAGTGCGGTGAGATGGTTTCTTGAAGAAGACGATGGAGAAGCGGAGTCATTGAAGAGTGAAATGATGGTTTGCTTCATCCTTGCTTTGTGATTTGATGCCTCAATGCTTTGTGATTTGTGATAGAAGGGACAGGGGAGTAGAAACAGAAACACATACTATGATTTATTGTGTTAGAGTGTAGTAGTAGTGATGTATTGAATAGTTGTTAGATCTAACATGCGGGAACGTGTAGAGATGTAGTTTTGGAGGGCCTACAGAGAGAAAAAGCGTAATATGTTCACCGAACTTCAGAATAAGCTGATTACGGTCACTATATATATTTTGCGGTGATTATACGGTCACTTGCTCACGGTTTAGCATCGGATTGCACTCTGTTGACCGACCAAATAGTCTGCGTGGCACCATGTTGACTAGTTAAATTGACCATGTTCCTTATGGGTCCCACCTGCCAGTTCACATAGGGAAAAGGTCAGATAAACACAAATTTACGCAGGCGCGACAAGACTCCACCCCGTGCGCGGGAATCACCTGGTTGTATGTGTCTGTCAAGGCCTGATGTGTGCGAATGCACGTGTAGGTTGAGCACTTGAGCGTGATAGTGTGTGTTGGTCGTGTGGTGTACTGGTGTGTGTGCATGCGTGCGTGTGTGTGTGAGAGTGTTGCGTGCGTGTGTGGCTGCGTGGCTGCATGTGTACGTGTGAGTGTTGCATGCGTGCGTGGGTGCATGTGTTTGTGTTAGTGTTGCGTGCATGCAGTTCGTGTGCATGCGTGTGTGTGTGTGTATAATCACCACACCAGCTCATGTGTGTTAAAACAGACGGCTCAGCATACCAATACAAGGCCACCTTGTCCATTGTGCCCGCGGTCATCACTTCCAACCACCGTCCAATATTTTTTTGTCGTTTGTTTTCATTCTTACTAGCAAGATGCCCGTGCGTTGCACGTAACATCAAGATGCATTTGTATGACTAGTTTATCTTGTGAGAGAAAAGGATGAACGAGGGAAGGCCTTATTTGCAAATTTGGAGAGGTGTGTGGGTACCTTTTTGCAAAATTGTCATAGTTTCTTTCCTATCCGTCATATATAAATCGAACGGCCTATATTGCAGGATGGCAGGCACACCATCATCATGACTCTTTTGCAGTATAGGAGATAAAAGTAAAAGATAGGCCCTTCGCAGAGGGAAGCAGAGGTTGTCATGCGCTTTTATGGTTGGATGCACAAAATCCTAATGCGAAAGAACATCACTTTATATTGCCACTTGTGATATGGACCTTTATTATGCAGTGTGTTGCTTTTATTACTTCCATATCACACGATCGTATAAAGCTTATTTCTTCCACACCAATCAATCATACATATTTAGAGAGCAATTTTTTATTGCTTGCACCGATGAAAACGTACTTGATGGATCTTACTCAATCCATAGGTAGGTATGGTGGACTCTCATGGCAAAACTGGTTTAAGGGTATTTGGAAGCACAAGTAGTATCTCTACTTGGTGCAATGAATTTGGCTAGCATGAGGGAGAAAGGAAAGCTCAACATGTTGGAGGATCCAAGACAATATAATTTATCTCAGATGTAAGAAAACACGACCCATCACGTTGTCTTCCTTGTCCAATGTCAGCTCTTTAGCATGTCATATTTTAATGAGTGCTCACAATCATAAAAGATGTCCAAGATAGTATATTTATATGTGAAAACCTCTCTTTCTTTATTACTTCCTATTAATTGCAACGATGACCAAAACTATGTTTGTCAACCCTTAATAACTTTTATTCATTATATTCTTTCTATGTGAGCTCATTACTCTCCATAAGAGTCACACGATCTCTTTGTTTATTTTTATTTCTTTCTCTTTTCTTTTATTCACTTGGGATCATGGCAAAAATAATCAAGCCCTTGACTCAACACTAATCTTTATTATATAGCTCACGGACTCGATTACATAGAAGGATAATAAAGCAAAACTCACAACTATATCATACTAAGAACTTTTATTCTACTAGACTAAGATATTACCAAAAGGATCGAACTAAGAAAAATGGTAAAGATAAAAGTGATGGTGATACGATACCGGGGCACTCCCCCAAGCTTGGCAGTTGCCAAGTGGAGTGCCCATACCAGATACTCAATTCTTCTTTGTTGGTGGAGACGGTGGTGATTTTGTTTACGGCATGGGCTTCTTCCTTAATTTGCATTTGAGGACATAATTTTGGTCCCTTAGGTCCTCGATCTCCTGCTCCAAGCTTAGTACCTTTTTGCATAGTTCCTGCTTGTTCTCCTGCAAGAGGCGAAAAGGGATAAACTCGATCTTGGGTTTCTTTACCCTATCCAGGAGGCTTGACTTTTTGAACTCCACATGCATGTCCCCAGGTTGAGGTAGTGGGACTTCATCTTCATCTGAGCTCGTCTCCTCCTTTCCCTTGGGTTCATAGTCCTCTTCTTCTTCCGTAGTCCAACCACAGTGCTCCACATCCCTATAGACCTTAGGATCTACGAGGTAATCAACCACATAGCTTTCTCCTTCTGAATCCTAGGATGACATGTTGCTCTGTCTGTAGCAGTACAACTCAAAACAAAAACAAGAGATATTTTTGCGTGATACGGGAGTCAAAACCCCCGGGAGGTTATATAATGAATTTTTACCGACCAAAATACGTGTCCTGTAAGAAAACGGAGTCCGGAGAGCACACGAGGTGCCCACGAGGTAGGGGGTGCGCCCAGTAGGGTAGGGCGCGCCCTCCACCCTCGTGTCCTTTCCGGACTGCTGCTTATTTTTCTATTTTTCTAAATATTCCAAAACGGAGAAATATTGCCTTAAAAACTGTTTTGGAGTCGGTTTACTTACCGTACCACATACCTATTCCGTTTCGGAGTCTGAAATGTTCCGAAAAGTGTCCTTTATGTACTCCTCCGGGGTTATGGTTTCAATGACATTGGTTTCAACATTTATGGGATTACCTGAGATATAGTGTTTGATTCTTTAACTGTTCACCACCTTCGGATTTGTGCCTTCAAAGTTGTTGATTTTTATGGCACCGGAACGGTAGACCTCCTCGATAACATAAGGACCCTCCCATTTAGAGAGAAGTTTTCCTGCAAAAAATCTTAAACGAGAGTTGTATAGCAATACATAATCACCTACATTAAACTCACGCTTTTGTATTCTTTTATCATGCCACCTTTTAACTTTTTCTTTAAACAACTTGGCATTTTCGTAGGATTGGGTTCTCCATTCATCAAGTGAGATAATATCAAATAACCTCTTCTCACCGGCAAGTTTAAAATCATAATTAAGTTCTTTACTAGCCCAATAAGCCTTGTGTTCTAGTTCAAGAGGTAAGTGGCATGCTTTTCCATAGACCATTTTATACGGAGACATACCCATAGGATTTTTATATGCAGTTCTATAGGCCCATAATGCATCATCTAGTTTCTTGGACTAATTCTTTCTAGACCTATTGACAGTCTTTTGCAAAATTAATTTGAGTTCTCTATTACTCAATTCTACTTGACCACTAGACTGAGGGTGATAAGGAGACGCAATACGGAAAGCATGCCACCATATTTAGCAAGCATTTTACGGAAAGCACCATGAATAAAATGTGAACCACCATCAGTCATTAAATATCTAGGGACTCCAAACCTTGGAAAAATAACTTCTTTAAGCATTTTAATAGAAGTGTTATGATCAGCACTACTAGTTGTAATAGCTTCTACCCACTTAGTAACGTAATCAACAGCAACTAAAATATGTGTATAACCATTAGAGGAAGGAAAAGGTCCCATATAGTCAAAGCCCCAAACATCAAATGGTTCAATAACAAGTCAATAATTCATAGGAATTTCTTGACGTCTACTAATATTACCAATTCTTTGACATTCATCACAAGATAAGACAAACTTACGGGCATCCTTGAAGAGAGTAGGCCAATAAAAACCAGATTGCAGTACCTTATGTGCAGTCCTATCTCCAGCATGGTGTCCTCCATAAGCTTCGGAGTGACACTTGCGTAGGATCTGTTCCTGTTCATGCTCAGGTACACAACGTCTAATAACACCATCTACTCCCTCTTTATAAAGTTGTGGGTCATCCCAAAAGTAATGCCTCAAATCATAGAAGAACTTTTTCTTTTGCTGGTATGTGAAACTAGGTGGTATAAACTTAGCAACAATATAATTAGCATAGTCAGCATACCATGGAGCAGTATGAGAAGTATTTATGACATTTAATTGCTCATCAGGAAAGCTATCATCAATAGGTAGTGGGTCATCAAGCACATTTTCTAGCCTAGACAAGTTGTCTGCAACGGGGTTCTCAGCTCCTTTTCTATCAACAATATGTAAATCAAATTCTTGAAGCAAGAGAACCCATCTAATAAGTCTAGGTTTAGCATCTTTCTTTTCCATAAGATATTTAATAGAAGCATGATCAGTGTGAATAGTTACTTTAGAATCAATAATATAAGGTCTAAACTTATCACATGCAAATACAACCGCTAAGAATTCTTTTTCAGTAGTAGCATAATTTCTTTGAGCATTGTCTAGAGTTTTACTAGCATATTGAATAACATTTAGTTTCTTATCAACTCTTTGTCCTAGAATAGCACCTACAACATAATCACTAGCATAACACATAATTTCAAAGGGTAAATTCCAATCAGGTGGCTGAACAATAGGTGCAGAGATCAATGCTTACTTAAGTATTTCAAATGCTTCTACACAATCATCGTCAAAGACAAATGGTATATCTTTTTGTAATAAATTAGTCAGAGGCCGAGAGATTTTTGAGAAGTCCTTAATGAACCTCCTATAAAACTGGCATGACCAAGGAGACTTCTTATACCTTTGATGTCCTTGGGACATGGAATCTTTTCAATAGCATCAACCTTGGCTTTATCAACTTCAATACCTCTTTCAGAAACTTTATGCCCCAGGACAATACCTTCATTAACCATAAAGTGGCACTTTTCCCAATTCAAGACAAGATTAGTTTCTTCACATCTCTGCAAAACTCGATCAAGGTTGCTCAAGCAATCATCAAAAGAAGATCCATAGACAGAAAAGTTGTCCATGAAAACCTCACAAATCTTTTCACAAAAGTCAGAGAATATAGCCATCATGCATCTTTGAAAGGTAGCAGGTGCATTACACAAACCAAAAGGCATACGTCTATAAGCAAAAATACCAAAAGGGTATGTAAAAGTAGTCTTTGATTGATATTTGGCTGACACAGGTATTCGAGAGAAACCAGAATAACCATCTAGAAAGCAAAAATGTTTATGCTTGGATAATCTTTCTAGCATTTGATCGATAAAAGGTAAGGGGTAATGATCCTTTTTAGTAGCCTTATTTAATTTGCGGAAATCAATTACCATCCTATAACCAGTAATAATTCTTTGAGGGATCAATTCATCTTTATCATTAGGAACAACAGTAATACCTCCCTTCTTAGGGACACAATGGACAGGACTTACCCACTTACTATCAGCAACGGGATAAATTATACCTGCCTTAAGGAGCTTTAGTATCTCCTTTCTTACCACTTCTTTCATTTTAGGATTCAGACGACATTGATGATCACAAACTGGTTTAGCATCTTCTTCCAAATTAATTTTATGTTGACATAGAGTGGGACTAATGCCCTTAAGATCATCAAGAGTATACCCAATAGCAGCACGGTGCTTCTTCAGAGTTTTTAATAATCTCTCTTCTTCATGTTCTGAAAGGTTAGCACTAATAATAACAGGTTATATCTTTTTCTCATCAAGATAAGCATATTTAAGAATATCAGGTAACGGTTTAAGCTCAAACACGGGATCACCCTTGGGTGGAGGAGGATCCCCTAGGATTTCAATAGGTAAATTGTTTTTCAGAATAGGTTCCTATTTAAAGAATACTTCATCTAATTCCCTTCTTTCATTCATAAACATATCATTTTCATGGTCTAGCAAATATTGTTCTAAAGGATCACTAGGAGGTACGGCAATAGAAGCAAGATAAATAATTTCATCCTTACTAGACAATTCTTCTTCACGGTGTTGTCTACTAAATTTAGAAAAATTAAATTCACGAGTCATATCATCTAAACCCACAGTAACAACATACCTTTTGCAATCTATGGTAGCATTAATAGTATTTAAGAAGGGTCTACCAAATATAATGGGACAAAAACTATCTTGTGGGGAACCAAGAACAAGAAAATCTGCAGAATATTTAGTTTTCCCACACAAGATCAACATCTCTAACAATTCCCTTTGGTGAAATAGTATCTCTATTAGCAAGTTTAATTGTGACATCAATATCTTCTAACTCAGCGGGTGCAATGTCATGCATAATTTCTTTGTATAAGTCAATAAGTATTGCACTAGCACTAGCACCCATATCACACAAGCCATGATAACAATGATCTCCTATTTTAACAGAAATAACAGGCATGCCTACCACAGGTCTAGGTTTATCTGTATCATGGGGTTTAGCAATTATAGCAGTTTCATTACAAAAATAAATAACATGCCCATCTATATTATCAGACAAGAGATCTTTAACAATAGCAATATTAGGTTCAACTTTAACTTGCTCAGGAGGTGTATATGTTTTAATATTGCTTTTACGAACCACATTTGAAGCTTTAGCATGATCCTTTATCCTAACAGGGAAAGGAGGTTTCTCAACATAAGAAGTAGGAACAATAGGATCATTATAAGTAATAGTCTTTTCTTCAACTTTAATAGGTGCAGCTACTTATACTTCTATGGGAGGATGATATTTAAACCACTTCTCCTTGGGGAGATCAACATAAGTAGCAAAAGATTCATAGAAAGAAGCTACTATCTCAGAGTCAAGTTGATACGTCCATTTTGCATCATGCTTTTATATCAATATTTATTGCATTATGGACTGTTATTTCACTTTATATCACAATACTTATGGCTATTCTCTCTTATTTTACAAGGTTTACATAAGGAGGGAGAATGCGGGAGTTGGAATTCTGGTCTGGAAAAGGAGCAAATATTAGAGACCTATTCTGCGCAACTCCAAAAGTCCTGAAACTCCACGGAACGTCTTAAAAGAAATAAAGAAAAATCCACGCCAAAGATGAAGGCCAGGGGGCCCACACCCTGCTCACGAGGGTGGGGGGCGCCCCCCTAGGCCGCGCCCCCCTACCTCGTGGGCCCCCTAGTGGCTCTCCGATGCCCATCTTCTCCTATATGAGGTATTTTGATGAAAAAAAAATGAGAAGGAACTTTTCGAGATGAGACTCCGCCGCCATGAGGCGGAACCTTGGCGGATCCAATCTAGAGCTCCGGCAGAGCTGTTCTTCCGGGGAAACTTCCCTCCGGGAGGGGGAAATCATCACCATCGTCATCACCAACGCTTCGCTCATCGGGAGAGGGCAATCTCCATCAACATCTTCACCAGCACCATCTCATCTCCAAACCCTAGTTCATCTCTTGTATCCAATTCTTGTCTCAAAGTCCGGGATTGGTGCTAGTAGGTTGCTAGTAGTGTTGATTACTCCTTGTAGTTGATGCTAGTTGGTTTATTTGGTGGAAGATCATATGTACAGATCCTATATGCATATTATTACCCCTCTGATTATGAACATGAATATGCTTTCTGAGTAATTACATTCGTTCCTGAGGACAAGGGAGAAGTCTTGCTATGAGTAGTCATGTGAATTTGGTATTCGTTTGATATTTTGATAAGATGTATGTTGTCTAGCCTCTAGTGGTGTTATGTGAACGTCGACTACATAACACTTCACCATTATTTGGGCCTAGAGGAAGGCATTGGGAAGTAATAAGTAGATGATGGGTTGCTAGAGTGATAGAAGCTTAAACCCTAGTTTATGCGTTGCTACGTAAGGGGCTGATTTGGATCCACGTGTTTCATGCTATGGTTAGGTTTACCTTAATACTTTTGTTGTAGCTGCGGATGCTTGCAATAGAGGTTAATCATAAGTGGGATGCTTGTTCAAGTAAGAACAGCACCCAAGCACCGATCCACCCACATATCAAATTATCAAAGTATCGAACGCAAATCATATGAACGTGATGAAAACTAGCTTGACGATATTCCCATGTGTCCTCGGGAGTGCTTTTCCTATTATAAGAGTTTGTTCCGGCTTGTCCTTTGCTACAAAAGGATTGGGTCACCTTGCTGCACTTTATTTACTTTTGTTACTTGTTGCTCGTTACAACCTATCTTATCACAAAACTATCTGTTATCACTTATTTCAGTACTTGCAGAGAATACCTTGCTGAAAACCGCTTATCATTTCCTTCTGCTCCTCGTTTGGTTTGACACTCTTACTAATCGAAAGGACTACGATAGATCCCCTATACTTGTGGGTCATCAAGACTCTTTTCTGGCACCGTTGCCGGGGAGTGTAGCGCCTTTGGCAGGTGGAATTTGGTAAGGAAAAATTTATATAGTGTGCTAAAATTTACTGTCACTTGTTACTATGGAAAGTAATTCTCTGAGGGGCTTGTTCGGGGTATCTTCACCCCATCCGGTAGAGCAAAGAGTTGCTCCTCAACGTACTGAACCTATTGAAAATGAAATTCCTTATGAGTATCCTTCAGGTATGATAGAAAAACTGCTAGATAACCCTTTTACAGGAGATGGAACAAAGAATCCTGATGAGCACTTAATATATGTGGATGAAGTTTGTGGATTATTTAAGCTTGCAGGTATACCCGATGATGTTGCTAAGAAGAAGGTCTTCCCTTTATCTTTGAAGGGAGACGCATTGATATGGTATAGGCTATGTGATGATATGAGATCATGGGACTATAAAAGATTGAAGTTGGAATTTCATCAAAAGTATTACCCTATGCATCTTGTTCATCGTGATCGTAATTATATATATAATTTCTGGCCTTGTGAAGGAGAAAGCATCGCTCAAGCTTGGGGGAGGCTTAGATCAATGTTATATTCATGCCCCAATCATGAGCTCCCGAGAGAAATAATTATGCAAAGTTTTTATGCTCAGCTTTCTCATAATAATCAAACCATGCTCGATACTTCTTGTGCTGGCTCTGTTATGATGAAGACTATTGAATTCAGATGGAATTTATTGGATAGAATTAAACGCAACTCTGAAGATTGGGACCTCGACGAAGGTAAGGAGTCAGGTATGACACCGAAGTTTGATTGTGTTAAATATTTTATGGACACCGATATTTTTCGTAAGTTTAGCACTAAATATGGACTTTACTCTGAGATAGTAGCTTCTTTCTGTGAATCTTTTGCTACTTATGTTGATCTCCCTAAGGAGAAGTGGTTTAAATATCATCCTCCCATAGAAGTAAAAGTAGCTGCACCTATTAAAGTTGAAGAAAAGACTGTCACTTATAATAATCCTATTATTCCTACTTCTTATATTGAGAAACCACCTTTCCCTGTTAGAATAAAGGATCATGCTAAAGCTTCAACTATTGTTCGTAAAAGCAATATTAGAACTTATACACCTCCTGAGCAAGTTAAAGTAGAACCTAATATTGCTATTGTTAAAGATCTCTTGTCTGATAATATAGATGGGCATGTTATTCAGTTCGATGGTGAAACTGCTAGAATTGCTAAGCCTTGTGATAAAGATAAACATCGACCTATGGTAGGCGTGCCTGTTATTTCTGTTAAAATAGGAGATCATTGTTATCATGGCTTATGTGATATGGGTGCTAGTGCTAGTGTTATACCTTATGACTTGTATGAAGAAATTAAGAATGAAATTGCACCTGCTGAGTTAGAAGATATTGACGTCACAATTAAACTTGCCAATAGATATACTATTTCAGCGATGGGAATTGTTAGAGATGTTGAAGTCTTGTGTGGGAAAACTAAATATCCTGCTGATTTTCTTGTTCTTACTTCTCCGCAAGATAGCTTTTGTCCCATTATATTTGGTAGACCCTTTTTAAATACTGTCAATGCTACCATAGATTGCACTAAGAATGTTGTTACTGTTGGCTTGGATGATATGGTTCATGAGTTTAATTTCTCTAAATTCAGTAAAAAACATCGTGAGGAAGAATTACCTAGTAAGAATGAAATTATTTGTCTTGCTTCTATTGCCGTACCTCCTAGTGATCCTTTAGAACACTATTTGCTAGACCATGAAAATGATATGTTCATGAATGAAAGAAGGGAAATAGATGAAGTATTCTTTAAACAGGAACCTATTCTGCATCACAATTTGCCTGTTGAAATTTTAGGGGATCCTCCTCCACCTAAGGGTGATCCCGTGTTTGAGCTTAAACCTTTGCCTGATAATCTTAAATATGCTTATCTTGATGAAAAGAAGATATATCCTGTTATTATTAGTGCTAACCTTTCAGAGCATGAGGAAGAAAGATTATTGAAAACTCTGAAGAAGCATCGTGCTGCTATTGGATATACTCTTGATGATCTTAAGGGCATTAGTCCTACTCTATGTCAACATAAAATAAATTTGGAAGGAGATGCCAAACCAGTTTGTGATCCTCAACGACGTTTGAATCCTAAAATGAAAGAAGTGGTAAGAAAAGAAATACTAAAGCTTCTGGAGGCAGGTATAATCTATCCCGTCACTGATAGTGAGTGGGCAAGTCCTGTCCATTGTGTCGCTAAGAAGGGAGGTGTTATTGTTGTTCCTAATGATAAAGATGAATTGATTCCACAAAGAATTATCACATGTTATAGGATGGTAATTGATTTCCGCAAATTAAATAAAGCTACTAAGAAAGATCATTACCCCTTACCTTTTATTGATCAAATTCTAGAAAGATTATGCAAACATACACACTATTGCTTTCTAGATGGTTATTCCGGTTTCTCTCAAATACCTGTGTCGGATAGAGATCAATCAAAGACTACTTTTACATGCCCTTTTAGTACTTTTGCTTATAGACGTATGCCTTTTGGTTTATGTAATGCACCTGCTACCTTTCAAAGATGCATGATGGCTATATTCTCTGACTTTTGTGAAAAGATTTGTGAGGTTTTCATGGACGACTTTTCCGTCTATGGTTCCTCTTTTGATGATTGCTTGAGCAATCTTGATCGAGTTTTGCAGAGATGTGAAGAAACTAATCTTGTCTTGAATTGGGAAAAGTGCCACTTTATGGTTAATGAAGGTATTGTCTTGGGGCACAAAGTTTCTGAAAGAGGTATTGAAGTTGATAAAGCCAAGGTTGATGCTATTGAAAAGATGCCATGTCCCAAGGACGTAAACGTATAAGAAGTTTCCTTGGTCATGCCGGATTTTACCGGAGGTTCATTAAGGACTTCTCAAAAATTTCTCGGCCTCTGGCTAATTTATTGCAAAAAGAAATACCATTTGTCTTTGATGATGATTGTGTAGAAGCATTTGAAATACTTAAGAAAGCATTAGTCTCTGCACGTGTTGTTCAGCCACCTGATTGGAACCTACCCTTTGAAATTATGTGTGATGCTAGTGATTATGCTGTAGGTGCTGTTCTAGGGCAAAGAGTTGATAAGAAATTAAATGTTATTCACTATGCTAGTAAGACTCTAGACAATGCTCAAAGAAATTATGCTACTGCTGAAAAAGAGCTTTTAGCAGTTGTATTTGCTTGTGATAAGTTCAGATCTTATATTGTTGATTCTAAAGTAATTATTCAAACTGATCATGCTGCTATTAAATATCTTATGGAAAAGAAAGATGCTAAACCTAGACTTATTAGATGGGTTCTCTTGCTACAAGAATTTGATTTGCATATTGTTGATAGAAAGGGAGCTGAGAACCCCGTTGCAGACAACTTGTCTAGGTTAGAAAATATTCTTGATGACCCACTACCTATTAATGATAGCTTTCCTGATGAACAATTAAATGTTATAAGTACTTCTATAGTACTCCATGGTATGCTGATTATGCTAATTATATTGTTGCTAAATTTATACCACCTAGCTTCACATACCAACAAAAGAAAAAGTTTTTCTATGATTTAAGACATTACTTTTGGGATGACCCACATCTTTATAAAGAAGGAGTAGATGGTGTTATTAGACATTGTGTGCCTGAGGATGAACAGGAACAGATCCTACGCAAGTGTCATTCCGAGTCTTATGGAGGACACCACGCTGGAGATAGAACTGCACATAAGGTATTGCAATCTGGTTTTTATTGGCCTACTCTCTTCAAGGATGCCCGTAAGTTTGTCTTGTCTTGTGATGAATGTCAAAGAATTGGTAATATTAGTAGACGTCAAGAAATGCCTATGAACTATTCTCTTGTTATTGAACCGTTTGATGTTTGGGGCTTTGATTATATGGGACCTTTTCCTGCCTCTAATGGATACACACATATTTTAGTTGCTGTTGATTACGTTACTAAGTGGGTAGAAGCTATTCCAACTAGTAGTGCTGATCATAACACTTCTATTAAAATGCTTAAAGAAGTTATTTTCCCAAGGTTTGGAGTCCCTAGATATTTATTGACTGATGGTGGTTCACACTTTATTCATGGTGCTTTCCGTAAAATGCTTGCTAAATATGATGTTAATCATAGAATTGCATCTCCTTATCACCCACAGTCTAGTGGTCAAGTAGAGTTGAGCAATAGAGAGCTCAAATTAATTTTGCAAAAGACTGTTAATAGGTCTAGAAATAATTGGTCCAAGAAACTTGATGATGCATTATGGGCTTATAGAACTGCATACAAAAATCCTATGGGTATGTCTCCGTATAAAATGGTTTATGGAAAAGCATGTCACTTACCTCTCGAACTAGAACATAAGGCATATTGGGCTATTAAAGAGCTCAACTATGATTTTAAACTTGCCGGTGAAAAGGGGTTATTTAATATTAGCTTACTTGAAGAATGGAGAACCCAAGCATATGAAAATGCCAAGTTGTTTAAAGAAAAAGTTAAAAGATGGCATGACAAAAGGATACAAAAGCGTGAGTTTAATGTAGGTGATTATGTATTGCTATACAACTCCCGTTTAAGATTTTTTGCAGGAAAACTTCTCTCTAAATGGGAAGGCCCCTATGTTATCGAAGAGGTCTATCGTTCCGGTGCCATAAAAATCAACAACTTCGAAGGCACAAATCCGAAGGTGGTAAACGGTCAAAGAATCAAACATTATATCTCAGGTAATCCCATAAATGTTGAAACCAATATTATTGAAACCGTAACCCCGGAGGAATACATAAGGGACACTTTCCGGAATGCTTCAGACTCTGAAAAGGAATAGGTATGTGGTACGGTAAGTAAACCGACTCCAAAACAACTTTTAAGGCAATATTTCTCCGTTTTGGAATATTTAGAAAAATAGAAAAATAAGTATCAGTCCGGGAAGGACACGAGGGCCCCACGAGGGTGGTGGGTACGCCCTACCCCCCTGGGCGTGCCCCCTACCTTGTGAGCTCCTCGTGTGCCTTCCGGACTTCGTTTTCTTGCACAATACGTATTTTGGTCGGTAAAAATTCATTATATATTCTCCCGAAGGTTTTTACTCCCGTATCACGCGAAAATCTCATGTCTTTGTTTCGAGCTGTTTTCTGTCAGGGTTTTCCAGGCTAGGCATCATGTCGTCTCCCTCCTCCAACAATGGTGACAATGATGCTTGGCTAATGAAGATAGATCTGAAGAGGGAAGAACCCACGAGGGTCAACAAGGATGAAAGGATCAAGAAGGCCACGGAGGATCAAGCTCCCGCAGCAAAAGACACCCTCCAACTTGATCATAATATTCTCACCCCAATGGAGATCGAAGCTTTCAAGATGATTGAGTTAGTTCGTATACAAAACAAGTATCTCACACAAGAAAATATTTTGTTGAAGGAGCATATTGTTGCACTCAAGGGCATTATTCGCAAGCTGGAGGACCTCTTACGCTCGATGTGCGATTATCCATCACCGCCACCTTCTTCACCAACCAAGGAGATATAATCACATGGGTATGGGCACTCCCCTTGGCAACTGCCAAGCTTGGGGGAGGTGCCCCGGTATCGTATCACAATCACAACTCCTATCTTTACCGTTTTTTTAGTTTGATCCTATTAGTAGTATCTTGATCTAGTAGAATAAAGTTTATGGCATGATCTAGTTTTGAGTTTTGCTTTATGATCTCTCTATGTAATCGAGTCCGTGAGCTGTATATAATAAAGATTAGTGTTGAGTCAAGGGCTTGATTATTTTGCCATGATCTTGGGTGAATAAAATAAAAAGAGAAAAAGAATAAAAAGAAACAAAAAAGTTCATATTGATCTTATTGAGAGTAATGACTTCACATAGAAAGAGTATGATGATTAAAAGTTGTTGGGAGTTGGCAGACATAGCTTTGGTCATTGTTGCAATTAATAGGAAGTAATAAGGAAAGAGAGGTTTTCACATATAGATATATTATCATTGACATCTTTTATGATTGGGAGCACTCATTAAAATATGACATGCTAAAGAGTTGACGTTGGACAAGGAAGACAACGTAATGAGTTATGTATTTCTTATATCCGAGATAAAGTATGTTGTCATGGATCCTCTAACTTGTTGAGCTTGCCTTTCCCCCTCATGCTAGCCAAATTCTCAGCACTAAGTAGAAATACTACTTGTGCTTCCAAATATCCTTAAACCAGTTTTGCCATAAGAGTCCACCATATCTACCTATGGATTGAGTAAGATCTTTCAAGTAAGTTGTCATCAGTGCAAAGCAATAAAAATTGCTCTAAATATGTATGATTGATTGGTGTGGGAGAAATAAGATTTATACGATCTTGTGATGTGGAAGTAATAAAAGCGATGGACTGCATAATAAGGGTTCATATCACCAGGGGCAATATAAAGTGACGTTCTTTCGCATTGAGATTTTATATATCCAACCATAAAAGCGCATGGCAACCTCTGCTTCCCTCTGCGAAGGGCCTATCCTTTATTATTATCTCCTACCTTATGCAAGAGTCATGGTGATCTTCACCTTTTCTTTTTCATTTTATCCTTTGGAAAGCTTAGCACGTTGGAAAGAACATGATATATATATATATATATATCTAATTGGATGTAGGGGAGCATGAACCATTATTGTTGACATTACCCTTGAGGTAAAAGGTTGTGGGGCAAAACTATAAGCCCCTATCTTTCTCTGTGTCCGATTAAAACTCCGTAACCACAAATATCGCGTGGGTGTTAGCAATTATGGAGGACTAAATGATAGTTGAGTATGTGGACTTGCTTTTTAGCTCTGACATAGACTCTTTCCGATGTTATGATAAATTGCAATTGCTTCAATGACTGAGATTATAGTTTGTTGGAGCCCAATAAGGTTTATGATTTATACTTTTGCATTGTGAATAGATCATCACTTGAACATAAGTAATCATATGACAAAATCTATATATGTTGATGTTATGAGAATAATCATGATGCCTTCATGTCCGTATTTTATTTTTATCGACGCCCCTACCTCTAAACATGAGGACATATTTATTGTTATCGGCTTTTCGCTTGAGGACAAGCGAGGTCTAAGCTTGGGGGAGTTGATACGTCCATTTTGCATCATGCTTTTATATCGATATTAATCGCATTATGGACTGTTATTTCACTTTATATCACAATACTTATGGCTATTCTCTCTTAATTTACAAGGTTTACATAAGGAGGGAGAATGCCGGCAGCTGGAATTCTGGGCTGGAAAAGGAGCAAATATTAGAGACCTATTCTGCGCAACTCCAAAAGTCCTGAAACTCCACGGAACGTCTTAAAATAAATAAAGAAAAATCCTCACCAAAGATGAAGGCCAGGGGGCCCACACCCTTCTCACGAGGGTGGGGGGCGCCCCCCTAGGGCGCGCCCCCTACCTTGTGGGCCCCCTGGTGGCTCTCCGACGCCCATATTCTCCTATATGAGGTCTTTCGATGAGAAAAAAAATAGGAAGGAACTTTTCGGGACGAGACTCCGCCGCCATGAGGCGGAACCTTGGCGGATCCAATCTAGAGCTCCGGCAGAGCTGTTCTGCCGGGGATACTTCCCTCCGGGAGGGGGAAATCATCACCATGGTCATCACCAATGCTCCTCTCATCAGGAGGGGGCAATCTCCATCAACATCTTCACCAGCACCATCTCATCTCCAAACCCTAG
Source organism: Triticum urartu (assembly GCF_003073215.2). Lineage (NCBI taxonomy): Eukaryota > Viridiplantae > Streptophyta > Magnoliopsida > Poales > Poaceae > Triticum > Triticum urartu. The sequence goes on from NC_053028.1 coordinate 477,231,133, forward strand.
TTCATCTCTTGTATCCAATTCTTGTCTCAAAGTCCAGGATTGGTGCTAGTAGGTTGCTAGTAGTGTTGATTACTCCTTGTAGTTTATGCTAGTTGGTTTAATTGGTGGAAGATCATATGTTCAGATCCTATATGCATATTATTACCCCGCTGATTATGAACATGAATATGCTTTGTGAGTAATTACGTTCGTTCCTGAGGACAAGGGAGAAGTCTTGCTATGAGTAGTCATGTGAATTTGGTATTCGTTTGATATTTTGATAAGATGTATGTTGTCTACCCTCTAGTGGTTTTATGTGAACGTCGACTACATAATAGTTCACCATTATTTTGGCCTAGAGGAAGGCATTGGGAAGTAAGAAGTAGATGATGGGTTGCTAGAGTGACAGAAGCTTAAACCCTAGTTTATGCGTTGCTTCGTAAGGGGCTGATTTGGATCCATATGTTTCATGCTATGGTTAGGTTTACCTTAATACTTTTGTTGTAGTTGCGGATGCTTGCAATAGAGGTTAATCATAAGTGGGATGCTTGTTCAAGTAAGAATAGCACCCAAGAACCGGTCCACCCGCATATCAAATTATCAAAGTATCGAACGCGAATCATATGAACGTGATGAAAACTAGCTTGACGATATTCCCATGTGTCCTCGGGAGCGCTTTTCCTATTATAAGAGTTTGTTCCGGATTGTCCTTTGGTACAAAAGGATTGGGCCACCTTGCTGCACTTTATTTACTTTTGTTACTTGTTGCTCGTTAAAATTCATCCTATCACAAAACTATCTGTTACCACTTATTTCAGTACTTGCAGAGAATACCTTGCTGAAAACCGGTTATCATTTCCTTCTGCTCCTCGTTGGGTTCGACACTCTTACTTATCGAAAGGACTACGATAGATCCCCTATACTTGTGGGTCATCAGACTGCTGTACACATTGATTAAAGATATAAATTGTATCCAAATATTAGGATGGGATCATGATATTTGCAATTCACGTAAGGAACGGTCATTGATCCATCAGACATCTAGATTCTATCGAATTTGAGAATGTCTATGTTATTTTTCGACACAATTGATCCACATAGTTAGTATTTTGAACTCCAGACAATGCATCTCTTTAGCAATCGAATATAAACGTGAGTATAGTTCATGTTGTGTGTGTAAAGCACATTATACATACAAAAGTTACACAATGAACATTATAAATAGCTACATATGAACTAGCATACATTTGAATTCAACTTAAGGTGGTTTAAAAAAATCGAATTCAACATGAAGTCCATTCAATTATGTGAATTTGATATCATGGCATTTTTAAATCATACCTAAATTATGGGGGCACCAATGTTTGCTCTGATTTTGTACATAATAGAATATGTAGTCGTGTACAAAATAGATTCTAATTTAGCTCCCCCATTCCAAAATAATCGTAGTTATAGGATTTTCAAGTGTCAAAAATTCAAAAAGAAGCGGATAATTTAATGAGGTTTTCAAAAATACAAGGTCAAATTTAACGTTGTCTATTTAGGTCAATCCTCAAAGTTTAAGAGTACTCTAAACGTGAATGCTTGTGTTTCAAAATTTCGAATGAAGCGCCAAAAGAGCATGTACTCGCCCCAAACCACGTGAGACCAATGTTTGGTAGTACAAGGAAATTACTTTTCTAATAACTCCGACCCGTGAAACCTACCGGCCCGACATCCAAAGGTCTAAACCGGGGTAGGTTTGTAGCTTCATCTAGATGCCACGCAACCGCCTCCGAAAAACATCCATACACAATGGCCGCCTAAGCACACATGCGCGCGGCCGAAATCACTCCTGCCCACTATTTGGGACACCTGGGATTACCATCCTACCCCCGACCCGCAGTAGATCCGAAATTTAAGAGGGGGGAAAAGTTTGTACTTTCCCCAAATTTCAAACAAGCGCGTCCCATCTTCTGTTCAAAAAAGCCAAAAACAAGCGCGTCCCAGACCGAAACATGGTTCTTCCCCCTCCCCCCTCGCCCACCCGTCCGATTCCCCATTCGTACTCCGTGGGCGCAAAAACTACCTCTCCACCAGCGGTGAAACCTCGGCGTCCTCCATCCGCCACCCCATTCCACCCATCAACCGCCGCCCTCCTCCATCACGCCGGAGCCGATACCCCAACGTCGTCGTCCACCGCAAACTCAATCGCAACGCCCTCCACGGCTAGTAGTTGAAGCCGAGGCCGAGCCGTCCGTACCCGAGCCAGTTCAACCATGCCATCCTGCGCCTCACCGCTTCCGCTCCAACTTCGCCACCCTCCACCACACCGGAGTTGTTCTTGCTACGCCGTCCTTCGCCGCCTCAGATCTGCTTCCCCTCCGCCGACATACGACCATGGCAACACAGTCAACAATTTGGCCATGGGTTCGTCCAAGCCCGCACCCTCCTCCAGAACATCGGTTTCCCCGGCAAAAAGAAGAAGATCGGCGCGACATGTGGAGGCGACCACACCGGCAACCGAAAATGGTACTCCTCTTCCCTTATTCGTGCAAATCTTACGTGTCTGCTTGCATGGTATTCATCCCAAAGAAGACACTAGTTGACCGCTTCTTGATACTAGATGTTCCTAGTAACTCGCGATGCACAAGGTTTCTCCTCATATACTATTTCACCTTAGCTAGAGGTCCGTCGCCCCCTTGAATTTCAATTCCTGGTCAGTTGATTCCCAATTAACAGAAGCATTCCCCGACGTAACAGGCACTAGTCCGCCTATTACACCGGGGAAGCAGCGCCTCGGTGTTTATCTTAGGGGCGTGTGGGGCCTAGAGCTACTGGCGCCCGATTTGGAGGTCGGCCGATATTAAAGGGATGGCCTGGGGGCGTTGCCAAGCACGGTGGTGGTGTGAGGTCGAGGGGAGGGCGGGGCGGCGGAGGCAGGGGTCTGGGCCGGTGGTCACTGGCTGTTCGAGAAAGATCATCAACAGTGACTGGCGGGAGGTAGACGAAGGCCATCTGCCCATTCCTTATAGATCGGAAGGTTCATTAAAAAATCGACTGACCTATTTACTTTTAGTCGACTATTATCTTGATATGACCACATGTGGTGGTGTGCTGGAGGAGTACCTGCATTTCCTGTGCTCATATATTACAAAATCATATGGAATAGAATCTAATTTTGTTTGCCATGCAATGTTGTAGAGCTATCATATGTCTCCTGTCATTATTTTCAGCCACCTACTATCTGCTACTTTTACAGTGCACTAGTTCTGCACACACTTCACCCATACTCTCACTATTATGTTTTTATGCAAGGGTATTTCAGACTCTGCTGCTATGAGAGAAGCAAAAAAGAAAAGAGAGAAGTCGCTCTAGCGTCGTACGCAGATAGGCCAGACATGTTTCAGCCTTATAATATGTGTAGTGTCAGCAGATGGAGACGGTAAACATAGCTCTGGAGTTGATGACCTCGCTCGCAATGAACCACCATCCCATGTGCTTGCTTTAACTTCGTGGTGTCATATGTGGTAGCATGTTCCATATGGTGTCTAGCTTGTATTTGAAAGGCCGAAGTCGGTCTTTATTAAGATAAGGAAAGTTATTTTTTACATGAACCACCATCCCGTGAGCACCAGAAGAAAAATAGGTAGTCAGGGCACTGGCCGACCAATGACAAGCCCAGCAAAGAGAGGCATCACCTGGAAGCCAACTAAAAAGCCGCGATGGTGGCGAAGCATCCCGCCTCCCACCAGGCTCTCAGGTCCTAGATGATCAAGCTCACCACTCCAGCCGGATGTCTAGCTTGTATTGCTTCCAATTTGGTTAAATTGCATCTTCTTAGCTTACACATTATTCCTTTGAATATGACATGCCTTTCTGTTTTTGGTACATACTAGTACACCTGTGTATTAACCATGTTCTTACATCAAACTAATGTTCTTGTGTATCCCTCATCAATCACTTATGACAAGGCAGTCAGGCAAGTGGATTACTCCTCATTTAAAGAATGCAGCGTCAGCCTCCTGACATGATTCTCAAGAAACAGCAAGGCTGGATGCAGATAGTGAACGTAGCTTTGTAGTTGATTACCGCATTTCCCCTACGCTAGTATCACATGTGCTTGATCTAACATGGCAGTGTGATATGTGGTTGCATGTTGCATATGGTGTCTAGATTGTAATTCTTCCAATCTAGTTAAACTGCATGTGCTATTCTGCTTAGCTTATACATTATACCTGTTAACGTGACATGCCTTCCTATATTTAGTACATAGTACATCTGTCTATTAAGCATGCCCTCATATAAAACTATTGTTCTTTGTATCCCGCATAGTACACCTTCAGTATATGCAGTGTGATATTAGTTGCATCTTTGATATGATTTATAGAATGCGCTGCTTCTAATTTGTTGAAATGCCATTTATAATGGGACACTTTTAACTTGGCAGAGTCATATTGGTTTCATCTTTCACGTGGTGTCTAGCTTGCATTGCTTCTTATTTGGTGAAATGGTTTCTGCTTAGTTTACACAAACAGTTGTGAATATGCCATGCCGTCTTGTTTTTCATATTATTCCATCCTGGAATCATGTGGTTGCCTTACATCAAAGTAGTGATTGTCAGTATCATGCATGCATGAGTTCTGCAGAGTGAATTTTATTGCTTTTTCTTGTTGGTTTTACTTGACAATTCAAAATCAATAAAGCGGAAGGAAGTTAGCAAGGCAACGGATGAAGGTGCTCCTTCCAAATGGAGGGCCTCTACAGATTCTACTCCTCCATCCCCCAAGATGATTTCCAAGACAACACATGCATAGACACTCAACGTAGCTGTGTTGGCGACGAGCACGTCTCCCCTAGTGCACCATCACAGGTGCTCCCTCTAACTTTGCACTGTTATATGTGGTTGCATGTTATGTATGATGTCTAGCTTGTATTGCTTCTAATTTTGTTGAATTTCATCTGCTTACTTTACAGATTATACTTGTGACTAAGACACGTGTTCCTGTTTCTAGAACATACAATATCTGTCTATCACACCATGTTCTTACATCAAAGTACATTTGTTCTGAAGAACTAAGTTTTTATTCATTTTCCTTGTCGGCTTGACTTAACATGGCACAAAGACAGAGGAAGCAAGACAGAACGACAGGGAAAGGGAAGCGGAACAATGCTGCAGATTCTACTGGTACTGATGGTGCAATAGAAGGTCAAAGTCTAGCGGAAAATTGTACCGACACGGTATCCCGTGCTAAATGAGCTGCAGAACAAGCCAAACAGAAACAAATAGATGCCACCAAACAAGCAGAGACAACCCTAGTTGTTGCAACACCTTCCACAGTACCACCGGCTGCACGATTTACTCGTTGGTCAAATCAGCTAGCAGCACGTTCCCAAGCTCCCTTGCCACCTGACACTGCTTCCGAAGCACTCTTGACACAAGATGAGTTGGCAAGATCAGATGAACTTTGTGAGCTTCAACAGCAAGAAGTTAGTTGCTGGAGTCAAGTTACAGTTGCATGCTTCTTTATATGTAGTCTCATAGTTTGATGTACACTAACACTTCCTATGTTTGTTGTTGGACTAGCACCTAGGTGCAAGAGGAAACAAACATCAGGGATAATGCTTGATAGGTTAACTAAATCTAGAGGAGGAAGAATGGAGATCCATTTTGAGGCAGGTTTAAAAAGGCCACGTGATGCTATAGAGTCAGCCATGTTAGTATCAGAGGCAGCGGTTGTTGTTAGGTGTCATGTACGTATCCTCCCAAAATGGATTCAGTATAGGAATGACAAAGACGAAACCCAGTTCAACACCTTCCTCGACCATTTATCTGTAAGTATGGTTATGTATGGAAACTAGTAATATCGTCTTGCTCTGTCCAATACTTTCTAGGTTGCTGATAATGAGACTCCCATAATTTTCCATAGATGAGGTTCAAGTTGGATAGCTGTCGGTGTCAAAACCAGCGGATCTCGGGTAGGGGGTCCCGAACTGTGCGTCTAAGGCGGATGGTAACAGGAGGCAGGGGACACGATGTTTACCTAGGTTTGGGCGCTCTCGATGGAGGTAATACCCTACGTCCTGCTTGATTGATCTTGATGATATGAGTATTACAAGAGTTGATCTACCACGAGATCGTAGAGGCTAAACCCTAGAAGCTAGCCTATGGTATGATTGTATATTGTCCTACGGACTAAACCCTCCGGTTTATATAGACACCGGAGAGGGCTAGGGTTACACAAAGTTGGTTACAAGGGAGGAGATCTACATATCCGTATTGCCAAGCTTGCCTTCCACGCCAAGGAGAGTCCCTTCCGGACACAGGACAAAGTCTTCAATCTTGTATCTTCATAGTCCAATAGTCCGGCCAAAGGATATAGTCCGGCTGTCCGGAGACCCCCTAATCCAAGACTCTCTCAGTAGCCCCCGAACCAGGCTTCAATGACGATGAGTCCGGCGCGCAGATTGTCTTCGGCATTGCAAGGCGGGTTCTTCTCCAAACTCTGAATATCTGCTGAGTAGTGTCCGGCTCCCCATAAATGTTGCACTTCTTGGCTTCTGCGCCCAATAAGGGCTATCTTCCACGTGTTGAGCGAATGCGAGGAGCCAGCGCATTTTTACATTCGCCACCCAAGCCATGCAAGTAAACCATCTATTAAAGGGACGGGGATTCTTAGATCCAAACCACACCATCCTCCCATGGCGAGTATCCATCGGAGCGCGCTCGGAAAAATCTGTTCCAACATGGCCGGCCATCGCAGCTCCTCCTCCCGCTCCCGTAGCCCTAAGCCCGGTGATTGGGAGAAGTGTTCCATCCCGCACAGCCAATTAGTAGAGTTGCAGACCCAAGGATTTCTCCCTCCAGCATATATGGTCCCCGTTCGAGCCGGGCTCGCCACCTATAATGGCGGGGAGCAAGCGGGGAGCTTCCCCAATCCCTCCAAGGGGGAGCGGTATGCCTTGTCCCTTATTTACTAATGGGACTTGGATTTCCAATCCATCCGTTCCTCCGCGGGCTTCTGGAGTTTTACAACTTCCAGTTGCATAATTTCACCCCTGCTTCCATATTACACATCGTTGGTTATGTTGCCCTTTGTGAGCTGTTTCTGGGCTGCGAGGCTCATTTCGAGCGGTGGAAGAGGCTATTCTGCCTTGTGCCCCGTACAGAGGAGGGGTCACTATATCAAGTGGGCGAAGCCGAAATATGGCGCATCGTCAGGACCAGATACCTGTCCGGCACACCGAAGAAGACGTCCTAAGACTGGCCTTTGGAGTGGTTTTACATGGAGGACGTCCCCCTTCCAGATCCTATTCGGAGGAGTCTTCCCGAGTTCAACAATGCTCCTCTGAAGAAACGCCGAAGCTAGCACCCACGGAGCCCCCAGGAGGAAGACAACAGAGAAGTCCTTTACCTGATGGACCGGATTAAAGTCCTGGCTCAATCTAGATTGACAATAATCGAGGTTATGTCAATATGCATAATGCGGGGGGTGCAGCCGCTTCAATATCGAGGGCACCCCCTGTGGCGCTTTAACAGGGAAGATGACGCCACCCGCTGCGGGCGTAAGGGACCGGACTCCGCTGCTGCTCTAACAAAAATTTTGTCCGAGTTGTTCAAGGGAGAGGAAGAGGAGTTCATCCGTATTAAGCCACGGGATGGATTCTCCATGTACAACCCTCCAAGCTGGGTGAGCTGTCACTCTTTACTCACAACCTTCCCACATTCTTCGTTGTAAATACTTACCTTGCCGTTTCATGGCAGGAACTGCAAAAAGCTATAAGGGAGGTCAACAGCCCACCTCCACAACCGGAGGACCCTGACCGAGCCCTCGATCCCGGACTCGAAGAGGATCCGGACATATTTGTGGAGCTGATAGACAGGACATTCTATCAATTGAGCTGCGATGATGCCATGGTGGCCATCATGGCCGACTATCCTGGGCTACTCCCTGCATCGCATGCAAGAAAAAACCGGAATCTCAACTTCCGAGGAGGATCCCCTTTTATGCACTTCACCTACCATACACATATGGTGTTTTACAGGGAAGGGCTTCAGGACGCCATGCCGAACCCACAGTGACTCGCCAACAAGGGGCACCGAAGCCGGGTAGGCCAAAAAGGAAGGCGGTCAGGACTAAGACGCTGATGCAGAGGTATGATACAAAACCTCGCTCCGTGGTTGTCGTCTTTCTTAAAATATAATGACGTCCATGTTTCCTAGTAGGAAAAACGCTCGCCGGACTATATCCGGAGAGGTTTCCGATCACGCCTCCACCAGTCGGGCTCCAGGGCCGAACATAGAGGTGGAAGCTAACACGGGGCGAACGCCGGATGCTCCTCCTAAAGAGGATGCGGACAGACTATCCGCTACAAATTCCAAAGTGGAGAGCGCCATGAATCACATGCGTCGCCGAGCCGTACTCCGTGATGCTTGTTTCTCCCAAGAGGCGTTCGATGCCTTCAACTCAGGAGACGCGTCCGTGCTACTCAAAATGGTCTAGACAGAGCCACGGACTAGTATGTAAGGGAGATACGGGTAAGAAAATCTGACGATTATAGATATCAGTAACCCCTGAGACTTGAAACAGTTGACACAACTGATTTAAGGATCATTATTTGTGCAGGCTCTTACGGAGAAGAATTCCCAATTGTCTCAAGAGCTGGAAGAGTGCAAAGCCCAGCTACGGGCCGCTGTTGCCGCGTTAAAGGAGTCCGAGAAGGGTCCCCCTGGTAACACTTTTTTGCATTGCAAAGAATCATAGGTACCAGATAGTATGCAGCATGCATGGAAATCTAACAATAGATGTTGCAGATGACTCCGGAGTGAATCCGGAGGCTGTGCTGGTGAATGCGGAACGTGCTAATCGACAGCTAAATGCTGGCGAGCGCATGCTTACACGAGTCAGGCAGGAGAAAAATAATCTCCAGGATGCCAATATCCAGCTGGGCGTGGAACTGAAAGATGTCTGAGCCCAGCTTGCAGACTCCATGAAGGAGAATAAGCGGCTTCGATGCGACATTTTCAGTAAGTGCTTGAACGAACTTTGGAAGGAGTTCGGCGAAGAAGCCGGCTAACAGAGTTATGTCTGCAGGTATGCTGACGGGTCGTCCCACGGAGGAGATGCCCGGGTCTACAGGTGATCTTCTACCAGAGCTCTCACAACTGCACGGACAAGTTCGGTAGGTGATGCAGGGTATTGCCCAAGCCTTGTGGCCATCCGCGTCCCCGCCAGGAGCCATGGGGGAGCTTATAGAGAAGCTCAAGGGAGCACGACGACGCTTCCGATTATGGAAGATATCGGCCTGCCGACAAGGTGCAAGGGAAGCCTGGGCCATGGTGAAGACGCGATATACCAAAGCTGACCTAAACCACATGGCCGAGGCCAGACCTGTGGGGCCCGATGGGAAAGAGATCCCCGTCAGTTTGGTGTATGACCAAGTAGAATTAGCCGCAAAGTATTCCCAACAGGATTGTAGGCTAGACAGCCTGTTGGATGGTGTAGAAGAAGAATTTAATCAGTCTTAGTGACTTTGTACTTCAAGTGACATATATAATGTCCCTAGCCGGATTGTAAATCATTTGTCATGGCAGACCTTTTCGCATCAACCTTTGGACCCGATAGTCCGGAGTGTATCCGAATACCTGCTCGGTTATGTAAAAACCGGGGTATGCATGGAAACCAGGCATAGGGGTCATAAGTGCTTGAACAGACAAGTACCCAACTAGCTATGTTATATTACATGGATAGTAAGAAACATCTTCCAGAGAGAATAGTTCCGTTAAGGGTTCCTTTCCCTGGGTACACAAGCCCTAATGTGCATGTCCAAACTGCGAAAAGAGACACAGGCTATAAACATCTGGGGGCATGTGTCAAATTAAATAAAAGTCATCTTTTATTCACCGACCGAATATTCCCTTAAGAACGCTAGCTTTCGGCTTCACCCAGTCTAAGGTACACATCCGGCTGACCCGGCAGTAACAATCGCAGAGGTGCTCCCATTATGCCCTAGCCGAATTAATGGGAATGTAGGGCATAAATACAAGAGCCAGGCAACCTAGCTTGGCCAAAACTTAAGTCATATCGATGCATATAATGGCGGAAAAAGGTATAATGGAAGAATAACACATGTGTGGGGCATAAAGCCTAGAAAAATAGTTATATTAAGCTTCTGTATAAGAAGCCCCCAGGTATAATGAGCGCGGTTAGCGCGTCAAGATTGTGTAACCAAGACACAAGTTTAGCCTTTCAAGGCCTTGAGGAGAAAAAAAGAGATAAAGAGAGAGAAGACAGATAATTGATATGCAAAAAATTGACTGAGCTAAGGAGACGAACATAGAGTCTAGCACTAGGCGTAGAATCTTCGGAGTCTGGCTGCGTTCCATGGGTTTGGCTCGAGTCGATTGTCCGATGCATCCCGCAGACGGTACGCTCCACCGGTCAGAACCTGGTCAATAATGAAGGGACCTTCCCATTTGGGCCTGAGCTTGTTCTTTTTCTTCTCCGGCAGGCGTAGAACTAGTTTGCCAACGTTATAGGTTTTGGCCCGTACTTCTCTGCTTTGATAACTTCGAGCCTGTTGCTGATAGAATGCGGAACGGGCTCTTCCCACGTCGCGCTCCTCCTCCAGGGCGTCCAAACTGTCCTGCCGATCGAGCTCGGCCTCTTTTTCTTTGTACATGCGCACTCGAGGTGAGTCATGAATTATGTCTCAAGTTAAAACCGCCTCTGCACCGTACACCATAAAAAACGGTGTCTATCCGGTAGTGCGATTCGGCGTGGTCCGCAGCCCCCATAGTACGGATTCGAGATCCTCTACCCAATGCTTGTTTGATCCTTTAAGGATCGCACTAATCTGGATTTGATGCCGCTCATGATAAGACCATTTGCTCGCTCGACTTGACTGTTAGTTTGCGGGGGATAGGCAGAAGCATAATCGAGCTTGATGCCCATGTTGCTGCACCAAAGTTTTACCTCGTCGGTTGTAAAGTTCGTGCCGTTGTCAGTGATGATGCTATGGGGGATGCCATAATGGTGTACAACCCCAGATATAAAGTCTATCACTGGTCCGAATTCAGCCGTTTTAACGGGTTTGGCTTCTATCCATTTGGTGAATTTATCCACCATGACCAGTAATTATTTTTTCTTATGGGTTCCCCCTTTAAGGGGTCCGACCATATCAAGCCCCCAGACCGTAAAGGGCCAAGTAATGGGGATTGTTTGGAGAGCGGTAGGCGTCATATGGCTTTGGTTTGCAAAAAGCTGGCAACCGACGCAATGTTGGACAAGATACTGTGCATCTGTTCAGGCCGTCGGCCAATAAAACCTATACGGAAGGCCATGCTTACTAGGGCCCGGGCTGCGGCATGGTGGCCGCCGAGTCCAGCATGGATTTCTGCCAAAAGCTTCCGCCCTTCCTCTTCGGAGATGCACCTTTGAAGGACTCCGGTAGTGCTTTTCTTATAAATCTCTCCCTCGTGGACCTTGTAGGCTTTAGATCGCTGCATTATGCAGCGTGCCTCATTTTGGTCCTCGGGTAGTTCCTGCCTGGTTAGGTAGGCCAGGAATGGTTCTGTCCACGGGGCGATGACGGCCATTATCACGTGGGCTGAAGGTGTTATTTCGATGGCAGAGCCTCTGATTGTGTCAGAATGTTCGGTATTTGGTGTTGTGGCCGGGTCCGGACTATTGTTACCAGTGTCCCCTTCCCATACCATGAATGGCTTAAACAGCCTTTCCACGAAGATGTTAGGTGGGATAGGATCGCGCTTAGCACCGATGCAGGCGAGGATATCCGCCGCCTGATTGTTTTCCCGAGCCACATGGTGGAATTCAAGCCCCTCGAACCGAGCTGACATTTTGAGGATGGCGTTGCGATATGCCGCCATTTTTGGATCCTTGGCATCAAAGTCTCCATTTATTTGAGATATTGCGAGGTTCGAGTCCCCACGCACCTCCAGGCGTTGAATGCCCATGGAAACTGCCATCCGGAGACCATGTAATAGGGCCTCATATTCAGCTACGTTGTTGGAGTCTGTATATAGTATTTGGAGTACGTATTGGACTGTATCTCCGGTGGGGGACGTTAGGACTACGCCAGCCCCTAGACCAGCCAGCATTTTAGAGCCGTCAAAGTGCATGATCCAATTAGAGTATGCGCCGTACTCTTTAGGGAGTTCAACTTCTGTCCATTCGGCGATGAAATCGGCTAGTACTTGCGACTTAATGGCTCGCCGTGGTCTATATGTTATGTCGAACAGAAGGAGCTTGATATCCCATTTGGCAATCCGACCCGTGGCATCGCGGTTGTTTATTATGTCGTTGAGTGGTACTCCTGAGGCCACCGTGATTGAACACTCTTGAAAGCAGTGTCGTAATTTCCGGGATGCCATAAATACCGTGTATGCTATCTTTTGATAATGTGGGTACCGTGATTTGCATGGAGTGAGGACAGTGGATACATAATAGACCAGCTTTTGAAGTGGGAATTTATGTACGTCCGTCTCTCGTTCGACGAAGAGCATTGCACTTACAACTTGGTGAGTTGCTGCTATATATAACAGCATTGGTTCACCGACATTTGGCGCGGCCAAGATTGGGTTGGTGGCCAGGATGGCTTTTATTTCTTCCAATCCGGCCGTGGCTGCGTCCGTCCACTCGAAGTGTTCAGTGCGCCGAAGAAGGCGATAAAGGGGGAGTGCCTTTTCTCCTAATCGGGAGATAAAGCAGCTTAAGGCCGCCACGCATCCAGTTAACTTCTGGATTTGCTTGAGGTCAGTTGGGATAGCCAACTGCGACAGAGCTCGGATTTTAGCCGGATTTGCTTCAATTCCTCTACTGGAGACTATGAAGCCCAGGAGCTTTCCGGCGGGTACGCCAAAAACGCATTTTTCCGGATTGAGCTTAATGTCGTATATTCAGAGATTGTCGAATGTGAGCCTCAAGTCGTCTATTAAGGAGTCGATGTGTCTGGTTTTAAAGACCACATCGTCTACGTATGCCTCCACTGTTTTGCCGATCTGCTTTTCCAGACATGTCTGAATCATGCGTTGATATGTTGCGCCGGTGTTTTTGAGCCCGAAGGGCATTGTGTTAAAACAGAAGGGGCCGTATGGAGTGATAAATGCCGTTGCAGCTTGATCGGATTCCGCCATCTTAATTTGGTGGTAACCGGAGTATGCGTCAAGGAAGCACAATGAGTCGTGTCCTGCGGTGGCGTCGATAATTTGATCGATGCGACGGAGGGGGAAGGGATCCTTTGGGCAAGCCTTATTAAGGTCCTTGAAGTCGACACATAGGCACCAGGATTTGTCCTTGTTTGGTACCATTACTAGGTTTGCTAGCCAGTCTGGATGTTTTATTTCTCTAATGAATCCGGCCTCCAGTAACTTGGCTAGCTCCTCTCCCATGGCTTGTCACTTAGGTTCGGAGAAATGCCAAAGAGTCTGCTTGACCGACTTGAATCCCTTTAGAATGTTAAGGCTATGCTCGGCCAGCCTGCGTGGGATTCCTGGCATGTCTGAAGGATGCCAGGCGACTATGTCCCAATTCTCACGCAGGAACTCCCGTAGTGCGGTGTCTACAGCGGGGGTTTAATTGTGCCCTGATGGATGTTTTTTTTGTGAGATCCGTTGGATGGACTTTGAATTTGACTATTTCATCCGCTGGTTTAAAAGAGGTGGACTTGGATCTTTTGTCGAGTATCACATCATCCCTGTCCACTGTGGAGCACAGCGCAGTTAATTCCTCCGCCACAAGGGCTTCGGATAATGCCTCGAGGGCTAGCGCGGCTGTTTTGTTCTCGGTGCGGAGTGCTATGTCCGGATCACTAGCTAGAGTGATGATTCCATTGGGCCCGGGCATTTTGAGCTTCATGTACCCATAATGGGGTATGGCTTGGAATATCGTGAATGCCTCCCGCCCTAGAAGGTCGTGGTATCCACTGTTGAATGGGGCCACTTGGAATGTAATTTCTTCGGACCTGTAATTCTCCGGAGTGCCGAATACCACATCTAGTGTGATTTTCCTAGCACAACGTGCCTCCCGACTAGGGATGATTCCTCGGAAGGTCGTTCTGCTTTGCTTAATGACGCTTCTGTCTATTTCCATTTTTGAAGAGTCTCCTCATAAATGAGGTTTAATCCACTGCCGCTGTCCATGAGCACTTTAGTAAGCCGAAAGCCATCCACAATTGGACTGAGGACCAAGGCGGCTGGAGCTCAGGCTGTTCTGAATTTAGGTTCATCACTGGCATTGAAGGTGATAGATGTGTCGCTCCATGGATTTATTGCTGCCACGTTGCAGACTTCGGCAAGGCTATGGAGTGCTCGCTTACGCCTATTATTTGAGGCGAAGGTCTCGAAGACTGTCAATACTGTATTGTTATCCACGGGATGATGCTCTGTGGTGTTTTGAATGAGGAGATCCTCACCGCTCTTGGCCACCTGCCGGAGTACCCAACATGCTCTAAGGCTGTGTGTTGGTATGGTATCCGATGTACAATTAATTTTGCAGGGCCTGTTAAGCCATCCCTCCAATACGGTTCCACGCCCTGTAGTGGGCTTTTGCTTCTTTGTAATTGAGTTGGGCGACTTATGAGAGTGCACCCTTTTAATTTGGACTGGGGGTCTTGTCAGAGCCGGATTATCCCAAAATTTTGTTTGGGTTTTCCAGGCGCTTTCCATCGCATAGTACTTCCGTACTATGGCCGCTTGATACATCCATTTTGCATCATGCTTTTATATCAATATTTATTGCATTATGGGATGTTATTACACATTATGTCACAATACTTATGCCTATTCTCTCTTATTTTACAAGGTTTACATAAAGAGGGAGAATGCCGGCAGTTGGGATTCTGGGCTGGAAAAGGAGCAAACATTAGAGACCTATTCTGCACAGCTCCAAAAGTCCTGAAACTTCATGGAAGATGTTTTCCAAATATATAAAAAATACTGAGAGCAAGAACTTCACCAGGGGGCCACACCCTGCCCACGAGGGTGGGGGGCGCGCCCTACCCCCCAGGGCACGCCCCCCTACCTTGTGGGCCCCCTGGTGGCCTCCAGTGGCCATCTTTTGCTATATGGAGTCTTTCGATGGGAAAAAAATAAAAAGCCATCTTCTCGGACGAAACTCCGCCGCCACGAGGCGGAACCTTGGCAGAACCAATCTAGGGCTTTGGCGGAGCTGTTCTGCCGGGCAAACTTCCCTCCCGGAGGGGGAAATCATCGCCATCGTCATCACCAATGCTCCTCTCATCGGGAGAGGGCAATCTCCATCAACATCTTCATCAGCACCATCTCATCTCAAAACCCTAGTTCATCTCTTGTATCCAATTCTTGTCTCCAAGTCCGGGATTGGTGCTAGTAGGTTGCTAGTAGTGTTAATTACTCCTTTTAGTTGATGCTAGTTGGTTCAATTGATGGAAGATCATATGTTCAGATCCTATATGCATATTAATACCCCTCTGATTATGAACATGTTTATGCTTTGTGAGTAGTTACTTTTGTTCCTGAGGACATGGGAGAAGTCTTGCTATTAGTAGTCATGTGAATTTGGTATTCGTTCGATATTTTGATAAGATGTATGTTGTCTCTCCTCTAGTGGTGTTATGTGAACGTCAACTATATGACACTTCACCATTATTTGGGCCTAGAGGAAGGCATTGGGAAGTAATAAGTAGATGATGGGTTGCTAGAGTGACAGAAGCTTAAACCCTAGTTTATGCGTTGTTTCGTAAGGGGCTGATTTGGATCCATATGTTTCATGCTATGGTTAGGTTTACCTTAATAATTCTGTTGTAGTTGCGGATGCTTGCTATAGAGGTTAATCATAAGTGGGATGCTTGCCCAAGTAAGGGCAGTACCCAAGCACCGGTCCACCCACATACCAAATTATCAAAGTACCGAATGCGAATCATATGAGCGTGATGAAAACTAGCTTGACGATATTCCCATGTGTCCTCGGGAGCGCTTTACATCTTATAAGAGTTTGTCCAGGCTTGTCATTTGCTACAAAAAGGATTGGGCCACCTTGCTAAACCTTATTTACTTTTGTTACTTGTTGCTTGTTACAAATTATCTTATCACAAAACTATTTGTTACCACTTATTTCAGTACTTGCATAGAATACCTTGCTGTAAACCGCTCATCATTTCCTTCTGCTCCTCGTTGGGTTCGACACTCTTACTTATCTAAAGGACTACGATAGATCCCCTATACTTGTGGGTCATCACCGCCAAGTCAGTGAAGTGTGCAATATCACGGCGACTTATGGTGTTGAGGATTCCCTTGTCCGTGCAATTGTTGCAAAAGAACGAAATTGCGTCTTCCTCGCGATAGTCCTTGACCTTGTTCATTACAAGGAGGAATCTGGCCCAATAGTGATGTACTATCTCTCGGGTCTCTTGCCTAATGTGGGAAAGATCGTTTATATTTGGGTGGGTGGGTGGATTTAAGTCCGGTCCTTGACCCAATCTAAGACCCAGGGGAGGGGGAGTTTCTGATCTTGGGAGTTCGGGCTCCGGGATGTTGCCCCGCAGGTTCGGCATACAGCCTGATTCTAGGTTCAGGGTTAGGGCGATGTCCTCCCATGGACGGGTATCCGGCTCGGAGAGCTCGGGAATCCGGACATAGTTCGTCCTCAGGATAGAGGAAGAATCGCCGCATTGTTCCTCCACCACGCTATCTGATGGGTGACCGGCAGAGAGTTAATCTCCCTTTGGTCGGGTTTAAGCCCAATCCGATTGTAGTCCGTAGCGACTCCCAGCGCAGCAATGCGATCCAAGAGCTCATTCAAAGAGGAGAGCTCCATTGGATCCATCTGTTCGGTGAATTTCGAGCCGATGTGGAGGCTATTTTCGATGACCCGAGAAGTCATCGTCGAAGCGGCGGCCGAGCGGGCGGTCATGACGAAGCCGCCTAGTCGGAGAGTTTGGCCTACAGCCAGGGCTCCCCTAGAGGTGATGTTGTCCTTGACAACGAAACGATCCATCCCTCCTTATGATGACGACACAGTGGAACTCTCAATGAAAGCACCAATGTCGGTGTCAAAACCGGCGGATCTCGGGTAGGGGGTCCCGAACTGTGCGTCTAAGGCGGGTGGTAACAGGAGGCAGGGGACACGATGTTTACCAGGTTCGGGCCCTCTCGATGGAGGTAATACCCTATGTCCTGCTTGATTGATCTTGATCATATGAGTATTACAAGAGTTGATCTACCACGAGATCATAGAGGGTAAACCCTAGAAGCTAGCCTATGGTATGATTGTATATTGTCCTACGGACTAAACCCTCCGGTTTATATAGACACCGGAGGGGGCTAGGGTTACACAAATTCGGTTACAAGGGAGGAGATCTACGTATCCGTATTGCCAAGCTTGCCTTCCATGCCAAGGAGAGTCCCATCCGGACACGGGACAAAGTCTTCAATCTTGTATATTCATAGTCCAATAGTCCGGCCAAAGGATATAGTCTGGCTGTCCGGAGACCCCCTAATCCAGGACTCCCTCAATAGCCAAGATGATGCAACCCGACAAGCTTGCACCCATGTTTTCAAGTCTGCTCTGCGACTGTATCAATATAACTTGAGGAAAACTCACTTTGAAGGCAAGGCTAACAGCGAACTTGCCCAAACATCTCCAGTGGAAAATATATCCGATGAAGACTGGAAAGGCCTCGTTAAACACTGGTCCGATCCAAAGTATTAGGTACATTATATATATGTGATCAGATCACATGTTGAAGTCCTATTTACGCATGTGCCACACAAATCTATCTTCTTGTAGGTGAATCATTCAAAGAACAAGGCCAACCTTACAAAAGTGAAATTCCAACAGACGACAGGATCTCGTAGCTATATTGCACACTGTGAGGCTCCTGTAATTAGCTGTTGTTTCACACTTTTCGCTGTACCATAGTATCAGATCTATATTGAATTGTTCCAAATGCAGAGGAAAGCCCGCAAGGACCAAAAAGTACCTGAACCAAATGCTGTGGAAATCTTCAAGGATTGTCACACCAGCAAGAAGAAAGGCATGACTACACCAGTCAAAGCCGTTGTTGTAAGTCCATAATCCTCATGCCTTTTAACTACTACTTACTCTGACTTGTGCCTTGACCTGCATGGTTTGCAGCCAATGTCTATTACTCTTTTCAATTTTATACACAATTGTCTCAGCGTATCATTGCACCTTACAAGGTTTAAAAGAGAGGAGTGATGTTCCTTTGATCTTGACCTGTAATCTAGTTCCATGGTAGACTTGCCCACACAACGTTACAATTGCCTGTTTGTCTGTTCTCAGTTGTTTTGTGATATGAATGATGTCATACTATGCTTACCATATTATAAACTTCGTCTCTTTATCCTTAGCCCTCAATACAATGTGAATAAATAGACAATACATTAGCGATGGTACATGGTCATATGTTTGGAACCTGGTTTTATTATGTACTTTGCAATAAAATACAACTATTATTTTACATGGGTTCACCAAAATAAGTTTTGTATATAGAACAAAGCTATTTTGCTTGGTTTTGCTGCCTCCTTAATATCTTCTGTTTTGGTACTACTAATGTAAAACCACAACTTTTTAGCGAGCTATGGAACAAATGGTAGAACCGCCACCTTCTGAAGGTGGCGAGGCAACTATAATCGCAATGTCAGCTCTTGCCGAAGTGGGTCAGTACGTTCCTGCGTAATACTAACTTGGATGTTAAGGCAATCTTGTCCAAACTGCCTCATGATCAAGATATGTGCTACCTCTTTTAGCACTGCGTTGGTTTTCCCCGAAGAGGAAGGGATGATGCAGCAAAGTAGCGTAAGTATTTCCCTTAGTTTTTGAGAACCAAGGTATCAATCCATTAGGAGGCTACACGCGAGTCCCTCGTACCTGCACAAAACAAATAAATCCTCGCAACCAATGCAAATAGGGGTTGTCAATCCCTATAGAGCCACTTACAAGAGTGAGATCTAATAGATATGATAAGATAATATTTTTGGTATTTTTATGATAAAGATGCAAAGTAAAATAAAGGTAAAGTAAATAGCAAAGTAAATAACTAAGTAGTAGGAGATTGATATGTTAAAGATAGACCCGGGAGCCATAGGTTTCACTAGTGGCTTCTCTCGAGAGCATAAGTATTCTACCATGGGTGAACAAATTACTGTTGAGCAATTGACAAAATTGAGCATAGTTATGAGAATATCTAGGTATGATCATGTATATAGTGAACACGTCCAAGACAAGTAGACCGACTCCTGCCTGCATCTACTACTATTACTCCACTCATCGACCACTATCCAGCATGCATCTAGAGTATTAAGTTAAAAACAGAGTAACGCCTTAAGCAAGATGACATGATGTAGAGGGATAGACTCATGCAATATTAAGAAAACCCCATCTTGTTATCCTCGATGGCAACAATACAATACGTGCCTTGCTGCCCTTACTGTCACCGGGAAAGGACACCGCAAGATTGAACCCAAAGCTAAGCACTTCTCCCATTGCAAGAAAGATCAATCTAGTAGGCCAAACCAAACTGATAATTCGAAGAGACTTGCAAAGATAGCCAATCATACATAAAAGAATTCAGAGAAGATTCAAATATTATTCATAGATAGACTTGATCATAAACCCACAATTCGTCGGTCTCAACAAACACACCGCAAAAAGAAGATTACATCGACTAGATCTTCACAAGAGAGGGGGAGAACATTGTATTGAGATCCAAAAAGAGAGAAGAAGCCATCTAGCTACTAACTATGGACCCGTAGGTCTGAAGTAAACTAGTCACACTTCATCGGAGAGGCTATGGTGTTGATGTAGAAGCCCTCCGTAATCGATGTCCCCTCCGGCGGAGCTCCGAAACAGGCCCCAAGATGGGATCTTGTGGATACTGAAAGTTGTGGCGGTGGAATTAGGTTTTTGGCTCTGTATCTGATCGTTTGGGGGTACGTAGGTATATATAGGAGGAAGCAGTACGTCGGTGGAGCAACAGGGGGCCCACGAGGGTGGAGGACATGCCTGGGGGGGGGGGGGTAGGCGCGCCCCTACCTCGTGGCCTCCCGTTACGTGTCTTGACGTAGGGTCCAAGTCTCCTGAGTTGTATTCGATGAGAAAATTACGTTCCCGAAGGTTTCATTCAGTTTGGACTCCGTTTGATATTTCTTTTCTTCGAAACCCTAAAACAGGCAAAAAACAGCAATTCTGTGCTGGTCCGCTGGTTAATAGGTTAGTCCCAAAAATAATATAAAAGTGGATAATAAAGCCCAATAATGTCCAAAACAGTAGATAATATAGCATGGAGCAATCAAAAATTATAGATACGTTGGAGACGTATCAAGCATCCCCAAGCTTAATTCCTGCTCATCGTCGAGTAGGTAAATGATAAAAACATAATTTTTGATGCGGAGTGCTACTTGGCATAATTTTAATGTAATTCTTCTTAATTGTGGTATGAATATTCAGATCCGAAAGATACAAGACAAAAGTTCATATTGACATAAAAATGATAATACTTCAAGCATACTAACAAAGCAATTATGTCTTCTCAAAATAACATGGCTAAAGAAAGTTATCCCTACACAATCATATAGTCTGGCTATGCTCTATCTTCACCACACAAAATATTTAAATCATGCACAACCCCGATGACAAGCCAAGCAATTGTTTCATACTTTTGACATTCTCAAAACTTTTTCAATCTTCACGCAATATATGAGCGTGAGCCATGGATATAGCACTATAGGTGGAATAGAGTGGTGGTTGTGGAGAAGACAAAAAGGAGAAGATAGTCTCACATCAACTAGGCGTATCAACGGGCTATGGAGATGCCCATCAATAGATATCAATGTGAGTGAGTAGGGATTGCCATGCAACGGATGCACTAGAGCTATAAGTATATGAAAGCTCAAAAAGAAACTAAGTGGGTGTGCATCCAACTTTCTTGCTCATGAAGACCTAGGGCAATTTGAGGAAGCCCATCATTGGAATATACAAGCCAAGTTCTATAATGAAAAATTCCCACTAGTATATGAAAGTGATAACATGAGAGACTCTCTACTATGAAGATCATGGTGCTATGTTGAAGCACAAGTGTGGTAAAAGGATAGTAACATTGTCCCTTCTCTCTTTTTCTCTCATTTTTATTTTTTATTTTTTATTTGGGCCTTTTCTCTTTTTATGGCCTCTTTTCTTTCTCTTTTTTTATTTGGGCTTCTTTGGCCTCTTTTATTTATTTTTCGTCCGGAGTCTCATCCCGACTTGTGGGGGAATCATAGTCTCCATCAACCTTTCCTCAGTGGGACAATGCTCTAATAATGATGATCATCACAAATTTATTTTTCTACAACTCAACAATTACAACTCGATACTTAGAACAAAATATGACTCTATATGAATGCCTCCGGTGGTGTACCGGGATATGCAATGATGCATGAGTGACATGTATGAAAGAATTATGAATGGTGGCTTTGCCACAAATACGATGTCAACTACATGATCATGCTAAGCAATATGACAATGACAGAGTGTGTCATAATAAACAGAACGGTGGAAGGTTGCATGGCAATATATCTCGGAATGGCTATGGAAATGCCATAATAGGTAGGTATGGTGGCTATTTTAAGGAAGGTATATGGTGGGTGTATGATACCGGCGAAAGGTGTGCGGTATTAGAGAGGCTAGCAAAGGTGGAAGGGTGAGAGTGCGTATAATCCATGGAATCAACATTAGTCATAAAGAACTCATATACTTATTGCAAAAAATACAAGTTATCAAAGCAAAGTATTACGCGCATGCTCCTAGGGGGATAGATTGGTAGGAAAATACCATCGCTCGTCCCCGACCGCCACTCATAAGGAAGACAATCAATAAATAAATCATGCTCCGACTTCATCACATAACGGTTCACCATACGTGCATGCTACAGGAATCACAAGCTTCAACACAAGTATTTCTCAAATTCACAACTACTCAACTAGCATGACTTTAATATCACCATCTCCATATCTCAAAACAATTATCAAGTATCAAACTTCTCATAGTATTCAACACACTCATAAGAGAGTTTTATTATTAATCTTGGATACCAAGCATATTAGGATTTTAAGAAAATTACCATGATATTTAAGACTCTCAAAATAATCTAAGTGAAGCAGGAGAGATCAATAGTTTCTATAAAACAAATCCACCACCGTGCTCTAAAAGATATAAGTGAAGCACTAGAGCAAAATTATATAACTCAAAAGATATAAGCAAATCACATAGAGTACTCTAACAAATTCCAAATCATGTATGGCTCTCTCAAAAGGTGTGTACAGCAAGGATGATTGTGGTAAACTAACAAGAAAAGACTCTCCAACCAAAACACATATCATGTGGTAAATAAAAATATAGCTCCAAGTAAAGTTACCGATAGAAGTAGACGAAAGAGGGGATGCCTTCCGGGGCATCCCCAAGCTTTGGCTTTTAGGTGTCCTTATATTATCTTGGGGGTACCATGGGACTCCCCAATCTTAGGCTCTTTCCACTCCTTGTTCCATTATCCATCAAATCTTTACCCAAAACTTGAAAACTTCACAACACAAAACTTAAAGTAGAAAATCTCGTGAGCTCTGTTAGCGAAAGAGAATAAAAGATCACTTCAAGGTACTGTAATGAACTCATTATTTATTTATATGGGTGTTATACCTACTGTATTCCAACTTCTCTATGGTTTATAAACTATTTTACTAGCCATAGATTCATCAAAATAAGCAAACAACACACGAAAAACAGAATCTGTCAAAAACAGAACAGTCTGTAGTAATCTGTAGCTAGCGCAAGATCTGGAACCCCAAAAATTCTAAAATAAATTGATGGACGTGAGGAATTTATCTATTAATCATCTCAAAAAATAATTAACTAAATATCAATTTCCAAATAAAAATTATAGCAGTTCTCGTGAGCGCTAAAGTTTCTGTTTTTTTACAGCAAGTTCAACAAGAGTTTCCCCAAGTCTTCCCAACGGTTCTACTTGGCACAAACACTAATTAAACACAAAAAACACAACCAAAACAGAGGCTAGATAATTTATTTATTACTAAACAGGAGCAAAAATCAAGGAATAAAAATAAAATTGGGTTGCCTCCCAACAAGCGCTATCGTTTAACGCCCCTAGCTAGGCATAACAAGTAAGAATAGATCTAGGTATTGCCATCTTTGGTAGGAAATCCATAAGTGGCTCTCATAATAGATTCATAAGGTGATTTAATTTCCTTTCTAGGAAAGTGTTCCATGCCTTACCTTAATGGAAATTGGAATCTAATATTTCCTTCCTTCATATCAATAATTGCACCAACCGTTCTAAGGAAAGGTCTACCAAGAATAATAGGACATGAAGGATTGCAATCTGTGTCAAGAACAATAAAATCTATGGGAACATAATTCCTATTTGCAAAAATAAGAACATCATTAATTCTTCCCATAGGTTTCTTAATAGTGGAATCTGCAAGGTGCAAGTTTAGAGAGCAATCATCAAAATCACGGAAACCTAACAAATCACACAAAGTCTTTGGAATCATGGAAACACTAGCACCCAAATCACATAAAGCATAGCATTCATGATCTTTAATTTTAATTTTAATAGTTGGTTCCCACTCATCATAAAGTTTTCTAGGGATAGAAACTTCCAATTCAAGTTTTTCTTCATAAGATTGCACCAAGGCATCAACTATATGTTTAGTAAACGATTTATTTTGACTATAAGCGTGAGGAGAATTTAGCACAGATTACAACAAGGAAATACAATCAATCCAAGAGCAATTTTCATAGTTAAAATCCTTGAAATCCATAATAGTGGGTTTAGCAACGTCTAGGGGTTTAATTTCTTCAATCCCACTTTTATCAAATTTAGCATCAAGATCAAAAGATTCTGAATTCTTGGAACGCCTTCTAGGTAAAGGTGGGTCATATTCAGTCCCATCATTATCAAGATTCATATTGCAAAACAAAGATTTAATATGGGACACATCAATAACTTTTAGATCTTCATCATTATTTTCATAGGAACTAGAAGAACACGCTTTTATAAAGGCATCTTTCTTAGCACGCATCCTAGCGGTTCTTTCTTTGCACTCATCAATGGAAATTCTCATGGCTTTGAGAGACTCATTGATATCATGCTTAGGTGGAATAGATCTAAGTTTCAAAGAATCAACATCAAGAGCAATTCTATCAACGTTCCTAGCCAAATCATCAATCTTAAGTAACTTCTCTTCAATCATAGCATTAAAATTCTTTTGCGAAGTAATAAATTCTTTAATATTAGATTCAGAATCAGAGGGCATCTTATTATAATTTCCATAAGAATTGATGTAGGAATTACCATAATGATTAGAGGGATTAATAGGATAAGGCCTAGGATTGAAATTTCCTCTATACGCGTTGTTACCAAAATTGTTCCTACCAACAAAATTCACATCCATAGATTCATTATTGTCAATCAAAGCAGACAAGGGCATATCATTAGGATCAGAAGAAACACTCTTATTAGCAAATAATTTCATAAGTTCATCCATCTTTCCACTCAAAACATTAATTTCTTCTATCGCATGCACCTTTTTATTAGTAGATCTTTCAATATGCCATTGAGAATAATTAACCATAATATTATCTAGGAGTTTAGTAGCTTCTCCTAAAGTGATTTCCATAAAAGTGCCTCCCGTGGCCGAATCTAAAAGATTTCTAGAAGCAAAATTCAATTCGGCATAAATTTTTTGTATGATTATCCATAAATTTAAACCATGAGTAGGGCAATTACGTATCATAAGTTTCATTCTCTCCCAAGCTTGTGCAACATGTTCATGATCAAGTTGCTTAAAATTCATAATATCGTTTTTAATAGAGATAATCTTAGCGGGAGGAAAATACTTAGAGATAAAAGAATCTTTCACTTGTTCCATGAATCAATACTATTTTTAGGCAAAGATGAAAACCAAGCTTTAGCACGATCTCTAAGCGAAAAAGGAAATAGCTTCAATTTAACAATATCATTATCCACATCTTTCTTCTTTTGCATGTCACACAAATCAACGAAGCTATTTAGATGGGTAGCAGCATCTTCACTAGGAAGGCCGGAGAACAGATCTTTCATAACAAGATTCAGCAAAGCAGCATTAATTTCACAAGATTCAACATCGGTGAGAGGAGCAATCAGAGTGCTAATAAAATCATTGTTGTTGGTATTGGTGAAGTCACACAATTTAGTAGTATCTTGAGCCATCGTGACAAGCAAGCAAACTAACACACAAGAAAACAAAAAGCAAGCGGACAAAAAGAGGCAAATAGAGAGAGGATAGAGAGAGAGGGCGAATAAAACGACAAGGGTGAAGTGTGTGGGGAGAGGAAAACGAGAGGAAAATGGCAAATAATGTAATGCGGGAGATAAGGGTAAGTGATAGGTACTTGGTATGTTGACTTTTGCATAGACCTCCTCGGCAACGGTGCCAGAAATCCTTCTTGCTACCTCTTTTAGCAATGCGTTGGTTTTCCCCGAAGAGGAAGGGATGATGCAGCAAAGTAGCATAAGTATTTCCCTCAGTTTTTGAGAACCACGGTATCAATCCAGTAGGAGGCTAGACGCGAGTCCCGTGTACCTGCACAAAACAAATAAATCCTCGCAACCAACGCAAATAGGGGTTGTCAATCCCTATAGGGCCACTTACAAGAGTGAGATCTGATAGATATGATAAGATAATATTTTTAGTGTTTTTATGATAAAGATGCAAAGTAAAATAAAGGCAAAGTAAATAGCAAAGTACATAACTAAGTAGTAGGAGATTGATATGATAAAGATAGACCTGGGGGCCATAGGTTTCACTAGTGGCTTCTCTCGAGAGCATAAGTATTCTACAGTGGGTGAACAAATTATTGTTGAACAATTGACAAAATTGAGCATAGTTATGAGAATATCTAGGTATGATCATGTATATAGGCATCACGTCTGAGACAAGTAGATCGACTCCTGCCTGCATCTACTACTATTACTCCACTCATCGACCGCTATCCAGAATGCATCTAGAGTATTAAGTTAAAAACAGAGTAACGCCTTAAGCAAGATGACATGATGTAGAGGGATAGACTCATGCAATATTAAGAAAACCCCATCTTGTTATCCTCGATGGCAACAATACAATACGTGCCTTGCTGCCCTTACTGTCACCGGGAAAGGACGCCACAAGATTGAACCCAAAGCTAAGCACTTCTCCCATTGCAAGAAAGATCAATCTAGTAGGCCAAACCAAACTGATAATTCGAAGAGACTTGCAAAGATAACCAATCATACATAAAAGAATTCAGAGAAGATTAAAATATTATTCATAGATAGACTTGATCATAAACCCACAATTCATCGATCACAACAAACACACCGCAAAAGGAAGATTACATCGAATAGATCTCCACAAGAGAGGGGGAGAACATTGTATTGAGATCCAAAAAGAGAGAAGAAGCCATCTAGCTACTAACTATGGACCCGTAGGTTTGAATTAAACTACTCACACTTCATCGAAGAGGCTATGGTGTTGATGTAGAAGCCCTCCGTGATCGATGCCCCCTCCGATAGAGCTCCGGAATAGGCCCCAAGATGGGATCTCGTGGATACAGAAAGTTGCGGCGGTGGAATTAGGTTTTTGGCTCCGTATCTGATCGTTTGGGGGTACGTGGGTATATATAGGAGGAAGAAGTACGTTGGTAGAGTAACAGGGGGCCCACGAGGGTGGAGGACATGCCGGGGGGGGGGGGGGTAGGCGCGCCCCCTACCTCGTGGCCTCCTGTTACGTGTCTTGACGTAGGGTCCAAGTCTCCTAAGTTGTATTCGATGAGAAAATCACATTCCTGAAGGTTTCATTCCGTTTGGACTCCATTTGATATTCCTTTTCTTCGAAACCCTAAAACAGGCAAAAAAGATCAATTCTGGGCTGGGCCTCCGGTTAATAGGTTAGTCCCAGAAATAACATAAAAGTGGATAATAAAGCCCAATAATGTCCAAAATAGTAGATAATATAGCATGGAGCAATCAAAAATTATAGATACGTTGGAGACGTATCAATATGCAAGCTCAAAATAATGTTGTATCTACGCTCCAGACACAAGTCCATTCCCTAACAAAGACCCTTTGTGAAACAAGGAGAGACATTGTTCGATGTTGTCAAGATATGCATGGTTTTGAAACCAGACTATCAGACATTTGCTATGTTGTTCAGGAGCCTGGGAGAACTGAAGGCGAAGGTTATGGTGCTCCATCGGACAATATAGCATGAAAATGTAACAGTCAGGTCAAATGAACTAAACTTCTGAACTTCTGGTGGTGCATTTATCTGCCAGACTGTTAACTTTTATGCCAACCTTCCTTTTGTTTTATAGTTGTAATTTGTTTTGGTGCGATACAAAATTTGTTCTTAATGTGCAACCACCGGCTAAAGAAAACATCAAGACATTTTTGTATAGTGTAGGGTGTTCCCTATACTTGCACTGGTGGCGAACTTTGATGCCCACCGGCTGTAGTTAACATGAGCCTCCTCGGGCCGTAGAAACAATGGGCCTTCTATGTGGCATAGGAACAATGGGCCTTATACGGGCCGTAGACACAATGGGCCTTCTATGGGCCGTATGATCGGTTGGCCAAACATGGGCCAATAACAGACCACATTATGGCCGTAAATGGGCTAGAGTTGAAATCGTTCATGGGCCCACCATAACGGGACGTCATTAATCAGCCTTATTTTGATGACGCTATGAAAACAGCCCAACGTATTAACAGGCCACAAACGGGCCGATTGTAACCACGGGCTGAATTTGGACCACAAGCAGAAAATGACAGTAACGGGCCATAAGTAAATGAATGTGGAAATGAGCCCAAGAATAAATGGGCCCCGAGAAGGCCGAAAGATAACATGGGCTGGAAATGGCCCAATGGAATAATGGGCCGTTAATGGGCATAAAGTGATACACTGTTCATTACGGGCCGGTTTCACCACGTGTCGTTAATGGGTATAAAGTGATATACTGTTCATTACGGGCCAGTTTTACCACGACCCGTTAATGGGCCGAGAGTAGTAAGGGCCTCATATGGGCTGAAAGACGTCATGGGCCATACATGGGCTGGAAGTTAAAACGGGTTGGAATTATATTGGACGGCCCAGATGATGCTACTGGGCCTAATTCGGATGGGCCGTAAACGGGCCTTGGGTTAGCAGGCTGTAAATGGGCTATATGCGAACATGCCGTTAACAGGCTTGCCGTGGGCCAGCCGGCCACCTTTTGACCAAGTCAAACGGGTCGACCTTTTCACAGGAATGGGCCTTTGTTGGTCCGTGCCACGTGTCGATGTATCATAGGCGCTTTGGGTCCAATGAGTGGATGACATCTGTCCCAATGGTGAGCCGACACATGTTTCCTCCAACCAAAGATGATTTTACACGTGGAAAATCCCCATTGGTCGGGGCTGTTAACGGGTTATCGGATCCAAAACCGGACCCAATAGCTTAACGGTTTTCCATTATGGTGGATGCCACGTGTCGGTCACCCTTGACGAAAGCACTTCTGTGACGTGTGATTTATCGTCATGGAAGTGGAAACTTCTGTTATGATAATTTTGGTAATGTCATGGAACACTTCTACAACAGCACGTGTATGACTATCTTGATTCTGTCATAAATTTTTCATGGATGTACATGCATGACAGAAAACGTGACCTACTGTGACAAACACGTATCATCACGGAAGTGTATTTTTTGTAGTGATGTCATCCATGTATGCTTCCGCATTCCGACTGATTTGAGTGAGAGGCACTTCTGAATCATGCACATGAATGTGGCACCAGCATTCTTGAGACCAAAGGGCATGGTAACATAGTAAAAGCACCCGAATGGGGTGATAAAAGCTATTTTTATTTCATCAGGACCATACAGTCGGATCTGATGGTACCCAGATTAAGCGTCCACAAAGGACAAACGCTTGCATCCCGCAGTCAAGTCAACAATTTGATTGATGCGGGGCAGAGGGAAATGATCTTTTGGGTAGGACCGATTGATATGCTTGAAGTCGGTGCACATGCAAAGTGAATCGTCCTTCTTGGGAACCATGACAACATTGGCGAGCCACTTGGAGTGGTATATCTCACGGATGAACTCAGCTGCAAGAAGCCGAGCCACCTCCTCACCAATTGCTTTCCTCTTCTCCACGGCGGACCGACGGAGATGCTCTTTGACAGGTTTTGCTTTCGGGTCGACTCGCAAATGGTGCTCAGCCAGTCCCCTGGGTACACCTGGCATGTCAGAAGGCTTCCATGCAAAGATGTCCCCGTTCTCATGGAGGAACTGGATGAGCGCTTCTTCCTATTTGCTGTCAAGCGTTGTTGAGATATGAGTCGGAGCGCCACTAGGATCGGTCATGTGAACATGAACTTGCTTTGCTTCACTAGACGACTGAAATGAAGATTCTGAAGTGGGTTTGTTGGCACGTAGCAAATCACCCGGGTCTGCATTCTTCTGGTACTCTTGCATTTCCACTGCTGCCATTTGTTCATCGGCAATCTTTGAGCCCTTCTGGAAACATTCCTCCGCTCTCTGCCGATTACCAGGTATCGTAATCACACCTTTGGGACCAGGCATCTTCAGCTTGAGGTATACGTAGCATGGTCGAGCCATGAAGCGAGCATACGCAGGCCTGCCTAGAATAGCATGATAAGTACTGTGAAAATCCACAACTTTAAATGTCAACTTTTCCTTGCGATAATTCTTTGAATCACCGAAAACCATGTCAAGAGTGATCTAGCCGAGTGAATCAGCTTTTTCCCTAGGGATGACACTGTGGAAGCGCATATTGCTTTCACTGAGCTTAGACATCGGGATGTCCATCTCTCTAATAGTCTCAACATACAAAATGTTCAAGCCACTGCCACCATCCATCAGGACCTTGGTGAATCGAGTGCCCCCAATGACTGGATCGACCACCAAAGCTTGCCGCCCTGGGGTAGCAACACGTGTCGGATGCTCAGATTGGTCGAATGTAATGGGAGTCTTAGACCACTTCAAATATGTTGGTGTTGCCTGAGCAACCATGTTCACTTCTCTGCTAATGACTTTCAATCAACTTTTGCTGTCAACGTCAGCAAAAATCACCAAAGTGGCATTGATGTTAGGGAAACCATCATCTTCCTCTTTGTCTTCGTCCTTATCAGACTCTTTCTCTTTCTCCTTGGGCTGGCCCTCTTGGAATTGCTGGATAAGGAGTTGACACTGTCGAGTGGTATGCTTGGGATAAATTAGGTTTCCCTCTTCATCCACCTTGGTGTGTATATGACACAGAAAATCTAACACATCATTTCTTGCCGAATCCTTCACCTTTTTGGGGACCCATGGTCCTTTAGGTTTTCCCTTGAATTTTCCTTGAGTCACTACTACGGCTTCACCAGGAGTGGTGGGTTCGGCCTTGCACTTCTGTTTCCGATTGGAATTACCTCCTTTGGCATCTTGGGCGACTGGTTTGCTCTTGCCGCTGCAGAGTCGGTCTTCTTCCTCACCGTTAGCGTACCGAGTGTCTATTTCCATCATTTAGGTCAGAGTCATATCTGCTGTCCGACCGAATTTCAGGTTCAGCTCTCGGTACGGAACGCCCTCCTTGAAGGCGCAAACTGCTTGGTGTGGTGACACGTTTTCCACTATGTGATGCAAAGTGGTCCACCTCTAGATGTAATCTCTCAAAGTCTCATTCGGCTTCTGAAAACAATGCTACAACTCTGTCAGCCATGCAGGCTGCTTGCAAGTGCCTTCAACTGTTCTAACAAACACTCGAGCTAAAACTTCCCAACTGAATATGCTGCTAGGAGCCAACTGATTCAACCAAGCTCTGGCTGACCCTTCCAACATCAAAGGAAGATGTTTCATGGCTACCTCATCATTACCGCCACCAATCTATACAGCCACTCGGTAATCCTCTAGCCATGTGTCAGGTTTGGATTCACCGGTAAACTTACTTACCCCAGTCACCAACCTGAAGTTGGGAGGGATTTATGCGGCCCTGATGGCACTGCTGAAACACTCAGGTCCTGATACATGCACTCGACTGCTCGTTGGTCGATCTATGTCCTGTCCTTCTCTGTGAGCTCTGTTCCGTTCGACCAAACCTTGTACCAAAATTGACCTTGCATCAAATCCAGGTTCTCTGGGGTCGACTAGATGTCTTCGCTCGTCACCATATGGATGCCTATCATCGGGTCACCGGGGTGCTTACGATCCGCCCCTCGGAGGGGGCGTGGACACTCGACGGCGGTCCTCACGGCCGAACCGATGATCATATTGCTCGTGGCTCCGACCCATGTACTGCCCTTGATGGTGTCCTCGGCCCTCACGCATTAGAGGCGATCTTGGGTTATGGGTCAACTGGACAATGTCCGCAACCACAGATCTGTTGTGGATCCTATTGCGCGACTAGGAAACTGTTGTGTTCTGCTCTCCCACTGCACGAAGCAGCGCTCGAATCTGCATCAAACCTCTTCCAGCCTCTAACTGGGACGGCTGGATTGACTCTGCTATGTCAGCTACAGTAGTAAGATTCTAAATTGGAGTACGGTAATACCTGATGTTCGGAGCGAAACAATTGCCATTGTCGTCGACTGGATTCAGGGACCAGCCATCGAGCGTGATCGTCGAGTGAATGCTGAAGGTTCTCCAGTCGCGCGCGCTTAGCCAACGTGGCCAGGCGCGCAATCTCCAAGGCCCGAGCCTCTGAGGTTTCCCCAATGATGGGAGTGTGGAGTGCCTCCGTATTGCGACGACGCATCTCCTCTTGCTGCTGCGAAGTAAGGGCTTGAGGACGATATTCTTCGTGAACATGCGACGGATCACCGACGCCATCGCCGCCGTCGCTGTGGCGGAAACTAGGCGGGCTGCGCGGCGTGTCGACCATCAGGACTTCTGCCGCAGGGTCACTGCTGTCACACTCGGATAGGGTCTCAATGGAGCCAGTCGACAAGTCGAACAGACCGTAGAGAGATTCGTCGGGCTTGATTGCTGCGACTTGAGGGGTGGCCGACTGGCGAGCCACCGCATGCTTGATCCACCGCTGAAGCCGCGATCGGCCGGATCGCTTATAGCGACGAGCAGCGAAGAGCGAAGACGTTGCAGGAGCCGATCGGTACTAGGTCGACGGCTGTCGTGGAAGGACGCCGCGGGCGCACGCCCGAAAGTGGGTCGCTCCACGGACGGGGAGCGCCTCGATGTCGAGGGGAGCGCCTCGATGTCGAGGGGAGCTTCTTGAAGCCAAGCGGAGTCATCGGCGATGAAAACGAGCGCGCCGAGACGGATCTCGTGGCCCTCAGCCAAACCTCCGCCGGAAACCATGATGATGGGAATCGAAAGAATTGCAACCTCACCGGAAGTCGCTAAGACACCTTCCCCAAGGTGGGCGCCAACTGTCGTGGTCTCAAGTCTGACAATAGAAAGGGGGGTACGTAGGAGGAGGCAAGATCCTAGCTACGATGAGGTTGTGAATGCCAGATTTACGAGTTTAGGCCCTTCTCGGATGAAGTAACAACCCTACGTCTCGGTGCCATGAGGCGTCGACTGGATTATGCATGAAGTTACAAGGGGTGCG
Organism: Triticum urartu; assembly: GCF_003073215.2. NCBI lineage: Eukaryota > Viridiplantae > Streptophyta > Magnoliopsida > Poales > Poaceae > Triticum > Triticum urartu. The sequence goes on from NC_053028.1 coordinate 477,263,727, forward strand.
AACCCTCTTGTGCCAGTGGAGGGGGGTGGCTTATATAGAGTGCGCCAAGACCCCAGCCGTCCCACGTTACACAGGGTTCAATGTACATTAAGGTGAGACGTTACTGGTAACGCCAGCAATAAAGATATATAAATGATCATTAACACTACGGAGTGAACTCCTGACCGTTGCCATCCTGAGTGACTTTAGATCTTCTGTACTCCGAGTGGTTTCTTGTTCGGTCAAGTGATGATATACTGGTCGAATGGAGTTGGGTTATCCGAGTGGAACTGTTGGTCGAGTGGGTTGCACTCTGAGGTGATTCCAGTCGGTGAAAACTGTTGTGCCTTGAATGCCGTTAATCTTAGGGTAGTGACCTTGGGGAGGGCGTCTAGGTCAGGTCTATTACCCTACCCTAGGTACATGTCCTCGTCACGTACCACCTTTGGTGACGGGATGATATATGTTGCCTCTTATTGCTTTCAAAAAATTTCTAGTGTCAACATAGAACAACAGGAGTGTTGTGTGCAAACTTGGATTTTTTTCGGGGTTCATTTCGCCTTTTTTATACATTAATTGGGTTTTCTAGGCATTTTATGTGCATAATTCAAATTTGAACTACAAGCACATGCTCCAATGCACTAAAGTTGGTTGAAGAATCACATGTGTGTCCTTGGGTGAATTTCTAGGTCCCATGCAAGAGATGGGAATGAAATTCAAACACCAAGGCACTGTTGATTGCCAGCAAAACATTGAGATGCCTGGTTTTAAATTCTAGTAAATCCAAAACTCGTATGAAATTCATGAAACTTGGCATGCTATCATGGAGCGGCATCAACATGCCGTGGTAAAAAATTTGTCCCATTTGGGGCAGGTTCGGGTATAAGCTTCTCACAAACAAGAGCTTCTCACAACAAGCATGATGGTTTCGATAGGGAACGTCCCACCTTTGGGGATGAAATGATATCCATTGCCTCTTATTGATTTCAAAAATTTTCTAGTGTCAACATAGAACAACAGGAGTGTTATGTCAATTTTTGTGATTTTCCGGGGTTCGTTCGGACATTTTTATGCATTAACTGGGGTTTCAAGGCATTTTATGTGCATAATTCAAATTTGAACTACAAGAACATGCTCCAATGCACCAAGGTTGGTTGAAAAATCTAATCTGTGTCCTTGGGTGAATATCTAGGTCCCATGCAAGAGATGGGAATGGAATTCAAACACTAGGGCACTGTTGATTGCCTGCAAAATGTTGAGATGCCTGGTTTTTAAATTCTAGTAAATCCAAAACTCGTCTAAAATTCATGAAACTTGGCATGCTATCATTGAGCGGCATCAACATGCTGTATAAAAAATTTGTCCCATTTGGGGTAGGTTCGGGTATATGCTTCTAACAAACAAGAGCTTCTCACAACAAGCATGATGGTTTCAGTAGGAACATTCCACCTTTGGGAACGAAACGATATCCATTGCCTCTTATTGCTTTCAAAAAATTTCTCGTGTCAACATAGAACAACACGAGTGTTGTGTCAATTTTTGGGATTTTTTGGGGTTCGTTTGGACATTTTTATGCATTAACTGAGTTTTCAATGCATTTATGTGCATAATTCAAATTTGAACTACATGCACATGCTCCAGTGCATATAAATTGGTTGAAAAATCAAATCTGTGTCCTTGGGTGCATGCTTAGGTCCCGTGCAAGAAATGGGAATGAATTTCAAACACCAGGGCACCCTTGATTGCCGACAAAACATTGAGATGCCTCGTTTTTAAATTCTAGTAAATCAAAACTCGTCTGAAATTTATGAAACTTGGCATGCTTTCATGGAGCGGCATCAACATGTCATGGTAAATTTTTTGTCCCGTTTGGGGCAGGTTTGGGTATATGCTTCTCACAAACTAGAGCTTCTCACAACAAGCATCATGGTTTCGACAGGGAACGTCCCACCTTTGGGGACGAAATGATATCCACTGCCTCTTATTGCTTCCAATTTTTTTCTCGTGTCAACATAGAACAACAGGAGTGTTGTTTCAATTTTTGTGATTTTTTGGGGTTCTTTTGGTCATTTTATGCATTAACTGAGTTTTCAATGCATTTATGTGCATAATTCAAATTTGAACTACATGCACATGCTCCAGTGCATATAAATTGGTTGAAAAATCAAATCTGTGTCCTTGGGTGCATGCTTAGGTCCCGTGCAAGAAATGGGAATGAATTTCAAACACCAGGGCACCCTTGATTGCCGACAAAACATTGAGATGCCTCGTTTTTAAATTCTAGTAAATCAAAACTCGTCTGAAATTTATGAAACTTGGCATGCTTTCATGGAGCGGCATCAACATGTCATGGTAAATTTTTTGTCCCGTTTGGGGCAGGTTTGGGTATATGCTTCTCACAAACTAGAGCTTCTCACAACAAGCATCATGGTTTCGACAGGGAACGTCCCACCTTTGGGGACGAAATGATATCCACTGCCTCTTATTGCTTCCAATTTTTTTCTCGTGTCAACATAGAACAACAGGAGTGTTGTTTCAATTTTTGTGATTTTTTGGGGTTCTTTTGGTCATTTTATGCATTAACTGAGTTTTCAATGCATTTATGTGCATAATTCAAATTTGAACTACATGCACATGCTCCAGTGCATATAAATTGGTTGAAAAATCAAATATGTGTCCTTGGGTGCATGCTTAGGTCCCATGCAAGAAATGGGAATGAACTTCAAACACCAGGGCACCATTGATTGCCGACAAAACATTGAGATGCCTGGTTTTTAAATTCTAGTAAATACAAAACTCGTCTGAAATTCATGAAACTTGGCATGCTATCATTGAATGGCACCCAACATGCTGTGGTATTTTTCGTGTCCATTTTGAGAGAAGGCGCACTCGAATAATGATAGCCAACAAAGGCATTTTGAAAAAATAGCTGCCACTTTAATATCTCAAACGTTTGTATAATTCAAACCGTGTGCGTTCTGTTAACCATTCACGTGATGCCACGTGTCTTGGTTTTAATGGCTGTAGGAGGTGTCGTGCGGACAGCTGCTTGACCTTGACTGAATGGGAGGCGTGCGAGCGCAGTCCGGTGCGCAGGCTGACCGAGAGGCGTGCAAGCTGTCCTCCAATGTGCAGGCTCACCAGGAAGCGTGCGAGCTGTACACTGCGCAGGCTCACTGGGAAGCGAGCCCTTTGACTTCCATGGCCGCTCGCCTTCCTCTCCATTTATGGCACCCAAGCCGCTATTTAATACAGGCGGCCTTACTATTCGCCTCCCATCCTCCCCCCCCGCAGATCTCCACCGCCATGGTGCAGAATTATCATCTGCCACTAGTCTTCAAGTTTGGTGAAGTTGACTCCGAGCTGGAGGAGATAGAAAATAAGGAGGAATGGGGCCTCATGGACATGGCCCAGAAAGAGCTGGCCGCGGTGGTTGCTGCCCCCGCTCCCGTCCCAGCTCCCATCCCCGCGCCCACACCAGAGACCATCCCCGTAGCATTGACGGGCTGGTCACCGAGCACTATCGCAGAGCTGGAAGCCACGGGCATCAGCGAGGTCTCCGCGGACCCGCACGAGCTTGTGTACATGCCAGCGCCAGCGCCCGTGCCCATGCACGCCCCTCCATCCACCGTGGCGCCGGCCCCCGTGCGTTTGGCTGCACTAGCCGCGCCTGTGCGCGCCCCTCCACCCACCGCGGCGCCTGTCCCCGTGCGTTTGGCTGCACCCGCCGCGCCCGTGCCCGTGCCTGTGCGCCCCCCCCTCAGCGGCATGGGATGCTGCCGTCGACCGCAACCTCTTAGCGGCACCAGTTCCGTCCTCCCGCGCCCCGCCCGTCGATCGCGTGACGACATTATGTTTGATTTACAAGTGAAGAACATTTTGTGCTGCCTTGAAGACTTCAACAACGGTGTCCCGGAGGACGATAGTGACAGCGCGGCACACTGCCTCTGCCGCCGTCGGAACTAATTTTTTTGGGGTTTAATACTGTATCTTGAATTCTCGATCATATGAATATAAATTTGCAGTGTGACTGAATGAAAGATATGGTTTGAACGAACTTGCATTTTTCTCTCTTAATGTATAGACTTATCAAACGATTTTCTTTTGAAAAAAAACGTCAATATTTTTTAAATATAAAACACTCATCGCAAATGTTTTAGTTACAACACACATATGCAAACCGACAGCTTCCCCAGGAAGCCAGGGGAAAATGCCTCGAGCAGGATTTCTGCATCCCTTCAACGCAAACGGTTGTTTTGCATGACCCGTGTGCAACCACGTACAAACAATTGGGTAAGATTTGCATATCTGTCATTTTGGGCATGTTGCCATTTCTCAAACTGGAAAGATTGACATATGTTTATCTAGTAACATTGCCATTTGTCAACCTTGTAACACTGCGATTTGTCAAAATATGCAGCTAAAAATCACTAGCACTATCTAATTTTTGCAACTAAAATCACTAGCACTGTTCATATGGACACCAGTAGCAGGCGTGAGTTCATGGACGCATATGCAAATGTACCATTGATTACATACAACAAGTCATCAACCCACAATGACAACGAGGATACACGTTGGATTATAGACCATTTCCAACAAAACATTCTAGTAAAGTTTTTCTCACACAACAAATAACAAAGCGATGAAATGAACTGCAGCTCAACCACTCGTTGGCGTTGGAAACGCTTGCTTTGAACCAGAAGTGATTCTCTGGGAAGGGCCAGCTAGTGTCAATCTCGAGACCAATGTAGGACTGATCATCGAGGCTGAAGCGGCCTATGTCAAGACCCAAATTAGGACGGTAGGGAAGCATAGTAATGTCTGAGGTATAGATACAGTTTCTTCTCATAAATGGTAGTAACGCTGTGTCAACAGCAGCTAGACCGCCTTCCACCATCATTGGATAGTTTTGTCCAAGGAAGAGCAAGTTTCCTCCAAGTTTTTTAATACTGAACCAGGGAGAAGGTGTTGGCGCTAGTACACTAGTATCCACCCCGAATACCCTGCAACGGATGTTGGAATAGGCCCGGAGAGTGTGACCATACGATACAACACCTACTTCCTTAGTAACATCAGCAGTGCCCCGTATACAGACAAGAAGAGGTGATCCATCGGTATAATATGCCAGGCACCACTGAGTATATGGGTCCTGCTCGTCCTCATGCTCGTGAATAAAATTTTCAAGTATAGGTGGTGGAATGTTCATAGGACCTTGGAAACACAAGGAGGTTAATTAGTAAAGGGAAACTAGCTCACCCGCATGAATGTGGATGAAACAATTATAATTATGGTGGAAGACAAATGTACCGAAATCATGAGGATTCCATGCAAAAACAGTTCCATGAGTGGTGGCAGCAAACACAAGACGCTCGTATTGAATTCCATCATAGTACTCATCCGTGTATAGAAACTGATTTTTGAGCAATATCCATCGAGTCGAACCATGAAGGACGCCAAAAATCTTGTCAAAGATAGCAACAACATAAGCATTCCTATAACCCCAAGAGCGGTTGGGAACTCGACAAATTGATATCTTCCGTAGACGACAGTCAGCATGATCATATTTGAACTCACGTAGAATACCGGTGTACTCAACCTCTGGGCAGTCGTCTGAGATTTTTCGAAGTGGAACCCGGTGACGAGTGTACACATTCCCAAGTTCCCACTCGCAGTTGTACCTAATATAAACAACCCAATCTCCATTTGCGCCTACCCAAGCCTTGCCCTCAAGCGATGGCATCTTAACATCATGCGTATCATTATCAAGCGGCATCAACTTACACAAGGCGAGGCTTCCCTCATCCCCGCGCCAGTCAGCAGGGTCACAACGAAGAAGATAGGGGAGATCAAACCGCTCATGGACCCTTGGGTTCCTTGTAATGATGTTATTAGTTGAGTCGAGAATGGTCTTGAACGAACCTGCCATGCTAGCCGAGGTGATGACGTCACACCGATCAATGAGGTCCTCCACCGCGCCATCATTCAGATCGGGGCAAGAATAACGGGGTCGTTTCCGGCTTGTTCCCTCCATGGAGAAGACGATCAAAGAATGGCAGAAGTAAGGGTGAAGGCAAATGGAGGAGGGAGGAAGAGCTAGCGTGTGACTGCAGTTCCAAATCGAGAGGGAAAGGTGAAGAGTTGGTGGATGGTTGCCACGGTACACGAAGAGGTGCCTCGGGAGCGAACGGTTGCCACAGAGGTCACACACTGACGACAAGGGTCGAGTGAACTGCATGCAATCCCATCGCACAACACACGCGTCTTGTTAAGTTGAACCATTTTTGTTCTCTTGTGTCAACGCAAACAGTTCATCCGAGTGAACTGCATGCCGTATATCGCACACACCTTGATCTGGCTGGCCGTTTCTTTTGTGTTGCCTAATCACAAACAGTTCATCCAAGTGAATCGTATGTTGTATATCGCACACACCTTCATCTAGCTGCCCATTTGTTTTGTGTTTCCTAATCACAAACAGTTCATCCGAGTGAACCGTATGCTTTGTATCGCACACGCATTCATCTGGCTGCCCGTTTCTTTTGTTCCTCCACATCGCAAACAGTTAATTGAACTGAACTGTATGCCCTTCATTGCACACACAACTAAAATCTAAACCGTGTTTGATGCATCCTCTATCGCAAACGTTTTCACCCTTTTGACGGTTTTCATACACCATCGTTTGCGATTATTGCATCACACACAGTTTTTCGAAGGGACTCTGATCGTAGTGTCGCGTTAGCAGCATCCTGCGGTAGTGAAATGGAAAATAATGTAAATTGTGAGGAGATGAGATTTGTGATTAGGAACCTAGTATATGTTGAAGATCCTCCCTGGCAACGACACCAGAAATTCCATTTGATGTCGCTTGAAGCTACGTTGGTATTTCTCCAAAGAGGAAGGGATGATGCAGCACAACAGCGGTAGATATTTCCCTCAGATATGAAACCAAGGTTATCGAACCAGTAGGAGAACCAAGCAACACAACGTAAACAGCCCCTGCACACAAATAACAAATACTCGCAACCCGGCATGTTAAAGGGGTTGTCAATCCCTTTCGGGTAACGGTGCCAGAAATTGGTGCGTGGATGGGAGAAAGTTGTAATAGATTGAATAAATAGATAACAAATAAATAAAGTGCAGCAATGTATTTTTGGGTTTTTGGTTTAATAGATATGAAAATAAATGCAAAGGAAAAGTAGATCACAAAGGCAAATATTTGAGAAAGAGACCCGGGGGTCGTAGGTTTCACTAGTGGCTTCTCTTGAGAAAAATAGTAAACGGTGGGTGAACAAATTACTGTTGGGCAATTGATAGAACTTCAAATACTCATGACGATATCCATGCAATGATCATTACATAGGCATCACGTCCAAGATTAGTAGACCGACTCATGCCTGTATCTACTACTATTACTCCACACATCGACCGCTATCCAGCATGCATCTAGTGTATTAAGTTCATGGAGAAATGGATTAATGCAATAAGAACAATGACATGATGTAGACAAGATGTATCTATGTAGAGATAGACCCCATCATTTTATCCTTAGTAGCAACGATACATACGTGTCGGTTCCCCTTCTGTCACTGGGATCAAGCACCGTAAGATCGAACCCGCTACAAAGCACCTCTTCCCATTGCAAGATAAAAAGATCAAGTTGGACAAACAAAACCCAAATATCGAAGAAGAAATATGAGGCTATAAGAAATCATGCATAAAAGAGACCAGAGAAACTCAAATACTTTCCTGTATATATAACGATATAACTGATCATAAACTCAAAGTTCATCGGATCCCAACAAACACACTGCAAAGAGTTACATCATATGGATCTCCAAACGACCATTGTATTGAGAATCAAGAGAGAGAAAGGAAGCTATCTAGCTACTAACTACGGACCCAAAGGTCTACAAAGAACTACTCACGCATCATCGGAGAGGCACCAATGGAGGTGGTGAACCCCATCCGAGATGGTGTCTAGATTGGATCTGGTGGTTCTGGACTCTGTGGCAGCTGGATCAATATTTCATCAACTCCCCTAGGGTTTTGGGAATATTGGGGTATTTATAGAGCAAAGAGGTGGTCCGGGGGCCACCCGAGGTGGGCACAACCCATCAGGGCGCGCCTGGGCCTCCTAGCGTGCCCTTGTGGGTTGTGCTCCCCTCGGGGCACCCCCCGGGCGCAGCCAGGGTCCATTATGTTCCTTCTGGTCCATAAAAAATCTCCGTAAAGTTTTGTGGCATTTGGACTCCGTTTGATATTGATTTTCTATGATGTAAAAACATGGAAAAAACATTAACTGGCACTTGGCACTATATCAATAGGATAGTACCGAAAAATGATATAAATGACTATAAAATGATAATAGAACATCCAAGATTGATAATATAACTGCATGGAACAATAAAAAATAATAGATACGTTGGAGACGTATCACCGCGCCGCGCCAACCCGCCCCCTGCGATGTCCCGTTCACCGCGCCCGGCCCTCGCAGCACAGCCCCGCCTCTGTGTCTGCCAGCGTCGCGCCGGGCGCCCGCCCCCTTGTCTCGCTGACCGCAGCGCTCGCTCGGGTGCCCATCCGGGCCCCGCCCGTTAACCCATTAGCCCACACCCGCTATGGCCCCCTGGCCTATGACATATGGGGCCGCCCCTAAGAACATTAAAAAATATAATAGAAAATTAGTTAATTAATTAAAGAGTTAATTAACTTAATTAACCTGTTTTAGTTAATCTAATAACCTAATTAGTCTATTTAATCTGTTAGGTTAGTAAAACGGTGTATGACAGGGGGCCCACCCCTGTTGACCAGTCAAAGTTTGACTGATCAACTAGGACCCCTAGGACCCACATGTCAGCCCCTCTGTACACTTATGTGTACCCAGAGCTGGGTGCACTAGCAATTCACATTTATTTCGAATTAAATTAAATTCGAAAAATGGATAAAACTTTGAAATTAATATAAAATAATCCATAGCTCGGATGAAAATACTTTGTTCATGGAAGTTGCTCAGAACGACGAGACGAATCTGAATACGTGATTGATACATCTCCATTGTATCTATAATTTTTGATTGTTCCATGCTATTATATCATCTGTTTTGGATGTTTAATGGGCCTTGTTATGCACTTCTATATTATTTTTGGGACAAACCTACTAACCAAAGGCCCAATGCAAATTGCTGTTTTTTTGCCTATTTCAGTGTTTTGCAGAAAAGGAATACCAAACGGAATGAAACCTTGGGGAGAGTTATTTTTGGAAGAAACGAAATCTAGGAGACTTGGAGTGGAGGTCAAGGAAGCAACGAGGCGGCCACGAGGTAGGAGGGCGTGCCCAGGGGGGTAGGCGCGCCCCCACCCTCGTGGGCCCCTCATGGATCCACATACCTACTTCTTTTGCCTATATATATGCATATACCCTGAAAACATCCGAGAGCACCACGAAACCCTATTTCCACCGCCGCAACCTTCTGTATCGATGAGATCCCATCTTGGGGCCTTTTTCGGCGCTCCGCCGGAGGGGGAATCGATCACGGAGGGCTTCTACATCAACACCATAGCCCCTCCGATGATGTGTGAGTAGTGTACCATAGACCTTCGGGTCCATAGTTATTAGCTAGATGGCTTCTTCTCTCTCTTTGGATCTCAATACAAAGTTCTCCTCGATTCTCTTGGAGATCTATTCGATGTAATTCTTTTTGCGGTGTGTTTGTCGAGATCTGATGAATTGTGGGTTTATGATCAAGATTATCTATGAACTATATTTGATTCTTCTCTGAATTATTTTATGCATGATTTGATATCTTTGCAAGTCTCTTCGAACTATCGATTTGGTTTCGCCAACTAGACTGGTTTTTCTTGCAATGGGAGAAGTGCTTAGCTTTGGGTTCAATCTTGCGGTGTCCTTTCCCAGCTAAAGCAGGGGCAGCAAGGAACGTATTGTATTGTTGCCATCGAGGATAAAAAGATGGGATTTATATCATATTGCTTGAGTTTATCCCTCTACATCATGTCATCTTGCCTAATGCGTTACTCTGTTCTTATGAACTTAATACTCTAGATGCATGCTGGATAGTGGTAGCTGTGTGGAGTAATAGTAGTAGATGCAGAATCGTTTCGGTCTACTTGTCGCGGACGTGATGCCTATATGCATGATCATGCCTAGATATTCCCATAACTATGCACTTTTCTATCAATTGCTCGACAGTAATTTGTTCACCCACTGTAGAATTTTCTATCTTGAGATAAGCCACTAGTGAAACCTATGGCCGCCGGGTCTATCTTCCATCATATTATTTTCCTATCTACTTGCTATTTCTGCCGCCTTTTATTTTGCAATCTTCATTTTCCAATCTATACAACAAAAATACCAAAAATATTTATCTTATTATCTTTATCAGATCTCACTTTTGCAAGTGGCCGCGAAGGGATTGACAACCCCTTTATCGTGTTGGTTGCAAGGTTCTTATTTGTTTGTGCAGGTACGAGGGACTTGCGTGTAGTCTCCTACTGGATTGATGCCTTGGTTCTCAAAAACTGAGGGAAATACATACGCTACTTTTCTGCATCACCCTTTCCCCTTCAAGGGAAAACCAATGCATGCTCAAGAGGTAGCAAGAAGGATTTCTGGCGCCGTGGAGGGGGAGGTTCACACCAAGTCAAGTCAAGATTTGATCTCCCATCAACTTGCCGATTTCTGGCGCCGTTGCCGGGGAGATCTACACCAAGTCAAGACATACCAAGTACATATCACAAACTCTTATCGTTCACATTACATTATTTGCCATTCGCCTCTCGTTTTCCTCACCCCCACTTCTAAAATGATTTTCAAAAACCTTTGCCTTTTCTTCGCCTTCTTCCCGTATGTATCTTTGTTTGTATTTCCATGTGCCTTCTATTTGCTTGCATCTTTGCTTGCTAAAAATCTATTGATATGGATCCACTTAAAGTGTTCTACTTGGATCATCTTCGATCCTTATGCGCTTGTGCTGAAACCCCAACTAGCCTAGTTGATGGGAAATCTTTAGATGAGCATGCTCATTTTGTGCGTCATCGTTTGTCTAAAAAAGGGAGACTCTTATGGGATCAAATAAATAGATTGCTATGTTATGCTTGGAATCTTTGTGAAATTTATGATTTTACTTGTTGCTCTAAGAACCCTAAAAAACAACTCCCCTACCTATGTGAGTTTAATGATAATGAAATCTTATCTTCTTATGCAAAGGGTGTTTATAGTTACAACTACATCGAACAAATTGAAGAATTTGTTTCTTTTAAGGGTGCTTATTAAGTTGCTTCTTTGATTGAAAAGTATGATATTACTCTCTACGAATCTGAAAATTTTGACATACTTAAATATTGCTATGAAAACTATGCTCATATTGTCTATGTCAAAGAATTTATTGAAAGAATGACCGTTGCTTGGGAAGAAAATAATGATATGCATGAATCTATAGATAATTATGATTCCGATGATTTGATTGAAATATCCCTTGATGAACATGATGCTTGCTATTCTTGTGGCCATGATGCCAATATTTATGAATATGAGTTTGCTATAGTTCCTTAAGTTAAACATGAGATCGTTGCTATTGCACCCATACTTGATAGTTCCTTCGATGAAAAGCATGATTGCAATGATGTTATCATAAATTCTCTTAATGTCAATTGTGTTAATGATATGGAAAACCTCAATCTTGGGGATGCTAGTTTTGCTATGACTACTATTCGTTGCAATGATCATGATTGGGGTGATTCTTCTTTTGATCTTGAAAATTTATTTGAGCCCCATGATGAATATGAGATTGATAATGGTGTTTGCAATATTATTGAAAGTGGGTTTGGAAGAGTGTCAACTTTATATCCCACATATTTGGAGAATGTTCAATCTTATGAATTTTTTGATAAAACTGGGTTTGGAGAGGTCATGACTTTAGTTAATGTTAATCCCACTATTTTGGAAGAGTGTCAACTTTGCATGCATGTGGATCGTGTTGAAGATATTTTATGTGATAGCTACTTTGTTGAATTTTCTTATGAACCCACATGTAATTATTTTGAGAGAGGAAAATATGATTGTAGAAGTTTTGATGTTACTAAATCACCTCTCGTTATGTTGAGATTGCTATTATTTCTTTCCGCTTCCTTGCATATGCTAGTTTTTGCTTACTATGACAATTTGTTTGCCTATAAGATGCCTATGCATAGGAATTATGTTAGACTTAGATGTGTTTGTCACGTGTTTCATGATGCTCTCTTTGTGCTTCAATTCTTGTCTTTCATGTGAGCATCATTGAAATTATCAATGGCTAGCTAGGGGCGTTAAACGATAGCGCTTGTTGGGAGGAAACCCAATTTTATTTTTGTTTCTTGCTTTTTGTTCCTGTTCAGTAATAAATAATTCATCTAGCTTATGTTTAGATGTGGTTTTATGTTTTTAATTAGTGTTTGCCCCAAGTAGAACCTTTGGGAGGACTTGGGGGAAGTCTTTGCGGTCTTGCTGTAAAAAACAGAAACTTTAGCGCTCATGAGATTAGCTGCCATTTTTTTTACTGGAGAGTGCGATTAGGTTGATTCTTTTTGAATATTATTAATAGAAAAATTCCTCACGTCCACCAATTTATTTCAGAATTTTCGGGGTTACAGAAGTATTCGAAACCTATAGATCACTACAGACTGTTCTGTTTTTGACAGATTCTGTTTTTCGTGTGTTGTTTGCTTATTTTTATGAATCTATGGCTAGTATCGGGGGGTATGAACCATAGAGAAGTTGGAATACAGTAGGTTTAACACCAATATAAATAAAGAATGAGTTCACTACAGTACCTTGAAGTGGTGGTGTAACATCCCAAATTTTCAATTTGGAATGTTATACATTAGATCATCATGCATATCATATTTTATTTTGCTTTTGGTTTTGATCCTAGAAAATCCTAAGCAACTCAAGGACCCACGAAGAGAGTTGGGGATTTCGTTATTTACATATTTGAGTTTTCTCAAATTTTGTAAACAGGATCATTTGGTTTTATTTATTTTATCATCAATTATTTCTACTACAAAAATATGAGAGAGGGAATAAAATGACTTTCCCAAAATATAGAAATATTGAGGATTTAATAAAAAAATCAAATAAGATTTATTTCGGAGTTTTTCGGTATTTTTATTTGAATTTAGGAAAAATGCGCGTTTTTCAAAATTGCATTTAGGGCCCAAATAAATGTTCACTTTATCGGGCTTGATTTTAGAAACCCGGGAAAATTTATTTCGTGATTTTTTTGGAGTCCGTTTAGTATTTCTTTTTATTTTTTTCCCGAGCGTAATTATATATAAAAAAACAGCGGAACCGACTATGGGCCGTACTCGGCCAGGACTCCCCTGGCCGGGGCCTTTATAAGGCGCCGCCCCGGGGCCCGAGAGCCCAGCCGCCCCCGCCCCCAAACCCTAGCGCGCCGCCGCCGCCAGCCGCCGCCGCCGCCGATCCGCCGGAGCCGCGCGTCGCTCGAGGTTCACCGCCCTCGAAATCCGTGCCATTTAAAAAAAATTCTGTTCGTCGTTTTCTTTTTCGTCGGATTTATCCGCGGTTATTTTCTGATCGTGATTTCTGATCCGATTTTCGTTTTAGTATAACTTTTCACTCGTTTATCGGAATCAGGCGATTCAAGCGCCTGGAGTTTCGTCTCGAAACCCTCTTCCCGAATAATCAACTTAAACAAGTTTTTGCTACTGTAAAATTTGACTTAGATCCAGATTATTAGAACGAAGTTGTTTTCTTTCGCCGTTTGATTTCTTTTGCTTCGTTCGATTTGATACTTTTTGCAAACCAGGGTTCTTAAGTTGAACTTTCTGGTTAGATCTTCTATTTGAGTTTTACCTGTGCATTAGATGAGTACTTATTGTATGCTTGTTTGTTTGTCTGCGATAGAATACCCGGAGTGCGCCACCTGTTACTTTGAATCTCTAGGTTTCGCGGATCATCAGTAAGGCAAGTAACGCTTTGATCATACCTTTTTCTATAACCCTATTTTATTGCATTAGATCAATCCTCACACATTGCATGATTAGGATCTAATTAAATTGTGGGATGGGAAGTAGATGAGGTAGTACCTATTACCTGTTTATTATCAAACCTTTGGGAGTTATTTCCTACATTTGCTTATTATGCCATGCTATGCTAGTAGACGTGGATTGGGTGAGTGATATCCATGACAGATGTGAGATTGTTAATTAATGGTTTATCTAAGGTGGCAACCTAAACACACATCTGGGTGGATTGAGGCACCTGGGTATTCCAGGACTTGCCTGTTTTTCTTTTGGACCGCCACCCAGGCTCAAAGGGATCATGAGATTATTCATACTAGAAACTTCCGTGTGCAGCCACAAGACATTATGGGCTCTGGCATAGTTGATTAAGTCATGCGAACTCTTACAGGGTAGACTAGCAGATGTAGGGGATGTAGGTGGTACGGTCTACCCGAACGTAAGGTGCTAGCGCTTCTGAAAGACTATGTCTCGGTCATCCGTTTCTCAAACACCATGTAGTGCGAGAAATCCAACGGAGGCGATCGAGTCTTGTGGGGAAAAGTGCGCAAACCTCTGCAGAGTGTAACAAACTAATCATGGTTAGCCGTGTCCCCGGTTATGGACATCTTGAGTATCTAGTACCTGGATTATCATGTGAATCTCAACATGTTACTCTAAAATTAATATTGATGGGTTAATGATGATGCTTAATTGGGATTGAGAATGCTGTCAACCATTCTCAATGTTTAACAACCACCATGATAGTAATTAAATTTATTCCTTTGAAGTAGGGAAAAATTGGCTTTACGCAAAAACTGTAACCATAGAGCTTTCCACCAGCCAAATATGCATATAGTATAGCTGTTGCATTCCTTTACTCTCTATGTGTCACCTTGCCAGCATATTCCATGTGCTGACCCATTTTCGGGCTGCAACGTTAATGTTGCAGACTTTTCAGACGACGATTAAGGAGTTTTTAGGTCGTGGTTCTATACTCAGTGATGCCGTTGGACTTGATGGACTCACTTATCTTCCAAGCCTTCCGCTGCTATCGTTATTAGATGGCCTTAAGCCATATTTATTGTAATAAGTTCTCTTTTGAGACACTCGATGTAATAAGTGTGTGATTTCTACTCTGCTATAAATCCTCCGAGTACTGTGTGGTGTCAGCATTACTGATCCAGGGATGACACCGGAGCACAGAGATCAGACTGTTTGAGGTCTGGTCGCTACAGAGATGGTATCAGAGCATACGCTGACTGTAGGACACGACCACTAAGCTAAAGACCTAGATCACTACTCACTCTCTTCTCTTCTGACCTCTCATCTTTTCTACTCTTTAGGATGGCGGATGCAAGGAACAAGTTCACCCAACCAGATGAAGATACACCCTTTGGACGCCATTTGAAGGAAGTCACTAGGTACCTGAACATAGGAATACCAAGCTTCACGGGAACCTACAACGCCACTTTTCCTGAAGAAGAGCGCTGGATGATTCAAGTTCAAGTTCCAGGAAGGACGTTCATGCCAGTCACTGAGCCCATAGAGTTTTCTTTTGATCCACCAACTTGGAGTCTAGGAAAGAGTATGGCAGCTCACATCGCCATGGGACGCATTGGCGAAGTCTACCGCAAGGATCTCAAGGATACTATCTACCAGATTTGTGGGCGCCGAGATGAACACTGGGAGATGATCAGCACCAGGAAAGATAGATCAATTGCATCTTTTATTCAGGAGTTAAATCAGCACATTCGACGACAGGAGAATCAGATGTGCGCCGACATGATAGACCTGAAGAAGGCTAAGACTAGCATCAAGGAACTAGAGGAAGAACTCAAGGCTACACGTGAAGATTATGAAGAAGAAATTGAAGTATTGGTGGAGAAGAATGACGATCTGATCAAGAAGATTGGAATATTTATGGGAGGCCCGACACCAGTAGATGAAGACGAAGAACCCAAGGAGATTAGCCCGGAAGACTACATCATCATTGACGGCACCGACTCGGAACAAGATAGTAGCAATGATGACTATGTTGATGAAGCAGGAGCAGATATCATGGAGTCTACAACCGTAGAATATTTCTAGTAGACCACCTCATCAGTAGTAGTAGTCCAACATGTAAATATAGTAGTCCGAGCACTTTGCGATAGTTAGATCGATTGAATGCCTTTGTTTGATTGAATGAAGTGAATTGTTTGCTTTTGCCTCATGTGCATATGGGTAGTGTTTTCTCTTTAGACCCCCTCTATTCTTATATCTCATCTTTTCTAAACCCTCAGATGCCTCCGAGATGTGACCCCGGATTTGCCTTTCCGCCGGAGCTCACCCAGTTGATCCAACAGCAGAACACCTTGATGCAGTTGCTAGTTCAGAATCAGAATCAGGGGAACAACAACAACAACCCACCACCACCACCACCACCTGTTGACCACTTAGCCCGTTTTCTTAGGCTGAATCCGCCGGTGTTTTCCAGTAGCACCGAGCCGATAGTAGCAGATGATTGGCTCCGCAAGACAGCTAGGGAGTTGACCACAGCAGGATGCACAGATGCGGAGAAGGTGAAGTTTGCCACACATCAGTTAGAAGGACCCGCAGCATCCTGGTGGGAGAATTTCACAGCCACTTTCCCTGTCGACACTGTCACATGGGACCAGTTTCAGCAGGCTTTTCGTACTGCCCATGTTTCAGCAGGAGCTATGGCCATGAAGAAGCGTGAGTTTTGTAACTTGCGCCAAGGAGGACGGACAGTTGGCCAGTATGTGGAGGAGTTTAGTAAGCTAGCACGTTATGCCCCAAATGACGTTGCTACGGATGCAGCTAAGCAGGA
The DNA here is from genome assembly GCF_003073215.2 of Triticum urartu. Lineage (NCBI taxonomy): Eukaryota > Viridiplantae > Streptophyta > Magnoliopsida > Poales > Poaceae > Triticum > Triticum urartu. The sequence goes on from NC_053028.1 coordinate 477,280,554, forward strand.
TAAATTCCTGGAAGGACTGAATGATGAGTTGAGTATGCAGTTGATGGTAGCCACCTTCAACAACTACCAGGAGTTGGTAGATCATGCTCTTATGATTGAAGGGAAGCAGCAGCAAATTGAGAACCGCAAGAGGAAGTATGGACAAGGAAAGTATAATTCAGGAGCTCAGCAGAAGCCATGTTTTACCCCTAGACCGGGAGGACATTTTCAGCATACCCATGGAGTAGGTATCTCGCATAATCACAATGGCACCAAGAATGGTAATGGGAATGGAGGAAGCAATGGACAGAACCGCAGCACCCCATCAACCCCAGCCAAGAGAGATCTGAGTCAAGTCACTTGCTATAAGTGTTCGAAGCCAGGACATTATGCAAATGAATGTCCTGAAGGCCAAAACGGCAATGGAAGTTCTGGGAAGAAGCCCAACCCTTTCAACAGGGGACAGGTAAACCACGTTAGCGTGGAGGAGGTTGAAGCTCAGCCCGATGCAGTAATAGGTAAGTTTTTGGTTAAGTCAATTACTGCACTCGTTCTTTTTGATACTGGTGCATCGCATTCATACATATCAAGGGGATTTGTGGATAAGTATAACCTACCAACCCAAGCCCTTAGGTCACCCATGTTAGTAACCTCGCCAGGAGCAGAGTACGTGGCTAGTCTATGGTGTGATCGGTTACCATTAAGGATTGGTAACAATGTTTTTCCCTCAGACCTAGTAGTATTGGAATCTCAAGGATTGGATGTGATATTAGGCATGGATTGGTTATCAAAGTATGAAGGGAATATTGAGTGTGCTAGTAAGTCAATTTTGCTTACCACACCAGAAGGGAGAAGGATCAAGTATGTATCCCGACATGCGCCAAACAGGACACAAGTAAATTCCTTATCAGGAGTTGTGCAGGAGGAAGTACCAGTGGTAAAGGATTTTCCTGATGTATTTCCCGAAGAGTTGCCAGGCATGCCACCGGATAGAGACATTGAGTTTTTGATTGAGCTTTTGCCAGGCACTGGGCCAATATCAAAGAGACCATATAGGATGCCAGCAAAATATTTGGTGGAGATTAAGAAGCAGATTAAGGAGTTAATGGATAAAGGTTACATTCGCCCAAGTTCTTCGCCTTGGGGATCACCAGTACTTCTAGTGGAGAAGAAGGATGGATCGTTAAGAATGGTTGTTGATTATCGTGGATTGAACGAGGTAACAATCAAAAACAAGTACCCACTACCAATGATCAACGATCTGTTTGATCGATTGCAAGGAGCTAAAGTATTTTCCAAGATCGATTTGCGATCAGGATACCACCAGTTGAAGATTCGAGAACAGGATATACCTAAGACAGCTTTTACCACCAGGTATGGGCTGTATGAGTATACCGTTATGTCATTTTGTCTGACTAACGCGCCTGCCTATTTTATGAACATGATGAACAAAGTGTTTATGGAGTTTTTGGATAAGTTCGTCGTAGTGTTCATTGATGATATCCTGGTATATTCGAAGAATGAAGAGGAGCATAAGGAGCATTTGTGTTTGGTACTTGGAAAGCTCAGAGAACACCAATTATATGCCAAGTTCAGCAAATGTGAGTTTTGGTTGAAGGAAGTAGGATTCCTCAGACACGTTATATCCGAAGAAGGTATAGCAGTAGATCCCGCTAAAGTTGAAACCGTGACCAAGTGGGAAGCCCCAACAACAGTTGGAGAGATCCGGAGTTTTCTTGGACTCGCAGGATACTACCGGAGGTTTATTGAGAATTTCTCAAAGATTGCGAAGCCTATGACGGAGTTGTTGAAGAAGGATACTAAGTTCAAATGGACTGAGGAGTG